>NC_139631.1:43658834-43693834 GCF_964638095.1 Poromitra crassiceps | reverse complement strand
GGGAGAGGTTCTGATCATGCTCAGTTGTGTTTGAGTTTGCTCACCGGTGGTTCGACCAGAAGCGTAGAGCGACAGGACGGCCTGGATGGCCACGTACATGAAAGGACTGCTGAAGGTCTCAAACATGATCTGGACACAAGAGAAAGACAAGTCAAGCATTCATGCGGAAATTGTGGAAAGTAATAAATTATCATACAGTCAAATAGAGGAAAGGAACCTCGGACACAATCCTTCCACTCTGAACATCCTCCACTAAAATAAGGCTTTCAAGAATAAGTTCACTCAAAGATGTAAAATCAGTTTAATCACCTCTACGCCAGTAGACGGTCGGGAGAAGTAATTGCTGGATTTTCCCAGGGAAACAGTGCTGCAGTATTTTCCCAAACAACTGAAGTGAATGGTGACCAACTTTCAAACCTAATTAAAACCGGGAGGGAAATGGCTCCATCGGGCTCTGAAATCCAAGTCTTCTAAAGCCCCAACATGCCAAGTTGCCTTCAAAAGACGTAAAAAGACGCTGTATGCTGTATCCACACCACAATCCTGACTTTGTCCAGCCCCGCCGACGAAGCCCCGGAGAGGGTCATCGCCAACTGGGCGAGTTGAGTAGCCTACACTCATCTCCATGTTATTTATGTCTGTCTTCTAGGCCTGTTCTCGTCTACCTGTTTTAGACATTAGCCTTTTAAATTGTGTGGGAGCCTGTATGGGGAGTCAGCGGGTGGAGCTGGCTATATTGCTTTTGGGGTGGAGGGTGCCGGGGTTTTCTCCTAGCTCACAGGCTTTTACGGTTGCAGTGACGTGTGTAGTGCAATCCTTGCAGTGAAGTTTGTAGTGCTGTGCTGTACTCCTGTGTGGTACGTGTGCTGTGTTGTGAAGTGGCTAAGCTAGTCGTTTTATATCTAGCTCTTTAGAGTGCTGTGTTATCTCTATTATTATATAAATCCGGCATTACGCGGCCTATTCGCCATACCTGTGCGGTTCTATTGTGTACTTCCTCACCTCGTTGCCCATGCCCTATATGAATTGGTTTTAGATAATAAAGTAACTTTTGTATGTACAATCTGTTTCCTGTGTGGGATATTTCCAGCCTCGGTGACAGTGAACCAATTACCGGTTCTCAAGGTAGCAGCATTTAGCTGCCTTCATATCAAAAGGTTTATTACAATATTAACGCTAAATGCTAACGTAACTTGCATCTGCCTGGCAAAGTTTTTAAATCCACTTTCAACTTAGCGTTACCTCATCTTATTTATTATTTTATATTCCATTAGGTAATGATGATGAATCAACCACCGACGGACAGGAGCTTGATAACAACAACGCCCTCGTCATACACCAAAGCCACGCTAAAGCCACACTGAAGCTACACTGAAGCCACGCAGTTTCATTTCGGCATCCTTGTTAACAGGCGAAACCGTTCACACAAACCGCACGCCACGCTGAAGCTGCGCTGAAGCAATAGTTCAGGATTCTGTTCTATTTTTCAAGCGTGCATCGTGCTGAACCCGAGCTGCCAGGCATGAAGTCAATGCAAGTTGTGGGCGGGGGCAAGACACGCCGAGTGAGGCGCTGAGGAAAAGAGAGTGCTTCTTGTGTGACCGGTTTAGCGTGACCAGTGTTGCCAGATGGCAAATGTTGAATGATCGTACCAGAGGGTCAAAATTATCGTTTTTGGAGTGAAATTATTGTACGCCCCCTCCCCAGCGCGGAGCGCCGCAGGCACGCCTATGTCGGGGGGGAATGCGGCTGACACTTTTTGGACTTGGCATGATTTTTCAACACTGTGATCTCAGCCTGCGTTGCAACAACGGCACAAAGCTTTAGAGTCACACCCTGCAACAGCTTTGAGCCAGCCGGTGAATAAAGTGTCACTTTCCCATTCAGTCCGGTACATTTGTTGTCTGTATACTTTCTGGCTGTCCAGGCAGCTCCTCTCCTGGCTCTCCCCTGTCGTCACGTTCCTCCTGGTCGGCACCACTCGTTTTCTTTATGTTTTATTTGATAGTTTCCAAGACTCGCCCCGTATCTTCCCGCATTCTGCTCTGTGACGCGCACCTACTGTGACTGTCTGTGTTTATGGTTTTCAGGTTGTGCGCGGCCGTGTCCGGTTCTATTTCCTTCTCCCTCCCAACCAATCATGACTCACGTTCACATCACGTGCCTCACGTTCAAGCACGTATTGGCTGCAAAGACGTTGTGTGAAGAGATGTATAAACAGATAGAGTGATAGACGTAGGATTCGACTGAGTGTCACAAAATGATGAAATTATCGTACATTTGGGGGATTTTGGGATTATTGATCGTACATCGTACAGATGTCGAAATTATCGTACAAATACGATAATTATCGTACGTCTGGCAACGCTGAGCGTGACACTTCAGCGTGGCTTTGGCATATGGTGTGAACAAAGGCTTAGACAACTCCTTATTGGGGCTCTGCAGGCCTGTTTAGTGTTGGTGTCTGATCATCTGATCATCTTTGGCCTTAATAGGAATGCGCACACGCACACACACACACACACGTACGCACACACATACGCACACACGGACACACGCACACGCACGCACACACACACACACACACACACACACACACACACACACACACACACACCTGTGTCATCCTCTCCCGGTTGGGCTTGGGGTTGAGCGGAGCCTCAGTCAGCATGATTGGATGCTCCTCAGGAGCCACATGAAGCTTGTTGTAGAAGGTATGGTCCCAGATCTACAGAGCACAGCAGGGTTAAGATGCCTGATCAGCAACTAGCCCACTAGCCAGTGACTTGTAGCCATTACAGATCTACAGAGCACAGCAGGGTTAAAGATGAGCTGAACCCAAAAATGTATTTTTATTTTATTTTATTTTAGTTCAACTACCACCTGCCAGTGCCAAAGTTCAGGTCTCTGCGATGTAACAACTCACGGGAATTTGCACCATGGCAGAACAGGAATAATAATACCAGGGGTTCAAGCCTTGAACAAATGCTCAAGAAAACAAGGCTAGGTGTCGGAACCTAGCATATGGCCAGCGCGATAAAGCGTTCCCAAGCCTGGTGTTGTATGCAAAAAAATCACAGAAATCTAATTCATTTAGTTTTTCACACTTTTTCACATCAAAGTAAATTGTTCAAGATTTCATTCATAACAGTAATCTACACTTTGCTGATGTCACATAGTAGTCAAATTTCAACCCCATTTCAACCAATCATATCACGACATGGCAGCTCTCAATGAATCTTAATTTCGAGGAGAACATTCTGCAGGCAAAATGGCCGTCTAGTGCCTGTAATCTGGCAGAATTTCTAGCCCATAAACTAACTAATAACTTGGCCAATTGTATGTAACATACAAAATAAAGCAAACGGTAATGTCTAAGGATGCAAAGACATGTAAGTGGCTCGTTAAACTCGCATTCCAGGATAACGTTAGTCTCGCTTGCCAGACTCTCTAGGATAGCGTCAATGTCCGCGGGTCTTACCCCGGCCCCTCTGACATTCCAGGCCGGCATGCGGCACATTTGCCTCGGAATCTCCGCTCCGCTCCACGTGGGAGCAGCTGGCTGCCTGGTCCTCCGCGGATCCCACTCGCGTTGCACCACAACACGCTGAATCCCACTCGATTTGGAGGTGGAACACGCCAGGATTGGCCAACGGCAAATTCAGTCCCCAGAATTGTCAAATCAAATCATCGAGACGCTATGGCCCTCCTCTCAACCCTCTGTCATCTCAGACAAGATTTGTTTTCAGATGGTTTTCAGTCTGATATGTCTCCGAGCCTTGCACCACATGGGTTCACGTCGTCTTTAAGATGCCTGGTCAGCAACTAGCCCACTAGCCAGTGACTCGTATCCATTATTACACAAGAGCTAATTTCAGCAAAGCAATCGGACTGGCTAGAGACTTGTTTCACCTGTGCTATACCTTGGGAAGGGGGGGGGGGGGGGGGGGGGGGGGGGTGACGACTGTGTAAAACATTTGCTTTTTGGTTTTAGTTGCTAGTGACCTTCTCCATGTCGTCCCAGTTGGTGACGATGCCGTGCTTGATGGGATACTTCAGGGTCAGGATGCCTCTCTTGCTCTGGGCCTCGTCTCCCACGTAGCTGTCATTCTGACCCATACCCACCATGACATCCTGCACAGACAAGACACATACCCACCAACACCATCACACCCTGCACAGACAAGTCACATACCCACAATCACACCCTGCACAGACGAGACAAATACCCACCAACACACCCTGCACAGACAAGACACATACCCACCATCCCACCCTGCACAGACAAGTCACATACCCACCAACACCATCACACCCTGCACAGACAAGTCACATACCCACCATCACACCCTGCACAGACAAGTCACATACCCACCATCACACCCTGCACAGACAAGTCACATACCCACCATCACACCCTGCACAGACAAGACACATACCCACCATCACACCCTGCACAGACGAGACAATTACCCACCATCACACCCTGCACAGACGAGACAAATACCCACCATCACACCCTGCACAGACAAGACACATACCCACCATCACACCCTGCACAGACAAGTCACATACCCACCATCACACCCTGCACAGACAAGTCACATACCCACCATCACACCCTGCACAGACAAGACACATACCCACCATCACACCCTGCACAGACGAGACAAATACCCACCATCACACCCTGCACAGACGAGACAAATACCCACCATCACACCCTGCACAGACGAGACAAATACCCACCATCACACCCTGCACAGACAAGACACATACCCACCATCACACCCTGCACAGACAAGACACATACCCACCATCACACCCTGCACAGACAAGACACATACCCACCATCACACCCTGCACAGACAAGACAAATACCCACCATCACACCCTGCACAGACAAGACACATACCCACCATCACACCCTGCACAGACAAGACAACTACCCACCATCACACCCTGCACAGACGAGACAAATACCCACCATCACACCCTGCACAGACAAGACACATACCCACCATCACACCCTGCACAGACAAGACACATACCCACCATCACACCCTGCACAGACAAGTCACATACCCACCATCAATCCCTGCACAGACAAGTCACATACCCACCATCACACCCTGCACAGACAAGTCACATACCCACCATCACACCCTGCACAGACAAGACACATACCCACCATCACACCCTGCACAGACAAGTCACATACCCACCATCACACCTTGCACAAGACACATACCCACCATCACACCCTGCACAGACAAGACACATACCCACCATCACACCCTGCACAGACAAGACACATACCCACCATCACACCCTGCACAGACAAAACACATACCCACCAACACACCCTGCACAGACAAAACACATACCCACCATCACACCCTGCACAGACAAAACACATACCCACCATTACACCCTGCACAGACAAGACACATACCCACCATTACACCCTGCACAGACAAGACACATACCCACCATCACACCCTGCACAGACAAAACACATACCCACCATCACACCCTGCACAGACAAGACACATACCCACCATCACACCCTGCACAGACAAAACACATACCCACCATCACACCCTGCACAGACAAAACACATACCCACCAACACACCCTGCACAGACAAAACACATACCCACCATCACACCCTGCACAGACAAAACACATACCCACCATCACACCCTGCACAGACAAAACACATACCCACCATCACACCCTGCACAGACAAAACACATACCCACCATTACACCCTGCACAGACAAAACACATACCCACCAACACACCCTGCACAGACAAGACACATACCCACCATCACACCCTGCACAGACAAAACACATACCCACCAACACACCCTGCACAGACAAGACACATACCCACCATCACACCCTGCACAGACAAGACACATACCCACCAACACACCCTGCACAGACAAGACACATACCCACCATCACACCCTGCACAGACAAAACACATACCCACCAACACACCCTGCACAGACAAAACACATACCCACCATCAGACCCTGCACAGACAATCACGTTTTAAATCCTATAAAAAACATCAATTGACAGTTTAAACTTTGGGCCTTGTCTTTGCAAAAGTGTCCAATTTGGAGGCGTGGCCAAGCGCTCTGCTATTCTCTGTGCAACGCAAAATGCCTGTGCTATGCTAAAGGAGTAAATGGCCGTGCTAAAGCAAGAATTATTCACAGGTGTGGCCATGTGCAGCTGGGCGTTACAAAACAGTCAGATTTCCGTCTCGCATTCCCTTTAATATCGTTTGCACGATGCATGCTGTAATCTCTATGCATACAACACCAATACATCATATACCAATAACACTGTCTTTTTTATCAAGCTAAATACTCTGGTTAATCTATTTTGTTAACCTTCTATTCTTTCAAAAATCATGCATCAAAAATAGTTTGCTCTAAACTGGCACCTGTTGCTTGCTTCGCTCCCCCGGTCAACATCTTCCCCTATGCTCTGTCTCCCTCTCTCTCTCTCTCTCTCTCTCTCTCTCTCTCTCTCTCTCTCTCTCTCTTTCTCTCTCTCTCTCTCTCTCTCTCTTTCTCCCTCTCTCTCTCTCTCTCTCTCTCACACACACCTGCTACTTGGTGTTTGTGTTTTTTGTGTTTTTTTGTGTGTGCGGGCATTGATGAGAAGGGGGGAAATGAGAATGCTGGCAGAAGAAAAAATAGATACAATTCTATAATGAATTGTTGAACTAAACAGGTTGGATTTAGTGCAAATAAATCAATAGAAATTAATTTAAAAAAAAAAGCTGATTGTGCTGGGGGAACGAATTTCCATTTGAAAGTCATCAAAGGCATCACTCTGCGCAGGAGAGAGAGCCCCGAAAAGGAGTGAAGCATACCATAATACCTAACAACATGAAATCTGAAAAACATGTATGGGACTAACACACACACACACACACACACACACACACACACACACACACACACACACACACACACACACACACACACACCATTCCCATTGTATCTATTCTATTCTACTCTACTCTATTCTATTCTATTCTATTCTATTCTAATCTAAACTATTCTGTTTTATTCTATTCTCCCCTCCTCCTGGTTAAAGGAATTAATTTGTTACATCATCACAGTCTCAAGCGGGTTGGGTTAGATTTTTTTTTAGGACCGTTGAGAACTCTAAAGAATGGATTTGCATGTGTCCTGGGCGCACTGAGGCAACGATACTGGTGCGCTCATGCTGAAAACAGACGCGTTGGCTCCCCAAATTTTCAAATGCTTCCGCCTACCCGTCTGTACTTCATGCAGGGGAAAGTTGGTCAAAAGGGAAAAGGAAACTTGGGAAAATAATGAGCGATGATAGGGGGGATGTCCCGGATGTCCCGCCTTTAGGCAGGACATCTGCTCGTATTTCTCCAATCACCTGCATCGGTTTGTTTACATAGGTCATGATTAGTCAAATACCATCGAACTTCCTCTGGTTCTGAAGTGTTTTTTTCCCCAAATTCCTGGCTTGAGAGACTAGTTTCAACTCAGCATAAACATTCTAACTTGCCCCCAGCTTACTTCCTGTTGCAGTTTGCTAATAGAGTAACTGACAGGACATAAGCGAGGTTTGCAAACTGTTCCAGCAACACAATTCCATGAAAACCCTTTATTACAGTGCAGTTACATATTCCTCCGACAAACAGGTATGTCCTCATTTCAGCCCCGCCCCAGAGCAGACATGTGGTTCAGGCTGTTGGATGATTGGCCGGTTGTAGGCTACCTGATATCTGGGTCGGCCTATGATGGAGGGGAACACGGCGCGGGGGGCGTCATCTCTGGCAAAACCCACTTTACACATGCTAGAGCCATTATCAACAACCAGGGTTTCATCCATTTCTGGAAAAGAAATAAAAGGTGTGTTGTATAAATGCAGCAATATTTTGTATATTCATGTAATGTCTCTGTATGATTTTTTGGTAACCCTTTATTTTACAGGTACCCTAGTTACATATGAACTATTTGTAATTACACATGAACACCAAATGTAATTACACAGTAATTACCAATAGTTATAAATGATGTTCATATGAAGTTACATTGTAACAGACCTGTAAAATGGAGTGAGTCTGTTCAACTGTAGTTCATATGTAGTAACATTGTAACGGACCTGTAAAATAGAGTGAGTCTGTTCAACTGTAGTTCTATGTAGTTACATTGTAACAGACCTGTAAAATGGAGTGAGTCTGTTCAACTGTAGTTCATATGTAGTTACATGGTAACAGACCTGTAAAGTGGAGTGAGTCTATTCAACTGTAGTTCATATGTAGTTACATGGTAACAGACCTGTAAAGTGGAGTGAGTCTATTCAACTGTAGTTCATATGTAGTTACATTGTAACAGACCTGTAAAGTGGAGTGAGTCTATTCAACTGTAGTTCAGTTACATGGTACCGGACCTGTAAAGTGGAGTGAGTCTATTTAACTGTAGTTCATATGTAGTTACATGACCTGTAAAGAAGCTCTGGCCTGGGACAGAGATTGCTAAAAGCCAGTGGTGGATTCAAACCACTGAACTTCAGATTGCAAAGCAGGTGGCTTTAACCACTCAGCCACGAGGGCTTTCCAACTTTCTGAGTGGAGTTTGGGAGGATAACTGTATGTCAGTCAGATGTAGTCACTTCCTAGCTTTGTTATTATGAGCATAGACTTGGGGGAAAATGTTGATACTTTGTTAGTTGTAGCTTGAAAGACAGGCAATATTGATTAATGTGAATGCATTTCTGCAGTGTGACTGTGCCAGCCCCCCCCCCCCCTCCCCCCCATGAGCTGTAAATGGCTCATGGGACTATTTACACCACAATTCAGAAAATTATTAGAATGTATTTTTTTATTTAAAATCTTTAAATATAACTAAATGTTTCGAGAGCACAGTGCATACAATTTATTTAGCAAATAGGGGGGAGTTCCCCCCTTATGCGGATTAGGGGATTTATAGACTTGGGGGGGGGGGGGGGGGTGGGGGTGGTATAGACTTTGGGGAGAGATGATCCGGGGGTCTGGTGACCAAAGGGGATTTTGAGGGGCTTCGACTGGGTCCCCAACAAATTGAGAAATTGGGAAATTGATGGGGAAATGACTCATTTACAATAAGCTAACAATTAGAATGTAGGAGAATGGCTATTTTGATTATAGTTTCACTGTTACCTCTATACCTACAATACTTTTATTAGAATTTTTGTATGGGAATTCTGGACAAAGTCATACCTAGAACTAAATAAAGTATCAATATTTCCCCCCAAGTCTCTGTGTATAATAACAAAGCTATGAAGTGACAGCAACTACATCTGACTGACATACAGTTATCCTCTTAAACTCCACCATGAAATTTGGAAAGCCCTCATGGCTGAGTGGTTAAAGCCGCCTGCTTTGCAATCAGAAGTTCAGTGGTTCGAATCCACCACTGGGTTTTAGCAATCTCTGTCCCAGCCGGGAGCTTCTTTACAGGTCCGGTACCATGTAACTACATACACTATGACGTACAGTTGAAAAGACTCACTCCACTTTACAGGTCCGGTACCATGTAACTACATATGAACTACAGTTGAACAGACTCACTCCACTTTACAGGTCTGGTACCATGTAACTACATATGAACTACAGTTGAACAGTCTCACTCCAATTTACAGGTCCGGTACCATGTAACTACATATGAACTACAGTTGAACGGTCTCACTCCACTTTACAGGTCTGTTACAATGTAACTACATATGAACTACAGTTGAACAGACTCACTCCACTTTACAGGTCCGGTACCATGTAACTACATATGAACTACAGTTGAACAGACTCACTCCATTTTACAGGTCCGTTACAATGTAACTACATATGAACTACAGTTGAATAGACTCACTCCACTTTACAGGTCTGTTACAATGTAACTACATATGAACTACAGTTGAATAGACTCACTCCACTTTACAGGTCCGGTACCATGTAACTACATATGAACTACAGTTGAACAGACTCACTCCACTTTACAGGTCCGGTACCATGTAACTACATATGAACTACAGTTGAACAGTCTCACTCCACTTTACAGGTCAGGTACCATGTAACTACATATGAACTACAGTTGAACGGTCTCACTCCACTTTACAGGTCTGTTACAATGTAACTACATATGAACTACAGTTGAACAGACTCACTCCATTTTACAGGTCTGTTACAATGTAACTACATATGAACTACAGTTGAACAGACTCACTCCATTTTACAGGTCTGTTACAATGTAACTACATATGAACTACAGTTGAACAGACTCACTCCATTTTACAGGTCTGATACAATGTAACTACATATGAACGTAATTTAGAACTATTGGTAATTACTGTGTAATTACATTTGGTGTTCATGTGTAATTACAAATAGTTCATATGTAACTAGGGTACCTGTAAAATAAAGGGTTACCGAATATTCACACCTCACACAACACGACTAAACACGAGCAATGCCAAGCCAGCATCTAAAAGCTGGTTTTGAATTTTGGAACTGAAATACCAGTAGCCTATCTCAGCTTCAAAAGGTCCCTCAATGAATTTCCCTAAACATACTTTCAAACAAGGAAATATAATTCTAACTATAATCCTCTTCTTTTGACGGCATATTGCCCATCCCAAATACCTGGGCCTTTCTAGTGTTCAGATGATTTTTGATGATTCTTTATCAGAGTAATTTGACTGTTGCCAGGTAATGCTGTCTGATCTTCACACTATAGACGGTTTTAACTTGACAACAAAAACATTCTAAATTGAACCCCCGCTCACTTCCTGTTGCAGTGTTTGCTATGGACATAAAAGAAAAAAAAACATTCAAGTGCAGGACTGACCATTCCGTGAAAACAGCTGAGCGGCGAAAGCAAAAGTAACGATGTTGAGTGAATATTTCTGCAGTTTGCCGAATGCTGAGAAAAAGGAAGTGCTGTGAGGTTGCGCTGTGGTGAAAACCGTCTATACTATCATCACACGATCATCACAGGAAAGCACCGTTCAGTTTCCCCCACTCTGCATTCGATCTTATCGTTTTTCTATTTAATCTTGTAGTTAGTATGTGGGGGGGAAACATATTTTCCATTTTCTTGATGACTGGGCTGAGGTATAATTTGGACAGAGAAAATATGCAGCATATCAGTTGGTGTTGATGCTCTGCACCCCCTACTTAAAAACAGTTCCAGCGTCCCTAGTGGTGGTGACTAGTCAGCCATTCATTTTTCCATAGACCATTCCATTGATTTATTTTAATCTGGTTTTCCCCCTTCTTGTGTCCGAGTGTAAAGTTCGGGAGGAAGGGGGGGAGGAAGGGGGGGAGGGCCCCAGGTGCTTCAGTGCCCAGGGGCCCCTGGGGGTGTCAATCTGGCCTTGGCCATCGGCTCATACTACATCACAGTTGCTCGAGTGACATCACTGATGACATCACAACTGCCTGAGTGACATCACAGTTTAGCAATTGTGCACTGTGCCAACTTTTGCCAAATTATTATAGTATAAGATCACAGTTGCTTGAATGACATCACTGATGACATCACAACTGCCTGAGTGTTTAGCAGTTTAGCAATAGAGACACTGCAAAGCGCATCATCATACAAAAACCACGCCCAAAACAGGGGGAAACAAAAACTCCCCCCCAATCCTGGCGTTCTCCTATGTCACATCTTGCACACAAAGATCATATATACTGTATGGAAGATGAACACTCACTTCATTGACAGCAAGATCCACATTTTTCTTCTCGCCAATTTTCAATGGCTTACTTGTTTTGCTCAGGAGTACAACAAAAACTTTAATTGGCTACTTTTCTTTTACATTTGTTGTCTGCACAGCCCACCACACAACGGGCCCTATCTTCCGACAGGCGCTATCCCCTAATAGCGCTTGCGCACCTGTTTGCGCGTGCCTTAAGGCACGGAAGATAGCAGTCCGCCTTGCACCATCCGCCAGGTGTTCTGCCGAGCATCCCACCTCACGGGAGCATACTTGTAATGAGTTATACAGAAATGTAACTGTTTAGGAGGTACGGTGGTGTAGTGGTAAGCACTATCGCCTCACAGCTCAAAGGTTGTGGGTTCGATTCCCACCTGGGGACGAGGTGAACGCTGAAGGAATGCGTGCCCGTCCGCATGTCCTCGAGTGCCCACCGCCCGGGTGGGGTCGGCAAAAGGGCCTTTCTGTGTGGAGTTTGCATGTTCTCCCCGTGCCTCCCGGGGGTTTCCTTCATATAGGAACCCCCTTCACAAAAACATGCAATATCCTGGTTGCTAATGTGGTTCCCCCTCTGGTCGTTAAGGGCGCCTGTTCAGAGGGAGGGGAACTGTTGGGAATAGCGTGATCCTCCCACGTGCTATGTCCTACCGGTGAAGCTTCCTCTGTCAGGTGAAAAGAAGCGGCTGGCTGACTGCCCATGTCTCGGAGGAAGCATGGAGCCAGTCTCGGCTCTCCCCAGATCGGCAGAGGATGGAGTAGCAACCAGGATTGAGAAATCAAGTGAGCACTAATGGGGGATAAAATGGGATAAAAAATCGGGAAAAAAATATTAAAAAAAAAAGAAAGAAATGTAACTGTTTAAAAGTGATATAATTGTCTGGTAGACGTGACCTCCCTGATTTCTAAGTTAAAACAGCCCCAAAATATGTTGGGGATGCAATTCTCGGCACGGGATGCGGAAAGGTTCACGGCACCTGCGGTTCACAACTTGTACTCTAATAATAATAGTTTTGACATCAGTGTGACCTGTCAAAAATGAAACATACCAAAGGTTGTTCTTTCATGCTATCGTTAGCTAGTGCCTATCGGCATGAGCACACATACCTTGATTAGGAAATTACTGTATATTTCTATATATATAAAATAAAATAAAATCATTGTAACTCAATTAGTAACTTGTGTTACTTGACAGAGTCGCTGATATAACAGTATGATGGTACTAATGGTACTGTTGGTACTAAGTGTGTTTATTGGGTTATTGCTAAAGTAATGCATTACATGTAATATGTCACTTTAGCAATGAGTTACCTTCCACACTGGTAATTAGCCTAATCATGGTTCAGGAACTGAATCACAAAGTTCTTTATGTAAAACAAACAGTGGCTGCCTATCCTTCTAGAATGACGATAACACGGACTCCTAAAGTCTAAACATTACTAATATTATGGGTCTAAATAAACATGCTCCATTCTGGAAGCGAATTGATGTCCTTGATTCATTGATTAGTAAAGTCTGTCGTTACTCTGTGTAGCCCAGTGTTTGAGACAGGTGCATATCCCTAATCAGGGATGGAAGCTAATTGATAGCTACAGACAGATATCAGGTCGGACATAACACCAATCAGAAATCCTCCTATTTCATGATGAAAAAGGTGACTGTCACTTGAAGGCGACTAGTTTAGGACCCCTGATTAATTATTTGAGCTATTCTCATCTTTGTTTCGAAGTCTGAGAAGACTCTGGTAATTTTGGTGCACAGTGCCCTCATAGGCTGCAAAATCTACAACTGGGAACTGTAGGTACTTATTGTATGCCTATACAGAGGAAAACAATTCACTGCCAGGATAAGCCATGGATGACAGAGGAACTCAAAATGGTAATTAACCCATTGATACCTGATGCCGCATTTGTGGGTGTATCCCTTTAAGACCGCGAACCGGGTCTTAAAGGGATACACACACAAATGAGGGATATACACGCAAATGCTGCATCAGGTATCAATGGGTTAAGAGGAGGCAGAGGATCTTTGACAACAGTGGGAAAACAGGGAAATGGAACCAAGCTAGAAACACAGTGCAGAGACGGATCCGACATGCAAAGAAGAACTACTATGCAAATGAAATACAAGAGCTCAAAAAGAAGAAGCCCAAAGAGTGGTGGGACTATATCAATAAAGAGCTTGGGCGAAAAACATCTGGGGGGATGATTCATCTGGACAATATTGACAACATGGATGTTGCAGAGACCCTGAACAGGTTTTTTTCTGAAGCATGGACTGGAAATACCACTTATGCATGTTTCCCCCTCCCCAAACCAGTCAGTTTGGGTGAGTTACGCAGCACTGGACAGATGAAACGGTCTCTCCTAAGACTAAATCCTAGAAAAGCCAGTGGTCCAGATGCTCTCCCACCTTGGTTATAAAGCAATGTGCTGATGATCTGGCACCAGTTGTCACACATCTAGTGAATTGCTCGTATCAACTGGGAGTTGTACCTAATGAATGGAAGGCTGCAAACATCTGCCCTGTCCCAAAAGTCCCAAACCCAAGACAGATAGGCGACTGGAGGCCAATTTCCCTAATCTCATGTCTTGGAAAGGTCCAGGAGAAATGTGTGCTTAAAAAGCTCATGCCAACAGCCCTGAAAGAATGCAAGAATCAGCATGCATATTTACCAGGACATAGCACAACAAATGCTCTTGTTGAAGCCACCCACACCTGGCTTACTCAGACAGACTCTTGCAATGCACCAATGGTCCGGATACTGCTGGCTGATATGTCAAAGGCTTTTTTCCTACAGCACCTGGCTGCACTAGATCTATGTACTGTACACAGCTCCTCACCTGGCTCCATAGCTATACAACAGGGAGAAGACAGAGAGTTGTGGCTAATAGCATAGCACATGGAAAGATATTACATCTGGGGTTCCACAAGGGGGCGTCATTTCACCGTACCTGTTCCTGTTATATATGTCCATCCGATCAGTCCTGTTCGATGATACACTTGATATAGGGTATGCTGACGATATAGGGCTGTTCCGTGTCATTACACTCTCTGACATAGGAACTGATACATCAATGGCAGGTGAAGCAAAGCGGCTTGAGGAATGGGCTGCAGCAAATAACATGCTTCTCAATGGCAACAAGTCAATGGAGCTGCTTCACTAAGGACCCTCCCCAGCCAGCCCCTCTAATCCTCAACGGCCAGCTAGGTTGTCCCTGTTGTCACAAGCACAAAATACCTGGGTTTCCATCTGGACAATCAGCTCAGTGGAGATGTTCACTGGGTTTCCACCTGGACAATCAGCTCAGTGGAGATGTTCACTGGGTTTCCACCTGGACAATCAGCTCAGGGGAGATGCTCACTGGGTTTCCACCTGGACAATCAGCTTAGTGGAGATGTTCACTGGGTTTCCACCTGGACAATCAGCTCAGTGGAGATGTTCACTGGGTTTCCACCTGGACAATCAGCTCAGTGGAGATGTTCACTGGGTTTCCACCTGGACAATCAGCTTAGTGGAGATGTTCACTGGGTTTCCACCTGGACAATCAGCTCAGTGGAGATGTTCACGTTGAGGAGGCTGTGAAAAAAGCCTCCAAGCGTCTGCATTTTCTCACTGTGATGGCAGGAAATTGGCTCCCTGTAGAAGACCTGGTCCATATCTATAACACACTGATCACACCATGTCTAGAATATGGGAGTGTACTGCCTGTGGGCTGTACGGCTAAACAACGAGCCACCATGGACAGGGTCCAGAAAAGGGCTGTCAAAATGATGAGGTTAAAGGACATATCTTTGCATCTACCTGATCTGCAGACAGGAAGAGAACAGGTCACTGTGAAGCTGATTCAGGACATCATGCACCAGCCTAACCACCCGCTCCACCACATCCTCCCTCCTAGTAAGGAAGAGAGGACTGGCCGTGTTCTGCACAAAGGCAATCAGTTGTCTTTGCCAAAAACCAGAACAAATAGACTGAGAAACTTCACCATCTCTGGCCTCTCTCTTGGCCTTCTGTTAAGTAGGCTACTCTTAACTTCTCTCTTTGTTTTTCTGATGTCATCATTATCTCACTTCTCATGAGTGTAAAAACAGGCTGAATGTCAGGTGAACACAGTAGCCTAAACCTCCTCCTTCAGTAGGCTAGACCAGAGGTTCTCAAATGTTTTTCAGCCAAGGACCCCTTACAAGATAGAAAATATACCGGGGACCCCCTCATTTGTGATTTTGGGCTAAGCTTAATTGTTTCCACGGTAATGTGCTTGACTTTTAAATTGATAGGTTTGTTAGATTAGAATGTAATCCATGAACCATTTTTAGATTAAAAACATAAAATATTTTCATTGAATGAAGCTTTTCCAAACAGAAAAGAAAAATCAGTTTTTATTTTTATTTTCCTGAAAACTTTTCACAGACCCCCTGGCAAAGTGCCACGGACCCCTGGGGGTCCCCGGACCCCCATTTGAGAACCACTGGGCCAGACAACTGACTCAGAGATTTGACAGTAAAAACAATAATAATGTTGTAAACACTCACCCTGCCTCAGCCGTTTGCCTCCTGCTCTGCTGCCCGTGTCTAAAATAGAGTCTGTCTGAGGTGAACTACTACCTTTCACAGTTTACTCCGCCTCTAATTGTTCTGCAATTTGGGTGGTGGAGACAGAGTGAGAGAGAGATTACCTGTTTTTCTCGTGTTTCCAGTCAGACCTCAATCAGAATCAATGTATTCTGGCAATATGTGCAGCATATAAATTGGCAAAAAAATAACTGAATTCTTTACCTAAGGGTGAGGCGTTTGTCAGGGCTGTAACCTTAGCCCTGCACTCTTCAACATTCTACATTAATTAATTGGCTATACAAAACTCCTCTGTCCCCGGTGTAAGTCTCCACAATCAGGTGGTGAAATGCCTACTCTTTGCAGATGACCTGGTTCTGCTGCCCCCCACAGCAGATGGCCTACAGCAGAGCCTGGATCTGTTAGAGCATTACTGTCAGGCCGGGCCCTGACAGTAAACCCCAAAAAGACCAAAATTATGATATTCTAAAAAATATCCAGATCTCAGGATGCTCGACCAAAGTTCTCAATTGGCACAAAACATGTAGAGTACTGCACACACTCAGAAGCGTCATGCCCATTGAAACTGAGGGGGCAGTTGCCCCCTCAGATTTTTTGAAAAAAAGAAATGAAGGGGGAAGTAAAATTCATGCTGTTAGTTATTATAGGTATAGTTTGCATAGCAAGTTAGTTGGCTATATTTGTACTACCATGCAGCTAAAGTTAGCATTGTAATGTTAGCCAGAGCTGTTATGGCAGTGAGCTGTTTTTACCACTACCACCACTGTCACAGGTAAATCCATTTGATGTCTCCAGGTCAAGATGCAGTTTTTTTAAATAATTTGCATTGTGGATACTGGATATAGTCTTTTTATGTGAATAACATTTTGGGTGAAGCAAGATTGAGCTATTTCAAGAAAAGTGGCAGCAGTGTAGAAGCTAGTGTGGAAGTGACTAAGCTAATAACCATAAAAGCACAATCACCGAAATCTCTAAATAAATATACAGTATTTACCGTAATGAGAAAAGGAGCAAAATATTGATGGTTAAAACTTAATCATGATATCACAACACTCTAATCCCAATGATAATTTAAAATGAGATATTATAAATCTGGCCAACATTTTAGAAATAGCTAAATGGACGATTGATAGATAAATCAATCAATCATGAGTGGATTCAGCACACTTTATCTGGGCAGACTGATTGAATCATTGCAGATCTATTCAGACCTTAGGTCGCCACCAAAACTTTTCTGCTGGGGACCTTTGGTCGCTGCCGAATGTTTATCTCTAAATACATATACAGTATTTACCCTAATGAGAAAAGGAGCAAAATATTGATGGTTAAAACCGAATAATGATATCACAACACTCTAATCCCTCTAAACTCTAATAAAAAAATTATAATTTAAAATGAGATCTTCCTCTAAATCTGGCTTCAAATGGCAAACATTTTAGAAATAGCTAAATGGACTGATTCAATCATGAGTGGATTCAGCACACTTTATCTGGGCAGACTGATTGAATCATTGCAGATCTATTCAGACCTTCGGTCGCCACTGACATTTTTTAGCCGGGGACCTTTGGTCGCCACCGAATGTCGCCCCCTCAGAATTTTGGTTTGCATGACGCCCCTGCACACACTACACCTATCTAGGATTAAAACTAAGTTCAACTGGACATTTTAATGATGCAGTTCATGAGCTGAGAGAGAACGCACGGCGGGCTTTCTATGCCATAAAGAAAAATATACAAACAGAAATACCAATTTGAGTTTGGCTCAAATGAATTGGGTGTGTTATTGCACTCTATGGCAGTGAGGTGTGGGGTCCACTTACAAAACAAGACTTTACCCAATGGGATAAACAGCCCATTGAGACCCTGCATGCAGAGCTCTGGACATGCTCCTTCATGTCCAGAGGAAAGCCACAAACAATGCATGCAGGGCAATTAGGCCAATACCCACTAATACAAAAAAGACAAAAAAGAGCAATTAAATTTGGGACACACCTAAAACGAAGTGACCCCCTCTCATATCATTACCAAGCCCTGCAATGCCAAGAGCTGAGCAATAGAAGTACCTTACCCAACTGATCCTGAGGCTGAGTCCACAAACCTGCTCTCTTAACACAGCCCAGGAACAGAACACATCACCAATCAGACTCAATCAAATGACAAAACAGTTCAAACTGAACTAAGCTATTGGCAAACACACACAAAAGCACAGAGCAAAATGCAAAGCCTTTGCAGTCATTGCACCCTCAGTGAACCTGAGACAGAGCTACACTTTCTCACCAAATGTGACAAAATATAAACACGTTAGAGAAGCACATTTTAAAAGATTTGAATTCATAACAAAAGGTTTGCTTAACCTATTAGACACAGAACAACTACCAGTCCTACTAGGGGAGGACTCAAAGAGCTGTGCGTTAGCAGCAGTTGCTGCCTGCCATAGACTGAGGGACAGTGAGTGACAGTCACCTGACACACGTTTTATATCTGACAACAGACCATCTTGCTATCCTTTCTCTTTTATTGCTGCTATAGCCTTTATGACAACAGATCATTTGTCTTGTAGTTTCTTTGCTATTCAAAGTTTGTTATTTGATGTTGCTGCTCTGTCCGACAACAGATCATTCATTTGCCTTGTAGTATGTTTGATATAGTAAGTTTTCAAATTAATGTTTGGCTCTTCATGTCTAAACGCTTGCTTTGGCAATATGTACAGTGTTACGTCATGCCAATGAAGCCATTTGAATTGAATTGAATTGAGAGAATGTTTCTACATAGCCTATAGGCCGACACACACTCTGTCTCTCCCCTCTCTCTGTCTCTCCCCCTTGCTTTGGCGTGGCATATGGCTTCGGCTTATGGTGTGAACGGCCACTTAGTACTAGCGGACCAAAGTGGACCCCCCTGTGAGATAGCCCCCCCCTGGTCTGGAACATGACATCATCACTGATGACATCACTGATGACATCATCACTGAACTTATTAGCCTCAGCCAAGAAGGATTTCATCACTGATGACATCATTACTGATGACATCACATCATTAGGTAATTAGGGCAATCATCTAATAAAGAAATCTGCTCCGTCACCCGCTGAAAGTTTCAGCCCGATCGCACGTAAAACAGCATTGCTGTGGCCGGCCGAAATTCTGCTCACACACACACGGACGCTGCTCCAAAAGATCCAAACAGCAGGGAATAAGAAAGCTCCCCACAACCTCCCTAAACCTCCTCTTGTGTAATTCAAGATCTTTGGTAAATAAAAGGGATGAATATGAAATCATGTTAAGATCTACCGGGGCTGAGATTGGATGTGTGACAGAAACGTGGGCCCATGAGAATATTCCAAATGAGTCCCTAACCATTGAGGGTTATCACATGTTTAGAAAGGACAGAAACCCTGGACTTCATATGAGAGGGGGAGGTGTAGCCATTTATTTTGAAAATGGTATACACACAAAAAGACGACTAGACCTTGAGAGCGATGAGTTGGAATGTCTCTGGATTCAGCTGCGCCCGAAAAGACTCCCAAGATCAGTCTCTACTATTGTAGTGGTAGTACTGTATCATCCACCATGGGCTAATGACAAGAGGACGCAAGGAGATGTCATTGATTATCTCATAAATAGCATGGACTCTATTCAATGAAGATCACCTGAGGCAGGCATCATTCTCTGTGGAGACTTCAACCATCTTCCTACAAAATCTCTCATTAACTCCCACTCAAATTTTAAACAAATTGTCAAAAACAAGACTCATGGAGATGCCACTCTTGATCTGATCATCACTAACTTGAGCACCAGCTATCTTCTTTTTTTCTCGGCGGGGCCCTCCCAGGGGCCCTGCACACACACACTCACTCTCTCTCTCTCTCTCACACACACACACACACACACACACACACACACACACACACACACACACACACACACACACACACACACAGATATGTGAAGCACTTTGTGTGCCTTGAAAAGCTTGATATAATTCAAATCAATGATTAATGTCATCAATATATATGATGACATTAAGGAAGTGTGGGGGGCAGTAGTGTAAACACAGTGCATCGCTGTCCGTACTGCCCCCCACACTTCCTGAATGGTATTGCATTAAGGACTTTTTGATGTAAAAGACGTGAAAGTGGATTTTACGCAACAAGATGGAAGCGGTGTCATCTGTCGCTATCTAGAAGAAGATGTTGCGCATCGGATAGGGTCTTCACTTCAGGCTTCTGGCTCAGGTAAATCATCTTTTAAGACGTAGCCACGAGAGCGGAAAGCTGGTCTATGGGGAAATGTTAAGTGGGTCCCCGGGCGCTAACGAGCGAGAAGCGCCCGGCTAGCAGGGTAAGGTTTGGCTATATGCTTTCAACTTAAACAGAGCAGCAGAGCAACGTTAGCTGTGTGGATACCCAACATCCAGGATCCTCTCACTGATTTTCACTTTTAAAGCATTTAATGACATATCCCAGTGTGCACACTAAGAGGCCATTTACACCTGGCGTTAACATACATTTTCTGCAATCTGATTGCAATCAGATTGCAGAAATGGTTGTCCTCTCAATCCGCATACAGTTGCTGTATCCAGATTGAGAGGACACATTGCATTTACACTTGTGTTCAATGTGTACACAATGCATCCCTGACCACCTCCGGAGGTGGTTTGGCCGATCAGATTGCAATCCTTCTTCAATGTGTTTTGGGGGTGTTTACACCTGTACTTCCAAGTGATAAAACACAATCTGATTGGAATCTGATCACAGAAAACGCATGTTAGCGCCAGGTGTAAATGGCCTCTATATGTCACTAATCAGTAACGTGAACGTTCACAATCACGACCTGTCAATTCAAGGACATTTCCCACCACATCAGCAGCATTACATCACGTTATGCAAACAACAGATGACTAAATAAATGGTTAATGATCATTCAATGGCAACAATAGCCAATGAGCAGCATTGAGTCATTCTGGCAAGAAATGCATTGTGCATCATGAGAACGTGCTTTAATTGAATTAAACTAAATTGTAATGTACCAGAGATGAATGAAATCATATACATGCTATACTATTTGATTGTGCCCTTAAAATTCTTTATGTGCTCCTACCTTTTTCAACTTAGGAGCATAACGTGTTAAAGAAGTGATATTCAACCGGAGTCTCTAAGTCTAGAGCCACATGCGGCTCCTTTTTTTTACTGTTTTAAGTCCTACTTAATTAAACAGGATAAAAAATAAAGGTATGAAAGGGAATGTTTTGGTTTGTGGCTCTTGCAAATATTGTTTTAGTCAATGTGGCTCCTGAGTAGGGCCACTGTGTCAAAGTGATAATCACACCACAGAAACCCAGTTCATGAATACTGCAATACTTACAAAGCAAAGCCCATCAATGGGCCATAGGCTCAATCCCCATTGTGTTAACTCAGTGATAGAAAGTGACTTAACGTACATTTATTTACATGCAAATCTAATAAGGTTTTACTTTAAGAAATTCCCCAAAATGTAGGCTATACAAAATGACAAAAAGGTGGTTGGTGCATGTTGTGCAACCAATGTAAACCGTTAGTCTGGAGCTCTGTATATGCATAGAGAGTTCCCTGCATACCCAGCTACAGTATGGACCAGTGGAAAAGTTAGTCTGGAACCCTGGTTTGTGCTTTAATAATACTCTGAAATAAGCTATTACATTCCCGTTGTGCATATGATGTTTTTGGACCTGGCTCTGCAGCTCTGCACTCTGTTGACTGTTTTTTTTTAATGCCCAAAACGGATGTCCCTTTAATATAGCAGTGAAACTACATTAATTCTAGGGACAGTTTCCCCCCTATATCCTCATTCTAAAATCAATGTAAATCCACCTTTTAAAGCTGATAATAAAAACAATATTTTAATCAAAAACCATTTCATCTATTTTTTCCCTTTTCCTACATTTTCTCCCCAATTGTACTTGTTGGCCTATTTCCCCCTGCCCCACCCCATCTGCTGATCTAGGGAGAGCCGTAGACTAGCACCATGCTTCCTCCGACACATGCACAGTTGCAAGCCGCTTCTTTTCACCTGACAGCGGGGAGCTTCACCAGCAGGATGTAGCACATGGGAGGATCACGCTATTCCCACCAGTTCCCTTCTGCCCCGAACAGGTGCCCCGACCAACCAGAGGAGGCGCTAGTGCAGTGACTAGGACACATGCCCCTAACCTGGCTTCCCACCCGCAGACATGCACAGCCAATAACACGGGGTAACACAGGTGCGCAAACCCATTGCATATCTGTATTATGTCAAAAATATCAAGGAAAATAATTATTCATTTAATTGAAGTTTTTTTATAGTTTATTTATAGTTTGTATAGTTTATGTAATAAGCACATACTTCTGTTAGAGATGGTTACTGACTATTTTAACAAAAAAAGAATAGAAAAACAGTCATGTTACTGATGTGAATTAGAGCCATGCCTCTGCATAAACGCCATGTCTTTTCTGTAACAGCATTTATTACACATTTCAATCAGGATTCACGTCAACAGTTTTAAGGCAACAAAGTCAGGCAACTGGAAGCAACACAGATGGGCAACTTGAGAAATCAGATAGATCAAGTACGTTAGCAAGTGTGCTAATCTGTTAGCATTAGCAACAACACAGTGATGTTAGCTGACTATGGTTAGCTAGCTAACAAGCTGACATAAACACTAAGCCAATCAGATGGATCAGTGCTGAAATGATCAGTTGTCAGAAACAGACAGGAATTAACCGTCTGTTCAGTTCTGTTGAGATGGACAGTTAGACATTTAGAAGAAAGGACTTCCAACATGGCCATGACAGTAGAGCTGCAACGATTATTCGATTAGTTGTCAACTATTCAATTAATAATAATCGGCAACTATTTTGAGAATCAATTAATTGGTTTGAATATTTTTTTAAGAAAAAGGTCAACATTCTCTGTTTGCAGCTTGTTAAATGTGAATATTTTCTGGTTTCTTCACTCCTCCATGACCGTAAACTGAATATATCATTGGGTTGTGGACAAAACAAGACATTTGAGGACATCATCTTGGGCTTTGGGAAACACTGATCGACATTTCCCCCCATTTTATAGACCAAACTACTCATCGATCAATCGAAAAAACAATTATCAGATTAATCGACAATGAAAATAATCGTTAGGAGCATCCGTAGTTGACAGCTCACCTGGAAACTGTTCCCATGACAACCTGTCTCTCCATCTTCAACAGAAGCGGCTCACTGAGAACTGAAACAGCGCTCTGATCTGAGACTGCTGATGATGTCACTGTACGAAAGTGTTGATTTTTTTTTTTACGTTTACTTACATTAGCCTACCTACTGGCTACTGTAATTACTTGAATTAATTAGCACAAAATATAAAGTGTGTGTGGACTGGACAGGCGTTCATATCTTTGGCAGTGGTATACAAATTATACAATATTTGCAGCCCAGTCGGCAGAATAAAATGTTAGCATTGCACGTTTCTGGAAAGCATGGAAATGTACAATATGAAGATTTCGGAACCAAAATACGTTTCTTATCATGTTTCTATATAGGAGAATATTAACGTTATACACATGGGCCCTATCTTACACCCGGTGCAAGGGCCAGCGTTGTCATCGCTAGTTTCTAGCACTCAGAAATCTCCCTTTTTGTCTTTTAATGACCACTGGGTCACTGAAACACATCCATTGATGTTCTGACCCCGCAGTGTTGGGGAGTAGTGAACTACATAGTTTAACTACATTTTGCAGTAGCTTGCTGGTAGTTCAATTACATTCATATTTGCATAGTGAGCCAAGTAGTTAAACTGCTTTTTGGTCATTTTTGTGTAGTTTAACTACTCAAACTACAAACTACAATTTTGGGCAATAAAATTAAAGGAATATACATATTTATTTTATTTGACCATAACTGTTTAATCAGAACCCCCTTTGACAGGACTGCCTCTTTTTCTTTTCACTGCGATCGCTTTGAAGGCAGCATAGACTGTGAAGGCAGCGAGGATCCCACTAACGTTACTGTACTTCCTGACACAAAGCCAACGCTGCCTCTGATTGGCTTGCCCTGATATTCTTACCCTAACCTTAACCAATCCTAATCAAGTCTTTACTGTTTATTTGTCTGATCAAATAAAACCCAGAAACCAAGATTTGTTTACAACAAACATACAACATTAATAAATGTATTGGGTGTCAATAAACTCAATTGAGAGGCATTTGGTTTGCTGGCATTATTCTTTTTTGTAGGCTATCATATTTTATTTCATATATCACACATGTACATTGTCAATTGAATGTTTTTTTTACAAAGTAGTTTGAACAACTTTTTCTGCATAGCTTGTAGTTTCCTAAACTACATTTCTCACAGGGTAGCTTTGCTGTAGTTTCAACTACTTCCATGGTGAAGTAGTTGGTAGCTTCCTAACCTATGCTTTCAAAGTAGCTTCCCCAACACAGCTGACACAACTCGGGCTGCCCCCTCCAGGTCGATTGTTTGGTCGATGAGATTCACGTTGGTCGAGCAATCGCTGTTGTTAATAATTTTGTTAAAATCTCTTTTTTTTTTTTTCAGGCCATGCCAGGCCACAAACTTTCGTTCCAAGGCCAAGCATAAACAAACGGTAGCATCTTTTCATTTTGTTTTAACAGTAACAGTTTTGTCATAACAGTAATTTACAAATTCCCCAGTTACTGAATGGGCTGCACAAGATGTTTTGTGCAAGTGAAGTGAAGTTGCATTGTTCAAAAACTACCTAAGTACAGTAGTCCACACTCCACACACACATCCAGTTAAGGTGGACTGTAAGTAGAATGTAACAAACAGTTCAGTTTGTCAGGTGCATGCAACTATGACATGACTTTATGAAAGTTGTTGGTCTGTCTACTTGACAATGTTGCTGCAATAAAATAGTTGAAGTCAGATGTACAGACTGGAAAATTGTTCTTATATAAACCAGATGTTGACAAAGTTTTCCTTTGGGGACATCATTTGCAGTTGAAAAAGTAAGAAATCGCAATATATCGCAATATCGCAATATTCAATATATCGTAATATTCAATATATCGCAATATCGGCGATATCGCAATATCTCAATACTATCGTATCGTGACTCAAGTATCGTTTTAGTATCGTATCGTGGGCATCTGGTGATTCCCACAACTAGTAGTCAGTACACTGCACAAAATAAGAAAAAAAAAGTACACTGCAAAAAAACAAAAAAACTTTAGACCCCGTTTCGACCAATCGATTGGTCGGAGCTGTGGTCGATTTCTGGTCGACCAGGATAATCTTTGGTCAAGGGCAGCCCTAGACCCAACCCTGCTGACCCAACCCTGCTGACCCGGTGGGAATTAAAAGACAGAAAAGGGAGATTTTTGAGTGCTAGAAACTAGCGATGCACCAGGCATAAGATAGGACCCATGGAGTCTAACGACTGTCTCATGTTGAACTACATCGCTGGACACTAAGGGACTAGCGGTGGGACTGGTGGACACTAAGGGACTAGCGGTGGGACTGGTGGACCTAGCGTCCTCGTCTTGCAAGCGAGAGAGCGCCAGTTTGACTCCCGAGTGAGGCACATCGTGTTTTTACATTCAGTTTGAACCCCAACCCAAACCACAACCTTAACCAAGTGGCTGGTTTGCCTAAAACATAAGCAAAGAGGTTTGATTTGAATTTAATGTTGGAAAGGCGCTGAGCTTTTCAAATTTGTTTCAAATTGACGTTGAGATTGTAGGTATCCCTGGTTTTGAGGTCAATGTTCTACTCTGGCAATCGGGTTGAAAGTGTGTGCGTGCGTGCGTGTGGTCAGAAGATGGGCGTGGCCTCCAAGGGTTGGGCAGAAGATGGGTGTGGCATCCACGGCTTGGTCAGAAGATGGGCATGGCCTCCAGGGCCTGGACACGGGCGGCGAACATCAGAACGTGTCTCTGCACCTGGGAGCTGATCTCTGTCTGCGAGGCTCTTGGGTTCAAACGCACGAAATCTGCAATGCCCTGGACACACTCTCTCTGTGGGACGGACACACACATGCACACGCACACACGCACACACAGACACACACGCACACGCACACACACACACACACACACACACACACACACACACACACACACACAGAGACACACACACACACACACACACACACACACACACACACACACACACACACAGAGAGACACACACACACACAGAGAGACACACACACACAAACACACACACACACACACACACAGACACACACACACACACACACACACACACACACACACATAGAGGGAGAAAGTTATCCTCCAGGGCTTCCATACTCCATAAAACAGACCAACAGAGGTTGGATCAGTCCTAAAAACCATGACGTTCATTTTCACGTACAGTCCAGATTTTTACATGGACAGATGTAGCTACTACATCTGCAAACTCCACATGTAGTTTTAGCTCATCGCTAGATGCTGCTAACGTTAGATACCGATGATATATGTCACTAAAACTGGCGAGTGTGTGTGCCTGAGACAGAGACAGGCCTCGAATAAGGTGAAATTTCTCCTGATCTGTCCGTGTCAAAAATGCCATTTTAGTGTCAGAATGTTGAGAAGATATTAAAGGACGGCTTTTCCGTGGGGAATATGAATACATATTAAATCTCACGCCCCTAAGGTTTTCGAATCCGTTGAAATTTTTGAAATTGGTTGTTTACAGCCATAGATATCAAGAATCACTCACATTATTTCCATGTCGCTCTGACGCAAAATGCGTCAGAGCGACAAGTCCAGCCTTGCGGAAGTCGAGGACCTATGAACTACAATTGTTGTGAGCCATGGTCCCGCCTCTAGAGGTCCTCCACGCCCCTTCAGAGGTCTTGAACAAAAACAAAAAGGCAGCCATCTTTTTCAACCGCATAGCCTGCTGTAGCTAATATTAGCTTTCCATAGTTCCTTGCAAAGAGACCGATCTCGGGAACGGAAGCACAAACAGACACGGGACTGGCGGCATTGGAAAGCTCGTCAAATTTTACATCTAGTAGTAGGTGCGTTGAAGTAACGAAATCAACGCTGAGCAATGTACCCGTTTTTACACATTTTTACAGAAAATAGTTACAACATCAGATGTGCGTAACTCCTACGAAAATGCCTTAAAATGCATGACATTTTTTTTATGAAGACATCTCCCGACATATATACTTCGGTTTAAATTTGGTGCAATTTGGAGGCAATTTTATTTTCGATTTTTTCTTCTTCTCTATAATGTTTTATTGTCGAAGCCTTCTTCTTCTTCTTCTTTGAGTTTTATGGCGGTTGGCAAACATATATGTGCATTACCGCCACCTACTGGAGTTTGATATCAGCCAAATGCCTGAGGGGTGGGCATGGAAACGAAGGCCACGCGAGCCCAGTGCATTGTGGGAAATGTAGGATTTCGAGTCCCCGCACCCGCACCTCCCCCCACCACCCCCCCCCCCCCCCACACACACACACAGAGTGGATTTCGGTTGATATCTCTGGCAGTGAACCTCCAATTTCAAAAATTTCAACGGATTCGAAAACCTTAGGGGCGTGAGATTTAATATATATTCATATTCCCCACGGTAAAGCCATCCTTTAAGTGTGTATTCTTCAACGTAATACCTTATCTACTTGAAATGTACTGAAAAAATGGATATACATATGGATATATGTGACACAAAAATGTTTTTTTTTTTTGGGCTGGTAAGAAATATGCTTGGCGGGTAGATTTTTTTCCATCTCCCCGCCACTGGCCGGTGGGTCAAAAAGTTAATTTCGGGCCCTGCTTTTAACCCTAAACAGTCTTTGGTCTCCCCAGCTCTACTTCTTCCTGGACCGACGGCAGACTCAACGCTACAGTGACTCACTATCGCCTCTTTAGGTAGACGTGGTATTACAGGTGCCCCTCACACCACAGCCATACGGACATTTTCTCTGAAATGTTACTTACTTACAGATCTCCCTGAATATTGATCCCTGCTCCCATTCACACATGACCCCATGCAGGAGATGTTCCTGAACATTTCAGGGATGTGTGTGTGTGTGTGTGTGTGTGTGTGTGTGTGTGTGTGTGCATGTGCGTGCGTACGTGCGTGCGTGTGTGTGTACCTTGTACGCGTCGACACGGCTCTGTCCGGTCAGGCGATCCAGCAGCTCTCTGGCCAGCTGGACTCCAGTCACGACGGCCAGGCTGGTCCGGTCCGCATCGCTCTGAGAGCACAGCCAGCGCAGCAGTGCCACCTGCAGGACGGAGGAACACACAGCTCATTGCAGGCCTCTGACGTGAGTGTGTGTGGAGAGAGTCTCAGACAGAGTGAGTCCAAGTTGTACAATTGTCCCATGGTTGGACTCTGGTACACGACACATGAGTTTGATCAAAGTGCTGCTTCACTTCTGACTGTTGATGGAACAATATGTCCTCCATAACGTCACCAAGGTCACCAGCAGCAACAGCCACGAACTGGGACTGTGGAGCCAACATGGCTGACTGTGGCCTCTCTGTAGCTGTGTGTGTGTGTGTGTGTGTGTGTGTGTGTGCTGGTGCGTGCGCGCATGTGTAACCGAGGTGAATCAGCGCGGGTTCCTCGTGAGTCCCGAGTGGTAGCGAGTGGATTGGTTAAACTCACTCCCCAGGTATAAAGGCATGTCAATCAGCTCCGCCAAAGGGAGCTAGCTCTCTTGGCGTTGCGGTTAACATGTCGGACTCCCAAGCCCGAAGGTCGGCGGTTCGTATCCCACCCCTGGACCAGCCCTTAACATGGGTTGCTGCAAGTACCACCTACACAACGCCGTTACACACGCTAGGGCTGAACAATTAATCGACATCTTATCAGAGGCAAAATATTTGTTCAAGGGGAAATGTCTCTCAAAATACCTGATTTTAAATGAAATATTGTTGTGCTGCAGACATATTCTACAGGCTGTAGAGACATATGTGTTTGGTACAGATCCCCACAAAACTCACACCTTGATGATTTTAATATGTTTTTCAATGAAAATGAGAATGATGAGGGAAACATTGTTATTCCCTCTAATATCACAAATCATATCGGAAATGCACCATCAGTCGAAATAATCACAATTAGATCCCTCCCCCCAAATTTGTTCAGCCCTGTGTGTGTGTGTGTGTGTGTGAGAGAGAGAGAGAGAGAGAGAGAGAGAGAGAGAGAGAGAGAGAGAGAGAGAGAGAGAGAGAGAGAGAGATGTTACAGATGAAGACTTCCTGGGACGCTCTCTGTTTTAAAATGACATAAAAGGGATATATATTTTTTTTTTTAAATCTTGAAAATGCGCTTTCTTAGACTTGCCTTTCATGAGCAGTTTTGGATTATTTTCAGTCAATTTAATGTTTAATGTCACTTCTCATTTCTTTTTAAATGCTGATTTTACTTATACATTATTCCTTCTTTTAGTGTGTCGTGTTGTCTATTCTGCTTATTTTTTTATCTCAGTATAGTATACAGGAATCAGCGTGATGTCACAACAACAAATCCCCGGGGAAAAAAATCATCCGGAACCGCAGCAGTTATCTAGTATGAGTTGTGCCAAACAAACGTTAATATCTCAAAAACTATAGATGACATCGCTTATATTTTGACATTCTGAGTGAGAGCTATAGTAGCTCAAGAGTTTGATGTATAATATTATGCATGTCGTGTTAAAGCTGTGTGAACTGTCGCAGTTTTTAAAATGTACACCACACAGCCAGGGCTAGAGTGGAACATTCAAGGCAGCTTCATAGGGTCCTATTGCCGTTTCCACCTGGAAAAGCAGTTTGTTTACCAAAATGCTGCTCGGTGATCCCTCGTATTATCATTCTTGTTCTTTATTCCTTCCTGTAAAACACTTTGTACAGTCCGTCTTCCACAAACCGACCGTCATTAGTTTAATGCAAATTTCTTCATATTTTTCTAAAGGGATTTTATAGTACTACGATTCCTAGGCTCGGCCGCGTACGCTCGTATTCGCAGCTCGGCTGCTGTGTGCCCAATGAGACCAGCATCACTGATGATGTCACACTGGGATTTATGACATCCCTGATGATGTCACAGTGGGCTTTAAGACATCACAGTGGGACAGAGAAACAGACAGACAGAGCCCTAGCTCCCATTTCTATACTGATGATGATGATGATGATGATCCTGTAGTTACTTTAGTTAGTCCTCATTTGCTTCTGTATTATTTAAGTTTCATTGCCTTCTAGAACTGTGTCTTTCAGAAGGCTTGGAGAGATCAAGCTTAAGTCCTACGAGAATGATTACATCGTTTGAATGGAGGAAAAACACATTATTCTTATTCTTAATAATAGCCTACCTAATTACTATATCAACAGACCTGTCTCTTACTGTACCTAGCTTACCTAATGAACCTATTATTGATAAAGCAGGAAAACGGACATAGCCTACTGATACATTGATATAATGAGAAATGAAACTTCAAATCACGGAACAGTCTCTTAATGTGTAAGTGACCACTTTGTTTGTGTTTTTGTGTGTGTTTCGTTCTTTTGTTACCTGCTGAAATAACTGCTCGTTGGACATCTCTCCTCTGTGTGAGCCCGACATGCTGACTGCTGTCTGTCAACGACGACACACGCCAATAAACTACAAGACAAACTGAAACAAAGCTTCTGAGCGGCTCTTAACTCGTAAAACCAGGATTATAAATACAGTTTCCACTGAAATGTCACAAAAAGGATTATCGGACCGTCTGAACGTCTCTGACTCACTTCCTGTTTACGTCTCTTCTTTTCCTGGTTGTCTCGTTGTCTGCGTTGCCCTCTGCTGCCCCCCAGCGGCCCACACTGCGCATGACAGCGTGTTTGTGTGAAGAAATATGGTTGAATAAATATGAACTGAACGAACATGAAGGCAGATATCGTATGGATGAGAGGTTAAAGGTATATTGGACACAAATGACAAGAATAATAATAATAATAATAATCATCATCATAAACATTAATTAGGCTCCAACACCAATTACATAAGCCTACTTTTAATACTGCTATGATGTTTTAATATATGTGGCTGGGTGGCTCAGTGGTTAGCACTGTTGCCTCACAGCAAGAAGTTCCCAGGTTCGAACCCCGGTCCATCCCAGGTCCCTTCTGTGTGGAGTCCTCCCTGTGTCCGTGTGGGTTTGCTCCGGTTTCCTCCCACCATCAATACTCCTGTCAAAGAGGCTGCCCACTGCTCCTAGGTCTTAAGGCTACCTAGTTCTAGGAAGGTTCCGAATAGAGGATGGGTCAAACGCAGAGGATGAATTTCCACATGGGGACAATGAAGGATAACTTAACAGGAAATACATCACATTAAGAAAGTAAGACACTTTCAGTATACAGTTTCATTTATTTATTTTATTTTAATCAGGTGGAACTGACTAAACATGCTGGGTGTTTCTGTCCACCCAGCTCTGCTGAGGTACAAGAGGTTTAAACATGAGCATGGCATCAGAGAGGATATGACATCAGAGAGGATTTAAACATGTTGATCCACAGATAATCTCTCTGCTGTTCAGCACCGGGGAAACCAGTTCATCTGACTTTTACACAAACTCTTTGCACAGACGATAGATTTCAGTTTCCTGTTCAGTGTGAAGTGAACAGAACGGCTGCAGTCCTGTTCAAGACGTCAGAAGGCAGCAAATCAGATAAACTGTTCCCAAGTCGTATTTTACCATCTGAATGCTCAGTGTCATCTGATAGTAACATTGCCTCTACAGACTTTCCCATCGGACATGAATGCAGCCGTCACATAACGGGGTCGAGTTCAGCCCCAAAACGGTGTGCACCATTTTGCTACGGTTTCCAAGTTTAATGTCATGTTTCCTCGCATGTTTCAATGCACCACCGTTTCCGTTTAAATAACCAGAGATGTGAGCAAGTCAACTTTGCACGAGTCCCAAGAAGTCAGTCTCAAGTCTTGAGGCACAATTGTCTCAAATCAAGTCTCAAGTCTAAATGTAGAACAGCAAGTCAGAAGAAATCCAGAGTCCAGTGTCAATTTAATTTATCTTAAAGAAAATGAAATATCAAGGACTTTTCAATGTAATATGGTTTTAATAGGATAAAACTTATTAAGAGCATCATGAGTTTGATCTATATTCTATAATCAGTTTCAATAAATTCAATCATTCCAGACAAATTCAGAAAACAGAATTTAAATTCAGTCGTCTGCTGGAACAAATCTCATCATCACTTTCAATCTAAGTCATTCACACAAACACAAGATCTCAAATCAACACTTTGGAATCCTTTTCCAAGTCATCAAAGTACAAGTCAGAGTCAAGTCTCAAGTCACCAGAACCCAAGTCAAGTCTCAAGTCCTCTCTTCATGCATCTTGTCAAGTCTCAAACAATTCAAACTGTGCGTCAAGTCCACGTCACATCTCTCGAGTCCAAGTCCAGAACGCGTGTCTCGAGTCCCAGTCACTTGACTGGAGTCCTGGTCATGTGACTCCCCCCCCCCCCCATCCCCCAGGGGGTCAGCTCTGGTCTTTGGGCTTGGAGAAGGAGCCCAGCTGCTTGGTGTTGCGGTCCCTGAGCTGCTGCAGCTGCCTCTGTCCGCGGCGGTACAGATACTCGATGTGCATCACGTCCGTCTTCTTGATGCGAGCGTTCTCCCGGAACTCGTCTCGGATGCGCGGGATGAAGCCGGGCTTGGCATGGCCGGCGCGCAGGAACTGCCGGTACAGAGACAGGACCTGCAGCTGCAGCTTGCTGTGCCGCGCCATCTGCTGGCCGGAGGCCGAACTGCAGCGGGCAAATCTGACTCCCGCTGAGGGACTTGTTTTCAGAGCAGAGAAAAACGGATCGAGCACTACTAGGGTATCGTTTCAAAAATTACAATACCAGTACCCTTGAAGTGATACCGAGTACTTCATTCAATACCCTCCCTTTTTTTCTACTTCATTCGATATCTATCATGTTAGTTTGAACATTTTGGTGGAATCTTGGCACGCCGAACCGACAACTCCATCACATCGGAGACGTTTCAATACTACTTGGTTCTGGGTAATTATGGAGTACAGAGTACCGATATTCAGCCCTATGAAGCACTGAGCTGGCAATTAGTTTGTGGAACTGACAGAATGACGTGCAGCATGTGGCTGTGGCTAAATGCTGGAGCTGATAGAAAAACCCTGCTGCGTCAGAGGTTAAGATGAAATCATGTTGTTTGGAAGCTCAGTGGGCTTTTGTACAGGAACACAGCGGACCCTGAAGGCAGCAGACCCTGAAGGCAGCAGATGCTCCAGTTTGCTCAGTTCTTCTCTTTTGACCTTTTTTGCTTTTCTGTTTCTGTGATGTTTGGAATAAAAACAGCTGAGATCCCGTACTCTCTTCCTCCTCTGATGGTGTCTCGTGGAGGGACCACAGGCGTAGGAGGACCTGTGATTGGCTGATATACAGGAAGTCCTGTCCCGTGGATGTGTTCAGGCAACAAAACACTGATCCTGATCCTGGATCTGCTCTGCAGGGGAAAAACAAAGAGAGTTGAAATGCAGGGGTATCGTTTGGGAACATAGACCACATTCAGGCCATGTCTCGTCATAGCTAGGGGGTGGGGTGGGCGTGGAGGAAACCACCTAAAACTGTCACGACACCGCCTTTCTGCCATTTCCCCCCACGGCACTAAACGGAAATGACATATTGTGGGCGTTACCGCACAGACCGACTGATCCTGACGTCTGTCTCTTTGTCCAACACTTCATACCACAGAGATCTCTCTTCTTGATGAATAAATATAGTAACAGTATTATCAGTGATTTACACTGTGACTATGTAGTGGTGTAGCCTATTCTATATTCCAGCTACAGTCAGAAACATACGTCTCAAGCTGCTAGAGAAAAAGCAACAGACAGAAACACTGAACAGACAGCCTGTGACTGGGTTGAGGGATAAAACAGGTTACCTGCCTGTCGTTAACTGACTGCTCAGCTCCTCTCTCCTGGCTGTCAGTGGATAAATCCTCTTCTAAACGGAGGAAACATTACAGAGCTAGCTTGTGTTCCTTTCACACTTTAGCTAATAGCAGGCAGCATGCATGACCTACATCAACGTTATGACACGAGTGTAAAGTGTGAAATAATAAGACTTCCGGTCACATCCTTCAAAATAAACCCGTTATTGACGAATACGAAGAAACGTTAGGTATACGTTCAAGCTCTTAATTTGAAAATCCCGGACAGGACGTGACTCTGTCCTTCCTGCATGTTGCTTCAAGGTGTCAGATGTCAAAACAAAGCGTCGGATCAGACAGCTGGAGGCTCGCTGTTGTCGTGTTTCAGAAGGTCAGAGATATTGAAAACACACCCGGGAAGCTGGCTTCATTCTCTGCCTGCTGCCTCTCACTCACACTCCTAGGCTATCACCTTGTTGGCTAACAACACTGCTATGCCACTGAACTAATAGTCTCTGCTTGCCAGTTTCGCGCTGTACCCGAGAACTGAACTAGCTAGTAAAGGACATCACACCAGAGCTAACTAACTAGACAGTGAGCTGGTATGTCCAGCAAGCTAGCTAACTTTAGCACTACAACAGAAACTGTGTTTACTGGTGCTCTGGATCTAGCCTAGGTAAACCCAGCCACCACGTGACCTGCTCTCTCAGTTCCCAGTCACTATAGTGACTGAGAACAGGTCTGAGAGCAGGTCACGTGGGGGATGGGTTTACCCAGGCTA
>NC_139631.1:43611334-43653834 GCF_964638095.1 Poromitra crassiceps | reverse complement strand
AGTGCCATTAAAAGGGGGCGGCTAGCTAGCAAACGGCTAAATGAGACTACACTGTTGAGTCGACGGGGATATTATACCTCAACGTCATCACTTCAAAGGACAAATTCTCTTTCCCTCACCTGGTTCAGCCTGTTCAGCCCGGGGTAATCAGTGCACAGCAGCGCACACATCAACAACACTCTAGGTTGAGCGGTGACGTGACGTAGAAGCCTATGCGACACTGTGTGTAGTTAGCTTAGCACAAGCTTTTTACTTCTAGGGCTCGCATTTACGCTTCAAAACTCATGAAAGTGGTCCTCATGTGTGAAGATTATCCCGCTGAACACTGGTTCGCGTTTGATTAAGCTTGCCTTGCCCACAGACCTTATTTGAAGCATCGCGCCAAAAACCCATTCAAAAATCCCATAGACAGAAACAGTGAAGAACCCGGAAGTCCGGGACTTCCGCGTTCCGACTACAAAAATACGTCATCCCTGGGGCTCTCTATAACTGTGTAATAACTGTGTAATTACTGTCTCAAAGCTTTGCTTATATAGATGGATTAACTGTGCAATATCTGACTTATAGCCTTGTTTACAATCCAGTGTGGTTTACATATACAATAAGACTGTACATAGATATACAATTCTTTATTTCTTAGATACATATTTATATGGGTCACCCTACATCACACTTATTGTATATAATGTAAATGTGTTGTGTAACTTGTGTGCTGCTTTTCTTGGCCAGCTCCCTATTGAAAAAGAGATTCTTCATCTCAGTGAGGCTAACCTGGATAAATAAAGGTTAAATAAATCAATAAATTGTATTGGAGAAAAGTGATAATTATTGGGAAAATATGCATATGAATTCACTCACAAAGTACTTGATTTGCTGCTAATAACTTTGCAATACTTTTTTCTTTTCTTAATCTTTTTAAGCGGTGCAGCCGGTTCTATACATGGCATGTTTGTCCGTTTGTAGCACAAGAGGATAGACCAGTCAAGAGTAGCCTACTACAGCAGGGGTGTCCAAACGTTTTTGAACGGGGGCCACATTAGATCATGTGAAAATACCGGGGGGCCAGCTACTTCTCGCATCATATGGGTTATAGGGGGGCACGGTGGCTCAGTGGTAGAGCTGTCGCCTCACAGTAAGAAGGTCCTGAGTTCGATTCTCGCCTGGGACACTGTGGGCGCTGTGGTTGTGTTCCCCCCCCATATCTTCAGTGCCCACTGCCCAGGTGGGTTATCTCGTCGTAAGGGCCTTTCTCTCTGTGTGGAGTTTGCATGTTCTCCCCGTGCTCCCCCAGGGGGTTCCTCCGTACATAACCCCCCCCCCCCCCCTTAAAAACATGCAGAAGATCAGATCGTCATCGTCATCCGACCAGTGACGACAACATCCGAAGTCGGTCCCCGGGCGCTGTACGAGAAAGCGACCACTGCTCCTGGCCTGCCCCCCGGAGGAAAGGACAAGCCAGGATGGGTCAAATGCAGAGGACAAATTTCACCAGCCACCGTCAGCATGAGTGTGTTTGTGGCCATGCATGTGTTGATGTGTGATCGTGTGACAATAAAAGACGGGCTTGTCCGTCTGAAATCGTGTTATTTAAAAGAAAATCACGTAAAATAAAATTGTACTCAAGGATTTTGTTTACCGTCTGAAAACATGAGTTCTGCCTGTGTTGTTCCTACTTGGTGCTTGTCTACAAACTGTATGATAGTGCTGTCATCGTTAGGTGAACAGAAAAAATGTGAATTGAACTTGCTTGATTAACCAATACTGTGTGGAGGGCCACATATAGTCTATTCTGAGAGACAAGCCGTGGGCCATCGTTCCGTGGGCCACAATTGGCCCCCGGGCCGGACTTTGGACATGGAGAGTGTGCAGGGGGGGAGGGGCTGACCTGCACCGCTTAACATGTACATCACACTGTAGCAGGAGCCTAACTATTCCAACCAATAGAAATGCCCAAGCTCTGTTATCGCCCCACAGGTGAAGGAGGAGGCGGGGTTTGACTGTCAGCCAATCACGTTGCTGCTGGTCCAGGAGCAGGGGCCGCAGTGGATCCGCTTTGTCTTCCTGGCCGAGGTCACAGGTCAGAGGTCACACACACAGTGGCGGACTGCATAATCGGGCACGTCGGGCAAATGCCCGGTGGCCTGGCCTGGCCTGGCCTGCCAAAAAATTTTTTTTTTTTTTTTTGCAGGCCAGGCCAGGCCACTCACTGAACAGCACGCCAGGCGCCGCCTACTGGTTTACTAGTGGTTTTATTACTTTATTCAGGTTTAAAGTGGGTGCATCTCATTGTAAAATTGGACTTGGCCCAAATTGGGCTTCAAACGGCCCAAATTGGGCTTCAAACGGCCCAAATCAGGCTTCAAACAGCCCAAATCTGGCTTTAAACGACCCAAATCTGGCTTCAAACGGCCCAAATTGGGCTTCAAACGCCCCAAATTTTTCACGCGCGTCGGCCTGTATCGGCCTGGCCTGCTTGGTATCTAATGCCCGGCCTGAATTATGATCCCAGTCCGCCCCTGCACACACACACACCTTTTTATAGATAAATTAGATTTAATTTGAGTCATAGACTGTATAAAAATATGGACGTAGCCACCTTGACGTCACCCATTGGTTTGTGGACCGTTTTGAAGCTTTGAGTTTGGCATTTTGACGTGGCCATCTTGGTTATTTGCAGCCAGAAGCAGCTATGGTGCGTTCCTTTATCGCAAAATAACTGGGATGTTGAGGCTAAATGACGTCACATCCGTTTTGTTATAATTCCATGTGCAGAAAACTGGAGCTGGGAAGTTCACTGTTCACTGGTCAGATCCAGTCGCTAGCCAGGCTAGCCATTGTTAGCAATAACAGTTGATAACAAGGCATTTCGCGGCATTTTGCACATACAAACACTGCAGCAACATGTCCACACAGATAGAAGTTAGACAGTGCTGTGTGTACAGCTGATTTAATGAGACACAAACAAGACAGAAGTGCTAATAAACAGCATTTACTATGATTATAACTACTGTTGTTGCAGCAGCAGCCATCTTGGATTTTTGAGGTTGGGGTTGCTGAGGCTCCTACGAGTTTGGAATGGGAAATACCAGCTCTGGTGACGTCACTGTCCCAGCTTCATGACCTTTGAACCGTAAGATTACCAGTTCCCAGTTATAAAGGAATGCACGACTAGCGTGACGTGAGACCAGGGGTTTCCCACAGAGCCACAGCACCGCCTGCTATTGGTCCATGGTTGGCGAGCTGTGTGATCACTGGACAGGTGACCTGTCAATCATGTCCCAAAGCCCAAAGCATAGTCTACTTTATCGTCTATTTGACTCAAAATGGGAGCATAATTTACTAAATGATCATGCTTTATTATTAAAGCATGATCATATTCAGTACACCTATTTAATAATGTATGCAAAAATCACAAAAATCTAATTTCTTTCGTTTTTCACATGAAAAGTTATTTTTTCAAGATTTCATTTATAACAGTAATATAATCTACAGTTTGCTGACGTCACATAGTACTATCAAATTTCTACCCCATTTCAACCAATCATATTACGACATGGCAGCTGTCAATCAAATCTTCATTTCAGGATAAAAAACATTTCGACTTCAAAAAGACTTGAAACTAGCGTTTGAGACCATCAATTCATTAGGAAAGTGAAGACGGGTCATTTTACCATTCACTTCCATACAATCAGACTTCTTTTTGCAGCCAGTGGAGGCGCCCCGCCAGCCATTAGGCACTTCTGCATTGGCTTCACTTTTCAGAACCAGAGGTTGCCCCTTGGTGTTAGTGAAATAAACCAGACTGAACTGACAACACCTCTCTCTCTCCCCCAGGGGGCAGTATAAAGGGGTTGTGTGAGGCGGATCAGGAGTCCCTGCAGGCCTGCTGGTGGGACAGAGCGTCTCCTCTCCCTCTGAGGGGGCGGGACATCCTGCGCCTCATCGACTCCGGACTCAGGTAGGACCAGACAGGTGACTCAGGTAGGACCAGACAGGTGACAGCTGACTCAGGTAGGACCAGACAGGTGACAGGTGACTCAGGTAGGACCAGACAGGTGACAGGTGACTCAGGTAGGACCAGACAGGTGACAGCTGCTCAGGTAGGACCAGACAGGTGACAGCTGACTCAGGTAGGACCAGACAGGTGACAGGTGACTCAGGTAGGACCAGACAGGTGACAGGTGACTCAGGTAGGACCAGCCAGGTGACAGGTGACTCAGGTAGGACCAGACAGGTGACAGGTGACTCAGGTAGGACCAGACAGGTGACAGCTGACTCAGGTAGGACCAGACAGGTGACAGGTGACTCAGGTAGGACCAGACAGGTGACAGCTGCTCAGGTAGGACCAGACAGGTGACAGCTGCTCAGGTAGGACCAGACAGGTGACAGCTGACTCAGGTAGGACCAGACAGGTGACAGCTGACTCAGGTAGGACCAGACAGGTGACAGGTGACTCAGGTAGGACCAGACAGGTGACAGGTGACTCAGGTAGGACCAGACAGGTGACAGCTGACTCAGGTAGGACCAGACAGGTGACAGCTGCTCAGGTAGGACCAGACAGGTGACAGCTGACTCAGGTAGGACCAGACAGGTGACAGCTGACTCAGGTAGGACCAGACAGGTGACAGCTGACTCAGGTAGGACCAGACAGGTGACAGCTGCTCAGGTAGGACCAGACAGGTGACAGCTGACTCAGGTAGGACCAGACAGGTGACAGCTGACTCAGGTAGGACCAGACAGGTGACAGGTGACTCAGGTAGGACCAGACAGGTGACAGCTGACTCAGGTAGGACCAGACAGGTGACAGGTGACTCAGGTAGGACCAGACAGGTGACAGCTGCTCAGGTAGGACCAGACAGGTGACAGGTGACTCAGGTAGGACCAGACAGGTGACAGCTGCTCAGGTAGGACCAGACAGGTGACAGCTGCTCAGGTAGGACCAGACAGGTGACAGGTGACTCAGGTAGGACCAGACAGGTGACAGCTGACTCAGGTAGGACCAGACAGGTGACAGCTGACTCAGGTAGGACCAGACAGGTGACAGCTGACTCAGGTAGGACCAGACAGGTGACAGGTGACTCAGGTAGGACCAGACAGGTGACAGCTGACTCAGGTAGGACCAGACAGGTGACTCAGGTAGGACCAGACAGGTGACAGCTGACTCAGGTAGGACCAGACAGGTGACAGCTGACTCAGGTAGGACCAGACAGGTGACAGGTGACTCAGGTAGGACCAGACAGGTGACAGGTGACTCAGGTAGGACCAGACAGGTGACAGGTGACTCAGGTAGGACCAGACAGGTGACAGGTGACTCAGGTAGGACCAGACAGGTGACAGCTGACTCAGGTAGGACCAGACAGGTGACAGCTGACTCAGGTAGGACCAGACAGGTGACAGCTGCTCAGGTAGGACCAGACAGGTGACAGCTGACTCAGGTAGGACCAGACAGGTGACAGCTGACTCAGGTAGGACCAGACAGGTGACAGCTGACTCAGGTAGGACCAGACAGGTGACAGCTGCTCAGGTAGGACCAGACAGGTGACAGGTGACTCAGGTAGGACCAGACAGGTGACAGGTGACTCAGGTAGGACCAGACAGGTGACAGCTGACTCAGGTAGGACCAGACAGGTGACAGCTGCTCAGGTAGGACCAGACAGGTGACAGCTGCTCAGGTAGGACCAGACAGGTGACAGGTGACTCAGGTAGGACCAGACAGGTGACAGGTGACTCAGGTAGGACCAGACAGGTGACAGGTGACTCAGGTAGGACCAGACAGGTGACAGCTGACTCAGGTAGGACCAGACAGGTGACAGCTGCTCAGGTAGGACCAGACAGGTGACAGGTGACTCAGGTAGGACCAGACAGGTGACAGGTGACTCAGGTAGGACCAGACAGGTGACAGCTGACTCGTCGGCTTGTTCTTTGTGTCATAATGTGGCCTTCAAGATCAGTAGTTATTTCACCTGCTCCGGTGCTATTTTCTGCATATCGATCGTATTGTTCATCGATTGCCTGACCGATTCCTTCTGTATAAAGTGTTAAGCTGTCTACAGACTGTGAGAATTTAGCAATCTTATATAAGTTATAAGTTTATTGCAGGCCACACTGGATCTAAGAAACATGGGTACGACGTCAGCTTTGATGTGTATAGACTGTACGATGATACCTTGTGTGGGTGTGGGTTAGGGTATGGCTTAGGGTTAGGGTGTGGGTGTGGGTTAGGGGTACGGACAGCAACAAACCTGTAGCTGAGTGGCTATGACAGGCGGCCAGCGGCCCCAGGTTCAAATCCCGCACGCCTCGAGGTTATATTTTCACCCAACTCTGAGACACATGATAGAGGACGCTTAACGTTGAAACGTGATGTCAGGTCGTATGCAGCTGCTTGTACAAACGACGTCATGGGTCGTATCCAGTTGGAGGTCAGGCTGTTGCAAGCAAAATGCCCCGAGCCCCCGCTCATTTCTGACCCTGATGCACACAATATTCCACTATTATTCAGAAAATGACAATATTCTGAATTTGATAAGGGTCATGTAAACAGCATATATTCCAGTTGCATTTTCCGAATTTGGCCTTTTTTTCCGAATTTAGCATTTTCCGATTAAGACATCTGGGTTATTCCAGTATTATTCAAGTTTTAGGAGGATTCTTTGATCATGTATACAGCGCATTCGGAATATGCGTCTGAATCTGGGTTTTTACCGCAGTTTGCGACGCATCTTGCCTGTTTGTGGTCAGCTGATGTGTGCTAGAAAGCGTTAGAAGAGGCGATATGATCATATAATCTATCATCTCTGTCATGCGAAAAGAAAAGCCCATTTCTGATCGGGAGGAGATGAGAAACATGCTGATTTAAAGAGAGAGATATTTAAAGAGTGAGGCCCACGCCCCACGGAAGTCCAAAATGTTTGCGAGGGAGTGAATGGAGATGACAAATCTCATAAATGACTCTGGCGTAAACGTACTAGCCTACTTTTTATGAAAGACTTGGATGTGCAAATATCGCAGCGCCAAACTTTGTGATGCTGGTAAGAATAGTCAGTGCTGCTCTGTTTATTCTCAACAGAAAAACTCAGCTGCATCTCTCTCTCCCCCTCCCTGACGTGTCGGGGAGGGCGAGCTACGGGAATATTAGTGGATTATTCATTTAGTCGGAATATTGTCATTTTCCGAATATGGGCAAAAACCGGGAATATTGTGTGCATGTAAACATAATCATTGTGACCACATTGAACACAAGTGTAAATGCAAATGCGTTCTCAACAGTGTTGGGCAAGTTACTTTCAAAATGTCATATACTACATATTACTAGTTACTTTCATTTGAAAGTAATAAGTTACTTTACAATATTACTTTCTGTGTAGAGTAACTTGTTATTACACTACTTTTGCATTACTTTCACCAAAATAACTGCAGTAGCAGAATGACATTGCCGCCCTGGAACCACCCCGAAAAAGAATGTTAAACCCTCTTGAAGTCAGTGTAAACTCTATTCTAAATGTTATCCTTTTGCTTTGTTATTGTCGTCTATAGTGGTTATTTGCATAAAAACACACAATTTGATTAGGAAATTATTGTATCTATTTAAATATTTGCTTTGATTTAAAAAGTGTAACTCAATTTGTAACTTGTGTTACTTGACAAAGTAACTGGTTACTGATTACTGAAATCTTATTGGTAATAAGTTATATTACTGAGTTCCTGCTCAAAGTAATATATTACATGTAATATGTTACTTTTGTAATGAGTTACCCCCGACACTGCTTCTCAATCCACATACATCAACAGTCGCTGCTGTTTTTCTGCGGCTCTGTCTAGTACTCCATGGAGCTTGCCTGATCCGAACGCAAGGTGTAAATGTAATCAGGTTAATGTGGTCAAGCACGATCTGATTGCAATCTGATCACCTATCTGTACACCGTCTGCAGCTGGTCCAAAACGCTGCCGCCCACTTACTCACCAGGTCTAAAAAATCCTGCCATATCACCCCCATTCTAGCCTCCCTGCACTGGCTACCAGTTCATTTCAGGATCCAGTATAAGATCCTGTTAATCACTTACAAAGCTCTAAACGGCCAAGCCCCAGCCTACATCTGTGATCTCATTCCACCACACCACAACACTCGTCGTTCTCTGAGGTCCTCAGACCAGGGGCTCCTGGCAGTGCCCAGGACCCGACTAAAGACCAGGGGCTCCTGGCAGTGCCCAGGCCCCGACTAAAGACCAGGGGGGACCGGGCGTTTGGGGCGGCCGCCCCTAGACTCTGGAACGCACTTCCCCCGGTCCTGAGATCGGCTGCCTCCCTCAACCTGTTCAAGGGACACCTGAAGACGCACTTATTTAAGCAGGCGTTTTGAGCAGTCTTAGGCCGATCATCACCTCACTGTCCTCTTGCACTTGGTTTTATGTTTGTATGTTGTTTTTAAGATTTTATCCTACTTTTGCTGTTATGTTATGTTATGTTACTATTTTTGCCCTAGTGCCATATAGCCCTAAATGTTTTTGACTGACATATTATGTACAGCACTCTGTGCATTCGTGCTGGGAGGGGTGCTTTAGAAATAAACTTTTACTTACTTACTTACCTAAAACACATTTTAAATTGGGTCTCAGTACATTCATCTGGAGTGACACATCACACAATGTGAGCTTGTACCTCCAGTTGTGGTCTGGCAGATCCCATCACAACGCATTTACACCTTGCATTAGCATGCGGTTTTCCTTATCGCGATAACCAGATATCCGGATTCAGATCACATTTTAATTTACTACTGCAAGCTTCTTCACTCTGCTGAACTGTGAAGCCGACAGCTGGGTTTAGCTGTGGTCTACTATCACTCTGACCTGAATGTGAACGGTGTTGTGGTTTTCCTGCAGCCCTGATATGAGTTTGAATGTGTGAATGTGTTTTGGTTCCTCCAGGTACCGGCAGCTCCCCTGGCACCCGGCCTGCCTGCCTCTGGACCTGGGCTGCCGTCACGTGGTGCAGAGACTCGCTCTGGTCTTCACCAACACTCAGGACCACATCTGGGTCCTGCTGGTCCAAGGTACGACTGACCAACGGACGAACGCGTTTTATTTGAGTTGTTTGAAAGTGTTGTTCACACTATTCTCCTTTTTTCTACAAATGTCACCGCCTCACCTGCTTTCTGTACAGAAAACGGAGATGAATTAGCGAGACACCAGGTGTGTTGTTGATGCTGCATTGCATTCTGGTCTATCTGCTGCTGCTTTGGGTGGAGAAACTGGTCTGTAGGAAGAAGCCCCTTGCTCTTAGATTCTGAGGAACTGACGCCACAACCTGACGTTCACCACCTTTAACTTTGATAGGTGTTGGCAGTTTAAAAAGAAGAATAGTGTGAACATCAGCTTAGAAGACAAAATCTGTGTTAAAGCCCCGTTATGTCGTTTTTCTCTTTGGGGGAAGTGCGCCCGCACAGTTACAGATGCTAACGGTAATAAATGCTATATAGACTTCCCTGTTTGTATGTTCAGATACTCTCTCCTTTCTGCAGTTTTTTTTAACTGATTTGCTGGGGGGGAAATGGCTCCAAATATCCCCACATTTTCTTGTCTCGACTTGTTTTTAGTGACAGACGCCCCCGTTACTATGTCAGCGGAAAACCTTTAATTTGAAGGAGCTGTGCAGGAAATGGGAGTAAGATTTCCAGGCAACTTGACAGGCTCCTCAGCTCTGTTTGGGACGTTTGACAGTGATGCCATTCTCCCTATTAGAAGTCACTGTGTGCCATCAAAACGATGAATAAAAAGCTGTTATATTAAGGTAAGAGTTACATAATGGGGCTGGAACTTCCTTTGTCTTCTCTCATTGCTTTATCTTTGCCCCCCTCCAGCCCCGAGGCCCCACCTCCCCTCGGCATTGGCGGTGAAGACGCACGCGGTGAGCTGGGCGGCCAGTCAGGTGGTGCAGGAGGCGCTGCCGTCGGCGTACTGCGACCACGCTGTGACCACGCTGGGCCTGCTCAGCCTGCAGCACCAGGCAGCCAGCCCCCCCGGCAAGACGGACGGCGTGTGCTTCAACACGCTGGTGGCTCTGGTGCCGGACCGAGTGCAGCGCGGCGAGGACGGCCGCCACCTGGACCGGCTCGAGTCTGGACTGCCGCCGCCCGTGGAAAACCCCCGGTACTGCTGGTACCGAGTCCAGAACCAGACCATCAGAGAGAAACTGCTGGAGCGGACAAAAAACACTTCCATTCTACCCATCCAAAGCCTGTACTGACACATGTATTATAAACTAGTGGTTCTCAAAGTGGGGTTCCAGGGGGGTCCCCAGCAAAAAGGTGGATACTTTATTTTCACTATAATTCCATCCATTTTATTTCTTTATTTATTTACACATAATTAAAAAAGAAAAACCTGCTGTAGAGACAAGAAGCCCTATTAGATGGGCTTATTCTGGGTCTCTACCAATCATCATCATCATCAGTATATAAATGGGAGCTGGGGCTCTGCGTCTCTGTCCCACTGATGACATCATCAGTGATGTCATACATTCACAGTGATGATGTCATCAGTGATGTCATAAATTGTGACATCAGTGATGTCAGGGGCATTGTGACATCTCCAGTGATGCACACATACACACACACAAGAGACAAGACACAGAGAGTGTGTGTGTGTGTGTGTGTGTGTGTCTCTCTTGTGTGTGTATGTGTGCCAGTATTCAAAATACTCCTTACAAAGCAAAGCATACAATATGAACAAAAAGAAGAGAAAAGAAACAAGCGAACACTAAATAAGAAAAGGAAAAGCAACAGTAAAAAAAAGAAAATAAAGAAAAGGGATAAACAAATGAGCAACATAAATGAGTAGAGAGTTAAAGTAGACATAAGTAACACAATGACAGAATGTATGACTATTTTGATCATGGGTCTGGTCCGTGGTCTAATTTGAGGGTTAGAACCACCGTTATAAACTATATTTATTGTTATTTAAATCTTGGCTTTAAGAAGAGGACTCTTCTTTGCGAAGAGAACGGACTGTCACATTTAACTTTTGGCTTTACTCTGAAAGGAGAGAAACATCTAATTTATCAGTGGGCTTTGAGGAGAAGGCTTTTATTTTGAAGGGACTAAATGTATATGTTGGTTTTGAGAGGATGGTTATTGTTCTGAAGTAACCAGTGTTTATGTTTTTTTTTACACTTTTTAGGATGACTTTTATTCTGAAAGAAACAGATTTGAGACAATTTAGTTTTGACCAGAGGGCTTTTACTGTGAAACTGTCGGAACCCTAAGATAAAGTTCTCCACAAGTTTAACAACCGTGTGTGTGTGTGTGTGTGTCTGTGTTACAATAACAATAGATCACGAGCGGTATACAACTTTCTGTAATATAACACAAAGCGGGAGAAAAAAATATAGAATCAGAAATCAATGTTTATGTAAATATCCAAGGCTTGCGCCGCGGCTCTGTGCACAGTGTGCAGGCATTTAGCAGAGGAATACGGTAGTTCTACGGTTGGGAGCAAATGTAGTGCCAAATGAGAGGGCTGTTTGACGGTAAAGTAAAGCTCTAAAAATTGTCAAAATAGAGTGTACATGTACACTGATATTGATTTGTTTAGGTGGGCATTATTTTAGGTGGCTAAGTTATATTTTAGTAGCTGCCCCGCTAAGCTACAGGGAAACAGCTCTGAGCTTGATGCATTGAGAGTGTTGGATCTCCAAACATGGTGTGCGCCGCGGCTCTGTGCACAGTGTGCAGGCATTTAGCAGAGGAATACGGTAGTTCTACGGTTGGGAGCAAATGTAGTGCCAAATGAGAGGGCTGTTTGACGGTAAAGTAAAGCTCTAAAAATTGTCAAAATAGAGTGTACATGTACACTGATATTGATTTGTTTAGGTGGGCATTATTTTAGGTGGCTAAGTTATATTTTAGTAGCTGCCCCGCTAAGCTACAGGGAAACAGCTCTGAGCTTGATGCATTGAGAGTGTTGGATCTCCAAACATGGTGTGCGATGGGTCCACAGTGCTTTACCCAGTAGCCTACAGACTGTATCAGGGATGCAAACTCATGCAGTGTGAAAAAGGTGACAGATACACAAAACCACTCAGAAATCATTAACTGAAGTGCCCTATTTTGGGATCAAAAAGGTGAATGTCACCTAAAAGTGACTAGTTTGCATCCCTGTGTATGCAAGTACCTCATAGGACCCCACTTCAAACAAACCGAACTATCCCTTTAAAATGTATTAACTCGTTCATAAAGACTAAGAACCTGAGGCCTGTACATCGAAGCAAGATTAGTGGCTTAGCGAGGTAACTTCAGGTTTAACCCTGGGTTTGCCGTGCTACCACGCTAGTTCACTTCTTACCGAGATAGATCACCATGGCAACTTATGCTGCACTGCTCCTGGGCAGGTTAAGTTCAGAGGATAAGATCAAAACCCATGAAAGACCCACCTTCTGACCAATCAGCTCTCTGGAAACAGCGAATCACCATTCATATAGGATCCCCATATGAAAAATAGATAGAAAAAAACATCAACAGCTCCTGTTGAATTAATCGAGGACTGAAGCTTTGCACTTGTTAACTTAATTTAACTAATTAAATTAAGCCTACTTACCACTTTGGAATATGTTTTTATATTTATTCATATTATTATATGAATTATTCCATCAGTGCGACCAAACACATCATGAGTGGTAGAGATAATTATTCATTGAGCCTAAATCTAATAGTTTATTAAATAGCCCTACAGATTTGGTAAATTTAGACTGAGATAGATTACACATTCTACTCATAAAATATGCAGGTTTTATTGAGTTTATGAGAGGGTGAATTGAAGCTGCTGTAGGCTCATGTGGAGGCAGAAACCGCTGAAATGACTGATGATGTGAATAAAAGCGGTGACTTCAGTAACAGAATAATCCAATGCGGACTTTAACTCTGACATACAGTAAAGCTCCACTAATTAATACACTGATGTGCACTTTGAATGAATGAGGAAATAGGCGTGCCTGGCACTGTAAAATCTGGAGCTGTCCATATTGCATTGTGATTGGCTCGTTGTTACAAACCACACCTCTTTCGTGGGCACGAGCTCGCGTGCACGAGCTCAGAACTGTATATGGAAATCCTAAATTGACAAGACCCAGGTGATAACACCTTTGTGGTATCGTTTAGCTCGATTGTCCGGTTAATTCAAACCAGATCAAGGGGGGAGGACAGATCCTGGATCAGTTTGTCTCCATTCGTGATACAGGCCCCTGGTCTGCCATTGGTAAATCTGCATCTGTGGATAAATTGTTTAGACATAACAATCAGCACAAGCATTCACTCCAAATGTAGGTTCCGATTGTCCTTTTCAGATACCGGTATCCAATTCTGAAACAGTTTACCAAAAATATCTAGTATAAACAGATAGATAAATAACATACTATTACCATTACTGTAACTAAGGATTAGCAGGTCAACAAAGCTTTTCATACTATAAAGTCGGTATGCTTATTCAAATTCAAGACAACTCTTCGTTTACAAATTGGTAAATTCTTTATTAACGAATAGAGTACAAAATCTTGTATGCAACTGTGGAGCTGAACAAGTAACCACAATACTACTGACATTTCTGTGGAACTTACACCAACACCATCATTTAAACTTTTTTTCAGATTCATAGATCAATACAGTACCAAGCATCAAGAGTAAAATAGGCTTTAAAACAGTGTACGACAAGGCAAACACAGGCAATAAGGCCGTTCCTGGTCATATGGAGCGTACCCAACTTCCCATCTCCAATTACAACTAACAGACTATATGTACTGTATATACAGTATATAGTCCCACCTCAGCCTCCTCACCAGCACGCTGGAGTTACCAGTTATGTGGGTGGGGGGTTCAGCACGCTGGAGTTACCAGTTATGTGGGTGGGGGGGTTGAGGGACAGTGATGGATGGGACAGGTGTCTCACACACAAACACAAAGTCTAAAAAGAAACTGAAAATGGAAACACTGAAAATGTGCGTCGCAAAGCTTCATTACCGTACAAGCTGCCACAATCAGGATAATGAAATTAAAACACACTGAAGTGTATTGAACAAGTCTTTTTGTGGAGCATTTCTCGTGGCCAGACCAATCACCACAGTGTCTAAAAAAAAAAAACTCTAGAATACTTTTGTTGACAAAGAAGATGACTATATATTCTCATTTAACTGACTAGTCCCTTGTTTATGATGATGTATGTCACAGATTTCCAGAGACCATATTCATTCATATCAAGGTCGAAAAGCAGAGTATGTCGTTTTTGGCTATTAACGGTACTGTGTCAATCTGAAGTAGACTTAAGCATGTAAACCAGCATCCCTGATTCTGCAAAATCACTTTGAGGATTTAAAACAAATAGAAGAACAAAGGCAAGAACAGCTCAGATGTGAAATCATGTAACATGATCAAACATGGAATCATGTAACATAATCAAACGTGGAAATGTACCAGTACCTTCTAGTAAGTCTCAGGGTCTCAACGCAACGCAACCCGGGGTGTGTCTAGAACCACACAAGGCACATACTGGGTGTACTTGAATCTTTAATCTATGGTACGGTGGTTTGCGTTGCCCGGTGCGCTGTATGGATGGGCTCTGTGTGGATGGTCTTGGTACAGACGGGCTCTGTGCTTCCCGTAGTAATCCACTGTGCCATTGCTGTCTCCCTCGGCGTAGGTGTGCTTGGGGTACACCGGTTGTCTCGGGGGAGGGGGGGCAGGGGCGGGGTAAGCGGGCATGCGGTCTCCATAGTGGGGTTCGGGCTTCGCACTTGCCCCTGGGTAACGGTCTCTGTAGTGGGGTTCGGGCTTCGCACTTGCCCCTGGGTAACGGTCTCCGTAGTGGGGTTCGGGCTTTGCACTTGCCCCTGGGTAACGGTCTCTGTAGTGGGGTTCGGGCTTCGCACTTGCCCCTGGGTAGCGGTCTCTGTAATGGGGTTCGGGCTTCGCACTTGCCCCTGGGTAACGGTCTCTGTAGTGGGGTTTGGGCCGCTCACTTGCCCCTGGGTAGCGGTCTCTGTAGTGGGGTTCAGGCCTCTCACTTGCCCTTGGGTAGCGGTCTCTGTAGTGGGGTTCAGGGCTCTCACTTGCCCCTGGGTAGCGGTCTCTGTAGTGGGGTTCAGGGCTCTCACCTGCCCCTGGGTAGCGGTCTCTGTAGTGGGGTTCAGGGCTCTCACTTGCCCCTGGGTAGCGGTCTCTGTAGTGGGGTTCAGGGCTCTCACTTGCCCCTGGATAGCGGTCTCTGTAGTGGGGTTCAGGGCTCTCACTTGCCCTTGGGTAGCGGTCTCTGTAGTGGGGTTCAGGGCTCTCACCTGCCCCTGGGTAGCGGTCTCTGTAGTGGGGTTCAGGGCTCTCACCTGCCCCTGGGTAGCGGTCTCTGTAGTGGGGTTCAGGGCTCTCACTTGCCCTTGGGTAGCGGTCTCTGTAGTGGGGTTCAGGGCTCTCACTTGCCCCTGGGTAGCGGTCTCTGTAGTGGAGTTCAGGCCTCTCACTTGCCCTTGGGTAGCGGTCTCTGTAGTGGGGTTTGGGCCGCTCACTTGCCCCTGGGTAGCGGTCTCTGTTGGGGGGCTCAGGCCTCTCACTTTCCCCTGGGTAGCGGTCTCTGTTGGGGAGCTCGGGCCTCTCACCTGGACCTGGGTAGCGATCTCTGTAGGAGGTGTTGGGCCTCTTACCTGGACCTGGGTAGTGGTCTCTGTCGGGGGGCCCGGGCCTCTCACCTGACCCTGGGTAGTCATCTCTGTAGGGGAGTATGGTCCTCTCACTTGGCCCTGGGTAGTCATCTCTGTAGGGGAGCATGGTCCTCTCACTTGGCCCTGGGTAGTGGCCTCTGTCGGGGTGCATGGGCCTCGCACCTGGACCTGGGTAGTGGACTCTGTATGGGGGGCTCACACCTCTCACCTGACCCTGGGTAAAGGTCTCTGTCGGGGGGCTTGGGCCTTTCATCTGGACCTGGGTAGCAATTTCTGTTGGGGGGCATGGTCCTCTCACTTGGCCCTGGGTAGTGGTTTCTGTTGGGGGGCATGGTCCTCTCACTTGGCCCTGGGTAGTGGTCTCTGTCGGGGGGCTTGGTCCTCTCACTTGGCCCTGGGTAGCGGTCTCTGTATAAAAATCCATAGCACTGTGAATGAATGACATACTGCTACTACTACTGTTACTCCTACTAATATTATTATCATCATCATCACTACTATTATATCCACCAAGGAGGTTGTGTTTTCAGTGCTGTCTGTCTGTTAGCATGAAACTTGGTGGAAGCATCGGCCAAGGAAGAACCCATTACATTTTGGAGCAGATCTGGTCAAGGGAGGGAGGGGCCGTAGCCGGAATCTGAGGGCTGGGTAGGGGGAGTGGCTAGGTGTATCTGGGGGGTGGGAGAGGGCGTGGTCAGTAAAGGTGGCGGGACTAGGGAAAAGGGGCCGTAGCTAGGGATGGGAAGGTCGTAGAGAGTCGGGGGTAGAGCGGCGGGTAGGGAGAGTGGCTGGGGGGATGTGGGTGGGTCAGTGTTCTGATCCAGGGGCGTTTCTAGGGTCTGAAGCCATTAGCCCAGCCCTCTCCTAATCTCGCGCAATTTGAGATGATACTGAAAAACTAGATCAGTGGTTCTCAAAGTGAGGTCTGGACCACCAGGATTCCTTGAGAGGGTTCCAGGCACTGCCCATAGCAAATTCATGAATTGTAAACTTCAGCATTAGCCTTGAATGACAGACAAGGAACAGCGTTCGAATTTTGCAATCTGTGGAAGCATTTTTCAATCAAAGGTGAAAGAACACAGATACTGTATGACGGTTTATAGTCTGACTTTCCATGCCTGTCCCCATTCACTTCAATACAACTGTCCCTAAAGTCTAACCACAATGCAAAATTTGAACGGTGTGATATAGAAGCTATATAGAAGGAAGAGTCCTTCTATAGGTTACTTGCACACACAGAGGAAGCAAATTGTTGCATTTCTGATCAACTTGATCATATATCATGTTATTCATGCTTTAAAGCATGAATGACAGATGAAATTGGCTCCATGTTGAAGGTTCAACAAATCGATCATGGTCTATAAAATATTGCATGATCTTTGTCCAAACTATTTTACGAAGTACTTGCAGTTTGTTCGGGACACTCATAGCCTGAACACGAGAGCTAGCCTAGCGAACTTGAAACTACACAAACTGAAAAGCAAAGTTGGGAGAAGTACATTCCTCTATACCGGGGGAGAGGAGTGGAACAAGATCCCTAACCAAATTAAATGTGCAAATTATCTGAATGGTTTTAAAAAACCGTCAGAAAAGATTCTTGCTGAGTGTTAAACTAGAGTAATGTGTCAGCCTTCTGTTGTCATGGTTATTGAACTTGTGTTTTTGTTGATTGTACTATTTGGTTTATTTGATGTTATGTATGTCCTGTTTTTATTATAAGACCAGGGACCATGTTGGAAGTAAGTGTTTACATTTGAACATGTCTATCCCTTGGATTTGATCTGCTATAGTGTTTACATTTGAACATGTCTATCCCTTGGATTTGATCTGCTATATCCATAAATAACATCAATCAATCATGAATAGATCTGCTATATCCATAAATAACATCAATCAATCATGAATAGATCTGCTATATCCATAAATAACATCAATCAATCATGAATAGATCTGCTATATCCATAAATAACATCAATCAATCATGAATAGATCTGGGGGCCGGGGCTATAAAAAAAAAAAAAAAAAAAAAGATCCGAGGCTATTCACAAAACATTTGGGGCTATACCCCCAAATGCCCAGGCCTAATCGCCCATGTTCTGATCCCACTCACATGTGCATATCATAGCAGACTGGAGTATTGGCCGAGTGCACATCTAGTTAGTTATATTTTTATTCTTACTACTATTAGTTGTTATCGTTATTACTGTTGTCACTGTGCATTATTATTACTAGTTGTTTTTACTTTTATTATACTTGTTACTGGTATCGTCGTTATTACCGCCACTACTAACTATGCACTAGAGCTGCAACGATTCAACGATTAGTAGATCCACCGAAAATGTATCTGCAGCTATTTTGATAATAATCACTTGATCGTTTGGAGTCACCTTTTAAGAAGAAAAGTCCAAATTCTCTGATTCCAGCTTCGTAAATGTGAATATTTGCTGGTGTCTTCACTCCTCTATGACCGTAAACTGAATATCTTTGGGTTGTGGACCAAACAAGACATTTGAGGACGTCATCTTGGGAAACCGTTTTCTGACATTTTATAGACCAAACAAGTTGTTTGGTCTATAAAATGTCAGAAAAGTTGTTACAACTTTAACCTGGAGCCACAGGTCTGCTCCAGGTTAAAGGTTAAAGGGGTCTTTCCTTGCCGCCATCGCCACCAAAGTGCTGCTCTTGTTGTCACATGACCTGCCAAGTACAACCAAATCGCCACGTGCTCGCTCACATGACAATTGTTTTCATTGTTGGGTCTAAATATAGAGCTTCGTCTTTTCCGCTCGCTAACAAGTCACAGTCCTATAGGGCTGGGACAGGTGATGTAAGCGTGGGTGAGCGGCGCTTGCCAGTGCAATGCATTGTGGTCTAACGTGACTCACAGCTAGGCTAGCAGGCAGCCACGCCAAACTCCATTAAAAAAATCTGGCAACTAACATTAAATGCGGCCCTGCCTATCGGAAAATGTAATGCCGCCAGAGCATAATTTACAAACCTTACGAATTTGCTAACGCCACTCTCCAATTCAACATACATATTATCTCCCAAGAAGCACTTTGTGAATATAAAATCTCATGTTTGGAAGTGGTTCACTCTGCTGCTGAACTATCTCCACTGTGTATTTTGCGGGTAGAGCACTGTGGGGAAACACTGGTGAAACATTTGGAATATATTTGGAATGTGTGCTTCTTATTGGAGTATGTGTATGTCGAACAGTATAACAGACAGTATGTTAGAAACATGCTTACAAGTATTCATAAAATATCTATTATGATTTCATAAAAAGCCTGAACTTGTATGTTTTAAACCGTAAGTTGCCGACGTTCAAAAGCCTCGACGTGAGACTCAGCCTTCATTCATTCTTCCCGATAGGGAGTTGCAGGCTCCGCTAAACTGGCCGTACGCTACATGCACGTTAGCAATCACAATAAAACAGGACTGCCTACCTCCCGCACAATGTTGTTATCTGAAGTTTTGCACAATCAGTATTCCCAAATATTGCTTAGTTTCCAATAACGAGCACTTATTCAAACGCCAGGCGGACAGCGGCTTTAACTGGGTCACATAGGGACATGAGTGACTACTGAAGATGGATCAAATGACTATTTTCGACGTATCTTGCGCAATCTACATTATAGCCGGCGAAGTTGTAATATATCGTCATGTCATGGTGTCTTTGGGTCATTTATAAATGATTTTTTTTGTACCGCTATTTTACTAGGGCTGTGAACCTTCACTGGCCTCACGATTCGCTTACGATTCAGAGGGCTACGATTCAATTCGATTACGATTATCGATGCATCTCGATGCATCTTCAATCGATGCATCACTTTTTTCCCCCAATACATAATTTAATTTTTCTCACTTTATTTTTTTTATTTGGAATTGCATTGTATTATGATCCAAATAAACAACTGGATGTACTTCCATTATATTTTATTCGATTATTTATTTATTTTTTATCGATTTTTGACACTGTGAATTGATGCAGAATCGTGCACGTCCGCATCGCGATGCATCTTATAATCGATTATTTTTGACAGCCCTATATTTTACATTGAAGTTAACGGCGAGTGGCACAGTCTACAGGAGCGGATCGTGATTACCCACAATGCCTTGCGTTGCTCATCCAGACGTGACGTAGTTGCCCCAGCTCTATTTGATTTCCTGTTTTAGTTTGAATTGCCAGTTGCCCCAAGGGGGAGCGCGCGCGCGTCTTTCCGGGAAATCATCTGGCTGAAGCCGACAGTGAGATCATGAAGTGTGGAAATATTACGGGCTCTAAAATAAGGAATACATCAATAAAGGCGAGGTGCCCGCGTGCAGAACCTGCTGGAGGACGGTGTCCGTCGTGGTGCCGAATCATAGCTTCGGCGCGGCCCGGAAGCAAATGCTTTGGCGGTCCAGCACCAGTCCGGGGGTTGGGAGCTACTGGGCTATATACAAATAAACTTGCCTTGCCTTCGTATCTCAGCACCACAAAGCTTCTGAGGCCGCTCCAGAACTCACTCCTCTTGTGGCTGTTGCAGTGGAAACCCCACACCGTGCACTGAACACACACACACACACACACACACACACACACAGTCAGACACACACACACACACACAGAGAGTCAGACACACACACACACACACGCGCGCACACGCGCACACACACACACACACAGTCAGACACACAGCAGGACTTCCCCCTCTTCTTTTTTTAAATCAAGTTTTGTCCGACTTTTCTCCCCACTTAGCCCCTCCCCCTGCTGTCCCGGTCGTTGCTCCACCCCCTCTGCAGATCTGGGGAGAGCTGTAGACTAGCACCATGCTTCCTCCGATACATGTGCAGTCGCCAGCCCTCCCCCACAAGTTTCCCTCCCCCACAGAGGATGCCGACACTGATTTCATATCTCTCTCTCTCTCTCTCTCTCTCTAACACTTACCTCTGATGCCAGTTTTTCGCAGACGTAGCAGAAGCACTGCTCGCAGATCAGCTGGTTGTCGGCCACCGGAGCGACGCTCTCTTGATCTGTAGCCCTGAGGAGGACAGGACAGAGACGCTGGAACCATCAGAGGTGTGTTGGTTTAGCGTAGGGACGGGGCCACACACAAAAATAAATGTCCTCGTGCACTTCCACCCAGGGCCCGAAATTCACTTTTTGACTCACCGGCCAAGTGGCGGGTAGATGGGGAAAAAATCCCACCGGCCAAAATAATATATCGCATTTTTGTCACATAAAATACATATATCTAGAGCTGTCGCGAATACCGTATTTACAGCGTCGATGCTTCAGGGAGATAGAATCGATCATAATCAAAGCTTCTACGGTCCGGGTTTTTCAAAAGAATTGAAAGGACTCTCAGCTCAGCACCGTCCGCTCCGCGGCTCATAGTGAAACGCTCTTGCAGGCTTATAAATGTGTGACAAAAAGCTCCTCATCTGATCCTGATCATCCTGACGGTCGATCTTTTAGTTCCACAACTCACGTCTGTGTGCGCTGCCTGCTGCTGGGTGCGTTCGTTTGTGCTCGCGGCGCGTGCCGGTGAGAGTTGATCCCCGTGTTAAACAATGTTAGCCCCGAAGGACCCCGCCCTCACGACTGTCTCATGTTAGCCAGCCGCCAGCCAAGCTATTTCTGTGGCAAATTTGGAACTTTTATCACAAAATGAACAATAGCTGCACTCAGGGATTCCGCTAGACATTTTCGCAGACGGCCAGTGCAGCCGGTAACGTTCCAAAATTCCGGCCATATCGAATATTTACCGGCCACTATTGTCATTAAGAGGCCGATCTCGCAGCAAGAATATTTAATTGGTCGGCACGTCGTTCTCGGTAAGGACGCTTTCGTTATTGAAACAGACAACATGCAGCATGCTCCTGCTGTAGCCTATCTATCTGCATTTGCAGACACTCATGAACCCATATCTTCTGGACATTGCCTTGATGAAAAAACAACGTAGCGTTAGCTAAAAGTAATAAGTGCGACAGTGTCAGTGCAGACAGCGCACAACTTGAATCTCCAGCAATAGGCTACGCACCTTAATCTCTCCCATTCCACACCTGGCACCTGCGGCAGCTCTCCTGCACTCGTTCTCGGCTCCCATGTGGCTTTATTTGTGGTAAGCATTTTGATTCATCTCCTCATCATACGAGCGTCGGGCAACAAGCGCGAGCCATTGATTGATTGATTGATTGATTCGCCCGACGTAGGTAAAAAGGCTTTTTACCTCCGCTAAATTGACAGCCTACGTCGGGTCTCTTTCGCTTTTGACGGCGGCAGGCACGCTTCTGTTTCTTTCCTGCCGTCTTGCTGGCCTCGGCTGAAGTAGGCTACTTGTTGGGTGATCTTGATTAAAAAAAGGACTGGCCTAGCAAGGGATGTCTGTTTTGACATTTCGGTTTCCTCCTGTGTGTTTCCTCACAGCGGGTCCAGCGCTGGCCGGCGGGACTGATGCTGCTTGTGCGGCTTTTAAACGGCGCTCTACAGTAAAGAAAGCGTCTGCTATATTTTTCTTTTTCACAAACACTCAACATACAGGGGGCGGAAAACCTATGATGTAATAAGTCTCTATTTAAGTCGTAGCTTATTGGCAACATCACTTAGGCTATAGGTCACACAATATTAGGCTATTTTATATAAGGAATTTATTTATTTTAGCCGGTGACCTTTCAATTTGCCGGCCCACAGCAACAAATACCGGCTAAAAGCCGGCAATTGCTGGCTAACAGAATCCCTGGCTGCACTAATAGGTCTATAGTGTACACGCATAATATAATGAAGTGACCAATTATGACTTTGTTAAAGTCCATATCATTTTGAATTAGTCCACGGTGCAGACCCCGGTGGGCGCCGGGGATGGGGAGGCGCGCACGGCCTTCCGGGTGGGAGTTGAGCCCGGGACCTTCTTGCTGTGGGGGGGGGGGGGGGGGGCGGCAGTGATGCCACTGCGCCACCGTTAGGTTAATATTATTAATATTATTATTATTAGGTTATTACCTAATAATATATTATTAATTAATCATCATCAATGCTAGATTTTGTATCGTTCCTTTAAAGTAGAAATGAAGCCAAGTGGCGCGTGCGTCTGAGTCCGTTTCAGACTGAAAACATAACTTGTCTGAGATGACAGGTTGAGAGGCGGGTCATAGTAGCATGTCGATGATCTTATTTGACAATTCTGGGGACTGGATTGAGCTTTGGCCAATCCTGGCGTGTTCCGCCTCCAAATCGAGTGGGATTCAGTGTGTTGTGGCGCTCTCCTCAGGAAGAGCCTGCTGATGCGAGGTTAGTGGCTGAGTGGAGCTCAGCGAGCCGCAGGCAGCCAGCTGCCTTCGTGTTGCCGAGCGGAGAGTGCAGCACGTCGGCCTGGAATCTCCGAGGGGCGACCCCTGACAACCAGGCTCTCAGGCACGCGCCATTATCGCTATTGCGGAAAATACAATATTCCTGGAATGCGAGTTTAAGAGCCAGTTACATTTCTTTGCATTCTTAGACATTACCGTTTGCTTTATTTTGCATGTTACATACAATTGGCCAAGTTAGTAGTTAGTTTATGGGATAGGAATTCTGCCAGATGACAGGCACTAGGCACCATTTTATACTTCATTTGGAAGAGAAATGATCATGAAATGAAGATTTGATTGACAGCTGCATGTCGTGATATGATTGGTTGAAATGGGGTAGAAATGTGATAGTACTAGGTGACGTCAAACTGTAGATTACTGTTATGAACGAAATCTTGAAAAATGAACTTTTGATGTGAAAAACTAAAGAAATTAGATTTTTTTTTGGCATACATTATTAAATATATCGACAAGTTTCCTGGGCCGTTCCTAGGGCGGCGCCATAGCAGCCTTTCGTGTCCCCGGCTTCCGTTTAAGTCCACATTGCGTCCACAGCAGCGAGCACATCAGAAGGCAGCAGCCGAAATATCCAAACTTTTTTACAACGATCGATAACATCAGCTACACTAACGTTAGCAGACGTTATTAACAATGGGTTATTCTGGAACACATTGTGCAGTGCGTGGCTGTCACAAAACACAGTGCGCGTTTCCATCCACTGCTATTTTGCGAATTATAGAGCTGACAATCACCTCGTGTTTGAGGCTGTCTGAGCTGCTGATCAGCTGCTAGACCCGATATACAGCTCTGTTAAACACATCTAACGTTATTAATTTAAAGTTTCTTGATGATCTACAAGTAGACAAAGGTACCATAACGCCATTTCTGGATTACCAGGTGCGACTCGGCAAACTAACGTTATAATCCCAACCCGACGTTTGTGGACCAACGTTGCTATGTTACAATTTCGTCTCCGAAATTGTAAAATGGTAATCCACGGAACAGATAGTAGGTGAATACAATTTCATTCAAGTCTAGAAGTGAGTCGCCTTAAAGTTAATATCCCAGTCTTCTTCTGTTTACCACGGCGGGTATTGTGCTGCGTATTTACCATGATTTACCGTGTGTAGCCCTATTGTGTGGAGGCTACACACGGCATGTCATGTTTTGCAGTGATCAAGGCAAACTGGGTTGTTTTTGAATGGAGAGACACTGCGTTAGTCTGGCTGACTGTGACAGAGGAGAGGACAGTAACCTAACGTTAGTCTGACTGACTGTGAGAGAGGAGAGGACTGTAACCTAACGTTAGTCTGACTGTGAGAGAGGAGAGTACTGTCACTGTAACCTAACGTTAGTCTGACTGACTGTGACAGAGGAGAGGACAGTAACCTAACGTTAGTCTGACTGACTGTGAGAGAGGAGAGGACTGTAACCTAACGTTAGTCTGACTGTGAGAGAGGAGAGTACTGTCACTGTAACCTAACGTTAGTCTGACTGTCTGTGACAGAGGAGAGGACAGTAACCTAACGTTATTCTGACTGACTGTGAGAGAGGAGAGGACTGTAACCTAACGTTAGTCTGACTGTGAGAGAGGAGAGTACTGTCACTGTAACCTAAAGTTAGTCTGACTGACTGACAGAGGAGAGGACAGTAACCTAACGTTAGTCTGACTGTGAGAGAGGAGAGTACTGTCACTGTAACCTAACGTTAGTCTGACTGACTGACAGAGGAGAGGACAGTAACATAACGTTAGTCTGACTGACTGACAGAGGAGAGGACAGTAACATAACGTTAGTCTGACTGTGAGAGAGGAGAGTACTGTCACTGTAACCTAACATTAGTCTGACTGACTGTGACAGAGGAGAGGACAGTAACCTAACGTTAGTCTGACTGACTGTGAGAGAGGAGAGGACTGTAACCTAACGTTAGTCTGACTGTGAGAGAGGAGAGTACTGTCACTGTAACCTAACATTAGTCTGACTGACTGTGACAGAGGAGAGGACAGTAACCTAACGTTAGTCTGACTGACTGTGAGAGAGGAGAGGACTGTAACCTAACGTTAGTCTGACTGTGAGAGAGGAGAGTACTGTCACTGTAACCTAACGTTAGTCTGACTGACTGTGACAGAGGAGAGGACAGTAACATAACGTTAGTCTGACTGTGAGAGAGGAGAGTACTGTCACTGTAACCTAACATTAGTCTGACTGACTGTGACAGAGGAGAGGACTGTAACCTAACGTTAGTCTGGCTGACGCTTCGGAGCTTTTGAGATAGGCTAGTTCATCGCGTTGCCGTCCACCGCCATTGATTCCTCAAAATACGCTATAATCCTGCCTGTACTTACGTTCGGCCATTTACACATATTATCTTCCCATGTGTCCACTGTCAACGGGTGTGGGATAGACACTCTTTCATTAGATAGGAGACTCGCAGAATGATCCCAAGTTTGCATTTTTTCGGCGGTCGCTATGGCTACTACGGTAGTACGTTACGCTTCTCCGTATTCACAAACACCGGAAGCGACAGACACGATCGCGGCCGAGTCCGGAAGCAAACCGGAAGTGCCCAGGAAACTTGTCTATATATACCCAGGTATTTGAACTCAAAGAAAAGAAAAGTCATTTTTGGGTTCAGCTCGACTTTAAACATTTTAACTTCACGTGGAGTCACGCACAAGTCAGTCAGTGTGTAGTCTCTCCCCAGACTCAAATATTATGTTGAATCGCTGCGCTCCGCATACTACATAAATGAGTCTGTACCAGTTCACAGCCACTGCTGGGGTTTGGTGGCCGCATCTAGGGGGATGAAATTGAATGAGTGACAGGTCGTAGCACCAATGAGAGAGTGGTTCGAAAAATGGGCTGCGCCTCCCGTGTCGTCTGAACTCTCATGGGTCTGGCGTCGAGACTAGTCAGTGTGTAAAGAGGCACTTTGTTGTACATTCTTTCACTTCTGTGAATAAATACAGTTTCTGTCGAAAAAAAGAACGGTATTTCCACAACACTAGCTGGCGTCGGGCTGAAATAAAAAGTTGCACGAAAGAGCGGAAAGCGCGTCGTACCGGAGATGACCGGCTCAGGAAAGCCGATGAAGGGAAACACTGACGTTACTCACGTGAAAGGATGGCGCGGGCAGTCGTAGCGCGCGTGAGGCAGCAGCTCGCCACGCCGCGAGAACGTGACCACCAAGTCTTCATCCAACACAACGGGAGCCCATACACTTTCTAAAGACACACACACGCACGCACGCACAAACACACACACACACACACACACACACACACGCAAACACACACACACACACACACACACACACACACACGCACGCACAAACACACACACACACACACACACACACACACACAGTGTTAGACGGTACAGTTTTATAATTACTTAACAGAGGCGGGGGCTCAAGTCAGACTTGACTTGATGCATGAAGATCAAACCGAAAATGACTTGACTTTGGTTCTAGTGACTTGACAACTTTATTTGTTTGTTTGTTTTTGTTACAAAATGAAAGATCCATGGATGTATACTATATATATATATATATATATATATATATATATATATATATATACATATACGTATATATATACGAGGGGTGGGAATCACCAGATGCCCACGATACGATACTAAAACGATACTTGAGTCATGATACGATAGTATTGCGATATGCTAGTATTTTTTTTTTTTTTTTTTTTATTATACATTTTTCATTTTCAAACAACATATGAACAAAACAAACAGCTCAGACACATGAAAGGGAAAAAGACAAAAACATACATACATACATACCAAGAAAATAGTTATTGCTTATACAGCAGAAAGGGATACATTAGAGTAAACAAAAATTTTAATAAAAAAAAAAAAAAAATACAAAAATACAAAAACATTTCCTCAGCCTATATCCATTTAGCTCCAACCGTCACCCCGACTCAAAGTTTCCCACCCACGTTCATAAATTAAATTCTGTTTTTTATTTCTATTAATATCCCTTTGAAGAATCCACTGAAATTTTAGAAATGTTTTAAAACGTTCAATATCTAATTGGTATCTTTTCGTAGCTTTAAATATATATGTTTTCCCCATCATAATTACAATATTATTCAGGTCTTTTCCTTCTTCATCATCCCTTAAATCCCCAAACATTATAGTTAGAGGACAGCTATAGAAATCTGTGCTGTAAACAGAAATCCATTCTTCAATTTTAATCCAAAATAATGCAACTTCCGGACAATCCATGGATGTATACGAGGGGTGGGAATCACCAGATGCCCACGATAAGATACTAAAACGATACTTGAGTCACGATACGATAGTATTGCGATATGCTAGTATTGCGATATATTGAAAATTGCGATATTTCGATATATTGTCTAACTCCTTTTCCTACCTTTTCCTTGACCTCGCGGGAAGTAAAACATGCAGTGTTTTTTTTGGTTTCGTTTTGTTTTTGCCCCACATGTAGGCTACATTATTAAGCTTCTCTGGACTCAATACGCCACTACAGGCGCGGACTGCAACATGGCCTGCAAAAAATATATATATATATATTTTTTTTAATATCGATACTTGACGTCCAAATGTCGATACAATATCGTCAGGCAAAATATCGCGATACTATGGTGTATCGATTTTTTCCCCCACCCCTAATGTATACATGGATTCGATTCATGTCCAATGCCCCCAAAACAGTCATCTGTTCACAGTTGTAAGGCTAGCTATCCACTAGGCGGGTAACTAACGTGTTCACAGTTGTAAGGCTAGCTATCCGCTAGGCGGGTAACTAACGTGTTCACAGTTGTAAGGCTAGCTATCCACTAGGCGGGTAACTAACGTATTCACAGTTGTAAGGCTAGCTATCCGCTAGGCGGGTAACTAACGTGTTCACAGTTGTAAGGCTAGCTATCCGCTAGGCCGGTAACTAACGTGTTCACAGTTGTAAGGCTAGCTATCCACTAGGCGGGTAACTAACGTGTTCACAGTTGTAAGGCTAGCTATCCACTAGGCGGGTAACTAACGTGTCCACAGTTGTAAGGCTAGCTATCCACTAGGCGGGTAACTAACTTGTCCACAGTTGTAAGGCTAGCTATCCACTAGGCGGGTAACTAACGTGTTCACAGTTGTAAGGCTAGCTATCCACTAGGCGGGTAACTAACGTGTTCACAGTTGTAAGGCTAGCTATCCACTAGGCGGGTAACTAACGTGTTCACAGTTGTAAGGCTAGCTATCCACTAGGCGGGTAACTAACGTGTTCACAGTTGTAAGGCTAGTGTGGGAGCAAGGAGTATGTTTTGCTTGCACCTCTGTCACTCGGTCACTGGGGGGAGTTGTGGAGGTGTGTGTCACTGGGGGGGGGGGGGGGAGGAACAGCAGTAATTAAGATCACCTACACCTGCTTCTCATTCAGTTTTGTTTGTCAGAGAGAGGGGAAGTAGGAGCTGATAATTTCTGTTGACCGCAACACAATGCAATGCTAAATGTTATATCTTGTTAAGCTTATGCAACAATTAGCTACTACATCTTGCAGCAGAGCATGTAGTGTTTTATGTGGGTTCAAATAAATACCCTCAAAATGCAGCTATGGACTCATGTCTCCTGTTTCTGGACTCAGCGTGTCGGACAGATCCCTATGTACCCTCTCAGCGACTGACTGGTAACACTCTTAAATAGTCGCACTTCATTGTCAACAGAAAAGGCCACGGATCCCTGCACCTGTAGCCTAATATTTTCTGATGCCGCGCTGGACAAGTGCATGCAAAACAATGGATCACTCAGCCACATTGGAGTCACTCGTGAGTAAAAAAAATCTGAATAAATGAATGGACGGATCGCAACACACAGCAAAGCACGGTATGTGTAACCATTGCAGTATGTTCATGCTGTGAGTTTGGTCTTGCTTGGACACAGTTTGAAAATTGGCGCTGCAACATTGGATGCATATGGATGCTGCTGTGATTGTTTTTTGATGCATTGATTGTCCATTGCTCACGTTTGAATTTCTGTGGAGTGAAAGTGGATCGCTCATTTGTGGACATTAAAGTGGCGAAGACAGAAGTGGATATTGCATTTGATTGATGTGGCTCAACTTTCATGAGGAGACAATATTGGATTGCTCTGTTTTGGATGAAAAGTGGAAAATTGGATTTCAATGTTTGATCTTTATGTGGATTGTGGCGGATGCACATTGAATCGTCATTGTATTTACGCTGCTGGTTGATGTCAATATGAGTGGATCAAAGGCTGGTTCTGCTGCTGCTGCAAAAGTTGGTGATGTTGAACATGAAAAAAGAAATGTCATACTCACTGAAAAGGCCTTGGCATGTAAAATTGAAAAGCTTCAGAAGGAACGCAAAACCAGAATGAATAAAATAAAGGGTGTTATCACTGCTTTGAAAGAGCTCATGGGAAGTGATGACAACACCAAACAAGTGCAAACTCAGCTGGATGTTTTGATGCAATTACATGAGCATGCAACTTCATTGCACGAGGAACTGATGTATGTAATACCTCTGGATGAGCAGCAGAAACAAAATGAGTGGTTTGCAAGCATCAACAATTACAACAACGGCTTTATTGAGGATGTGAAACGCTGGCTCTCTGAAAGTGACAAACTGGTCTCAAGACCGACTAACAGTGAGGAGTTGGAAAGTTCTCCAAGCCTGAAAGTGGATGGGCTACAGCCTAACAGTGAGGAGTTGGAAAATCCTCCATGCCTGCTATTGGATGAGCCACAGCTTCACAATAAAAGTATCTCCAATCAGAATGTTGGAATAACACATGATGACATTAAGGCAAGTGACAGCATCTCAAATGTCAGCAGACGTTATGGTCCAAAATCTAGAGCCACCAGTATTCGGACTTCAAGTTCCTCTACTACCTCCACTCGTGTTAGAGCTGAAGCTGACATGGCTGCGCTTCTCGCTCGTCAACGATTGCTTCAGGACAAGCATGATCTTGAGCAGGAGGAGGAGAAGATCAGGAAAAGGAAAGAGCGATTGGAGCTTGAAGTGGAGATAGCAGCTTCAAAGGCTAAAGTGGATGTCTTGAGAGCTTCAAGAAGTAGCGTGAAGGGCAGCATATCGCATAAATCTGATGCTATGCAATCCTATTTTGACAAAATGGATAGAAGTGCCCATGCTGCTGCTCTTAATGTTCATGCTGATACATTTGTGCCTTCTGGGCAAGGACAAAACAATCCAACCTCAGCCAGTGCTCTTCAGTCTCATTTGACTAAGCCTAATGAAACAGACTGTACTGTGGGTGATCAACCTCAAATACTCCAGCAGACATCAACCAAGTTCAGCATGGCTTATGGTGTAACACCTGACATTTCAACATCTCAGTCTGGAGGTGTACATGTTCCTGTTAATGCTGATGATAACAACTTGTTGTCCATAATGGCACGGCAAAATGACATAACTGCTATGCTGGTGCAACAACAAAGTCTCTCATCTTTGCCAAATAGAGAAATTCAAGTGTTTGATGGAGATCCTCTAATGTTTCATGCTTTTATGAGAGCCTTTGTGCAGAATATTGAGCAAAAGACAACTGATGCAAGTGACTGCCTGCACTTCCTGGTGCAGTACACCAGAGGTCAACCACGAGAGCTTGTTAGAAGCTGTCAACAAATGCCTGCAGACAGAGGCTATATCAAGGCGAAAGCTCTGTTGGAACAACATTTTGGAAATGAGCAAAGGATCTCGTCAGCTTATTTGGACAAAGCCCTCTCATGGCCAATAATTAAAGCAGAGGATGTGAAAGCGCTCCAAGGTTATGGACTCTTTTTAAGAGGATGCTGTAATGCTATGGGTGAAATACAGTACATGTATGAGCTCAACATGCCTGCAAATATGCTGACAATAATAAAGAAGTTGCCATACAAATTAAGAGACAACTGGAGGACGGCGGCATGTGATATTCAAGAAAGGCATCATCGTAGAGCTGCGTTCCCTGACATTGTGGATTTCATTGAGCGTCAAGTAAAAATAGCAGCCGATCCTGTATTTGGTAATATACAAGACATTCAGAGAACAGTGCAAAGCAAAGACGGCAGCAAAGATAATTTTCAGCGTCGTATACGTGAGAAAGGAAGTAGTTTTGCAACTACAGCCACTTCTATGGATGGAAAGGCCTATAAGAAGAATGAAGGAGGTTCACTGCACAAAAGGGCTTGCCTGTACTGCAAGGGTGAACATGCACTGGAGTTGTGCTCTCTATTGGGAAAGAGGGCACATCATGACAAAATGGCCTTCCTGAAAGAGCATGGAGTCTGTTTTGGCTGTTTGTGCATAGGGCACATGTCTAAGGACTGCAGGAGGCGATTGTCATGTAAAGTATGTGGATCCAGACATCCTAGCATGCTTCACATTCACCCAAAAGACAAGGAAGCAGAGAAGAATCATGCTGTTGCAGCTGATGTGACCACAGCGGTGGGCAGTGCTCTGGTGGCGGTGCAAACTAGTGCTCTCACTGGGGCCGGTGAACCGGACTGCAAACTCTCCATCGTCCCAGTCAAGGTCAAGTCTAAAAAGGGCCATACAATTGTCCAGACTTATGCCTTTTTGGACCAAGGTAGTTCAGCATCGTTTTGCACCACAAGTCTGATGAATAGGCTGGACATCTCGGGAAGAGGAACAAAGATTCTCCTACGCACTATGGGCCAGGAAAAGGTTGTGGGAAGTTGCATTGTATCTGACCTTGAGGTAGCTGGCCTGGAGAGTGGCCTCTACTGTGATTTGCCAGATGTTTTTACACAGAGGAAAATGCCTGTGAGCAGGAGCAACATACCACAACAACAGGATCTGTTGAGATGGCCATACTTGCATGGAGTAAATCTGCCTGAAATTGACTCGGATGTTGAGCTTTTGATCGGATTGAATGCACCTAGAGCTCTGGAACCCATAAAGGTGATTCCAAGTGAAGATGGAGGACCATATGCTATTCAGACCATGCTGGGCTGGACTGTTAATGGGCCATTGTGTACTGGTGGAGCAGACTGTGATCAACCTAGCATCACTGCTAATCGTATTTCAGCTGTGAGATTGGATGAACTGTGGAAGCAGCAGTTTCAAGTGGACTTCCCCGAGTGCAGCCAGGAAGAACAACTGGGTCCATCAAGGGAAGATTGTCAGTTCATGGAAATGGTTGAAAGCACCGTTAAGATGGTGGATGGTCACTACACCATTGCCTTACCTTTAAGAAAAAGAGATGTGTGCATGCCTGATAACCGCAAGCTAGCTGAGCAACGTGCCCTGAGTCTGAAGAGGAGGTTCCAGAAAGATGCCACATTTCATGCAGACTATGCTGCCTTCATGCATAATGTCATTGCTTGTGGTTATGCTGAAAAGGTGCCTGCTAAAGATCCGTTGTACAGTCATGGCAAAGTTTGGTACATTCCGCACCATGGTGTATACCATCCAAAAAAGAAGAAGATCAGAGTGGTGTTTGACTGTGCTGCATCTTTCCAAGGGACGTCATTGAACACACAGTTGCTGCAGGGACCTGATCTCACCAGCTCATTGATCGGGGTCATAACCAGATTCAGGAAGGAACCTGTTGTTTTGATGGCAGACATTGAGGCCATGTATCATCAGGTGCGTGTGCCAGCTGAAGATTCTAACCTGCTAAGGTTTCTCTGGTGGCCCAGTGGGGACTTTTCTCAACCCATGGAAGAGTACAGGATGCTAGTCCATCTTTTTGGAGCAACTTCATCGCCAAGCTGTGCGAACTTTGCTCTTCGAAAGTGTGCAGAGGATAACAGAGACTCCTTCAGTCAGCAGGTGGTGGATACCATTATGCACAGTTTCTATGTGGATGATTGTCTCACTTCAGTGCCCTCTGAGTCTCAGGCTGTAGCTCTCTATCGCAACCTTCGAGCCATTTGTGCCAGAGGCGGCTTTCAGCTAAAGAAATGGACAAGCAACAGCCGAAATGTGCTTGCTGCTATACCTGAAGAGGAGAGGGGGAAGGAAGTGAAAGAGTTGGACTTGGATTATGACACACTCCCTGTTGAAAGAGTATTGGGCGTGCAATGGTGTGTGGAATCTGATGCATTCAAGTTCAAGATCACAATTCAAGATCGACCTTTAACTCGTAGAGGGATCCTGTCTATGGTCAGTTCAGTCTACGACCCACTTGGAGTGCTGGTGCCAGTGGTGTTAAAGGCCAAGTTAATCTTGCAAGAGCTGTGCAGGAAAAGCCTTGGGTGGGATGACGTCATACCTGAACCCATTGCAATGGAGTGGGCAAAATGGATGCAGGAGCTCCACCTACTGGAGGACTTCAAAGTCAGCAGATGTTTCAAGCCTGTGAAGTTTGGAGCTGTGACTTCTGCCCAATTACACCATTTTGCAGATGCAAGTGAGGTGGGTTATGGAACGGTTACCTACTTACTGATGCGGAACATCAATGCACAGTCTTGCAGTGTCCTTATCATGGGAAAGGCAAGGGTGGCTCCCTTGAAGCCAATTACCATCCCCAGATTGGAGCTAACAGCAGCAGTAGTAGCAGCACGCATGGACAGATTGTGGAGAAAGGAGTTGCAGATGCCACTACTCGACTCTATCTTCTGGACTGACAGCACCTCAGTGCTGAAATACATCAACAACGAGACCTCCAGATTCCGAGCATTTGTAGCTAACAGGGTCTCTGAAATTCGTAAAACATCTCATGTAACTCAGTGGAGATATGTGAGCACCTCATGCAACCCTGCAGATCTTGCTTCCAGGGGACTTGGAGTGGAGTTGTTCCTCAAGGATGAAAAATGGCTATTTGGCCCACAATTTCTGACGCTGCCAGAGGAGCAATGGCCTACAAATCCAGATGGTTTGAAAGAACAAGAAGAACTTCCAGAACAAGATGATCCTGAGGTCAAAACAAGAATATTGGCAAATGCAATCTGTGCCAAAGAAGAGATTGATTCAGTCTCTCAGTTGATCAATCGTACCTCATCCTGGAACCATCTGAAAAGAGTCATGGGTTGGGTCTTACGATTCAAGAACCTACTCCTAAGTCTCTCGAAGAAGAGGAAAGAGGTCAATGCAACACTGGCACAGACGAGGCCAGACGAGAGAAAAGGGAAAGATATTCTGAGGAAAGAGCTGCAGAGCGTCAAGGATTTATTCCACGTTTCTCTCACTGTGGAAGAACTAAGGGAGGCTGAGCTGGAAATAATTGGATTCTGTCAGAAGAAAAGATTCCCAGAGGAATTTTCCAGCCTCCAAAAGGGACAGAATGTGAAACAAACAAGCCACATATACAAACTGAATCCAGTGCTTGATAATGGTGTCTTGAGAGTCGGTGGACGGCTCAGCAGGGCATCCATGCCTGAAGAGGCAAAGCATCCGGTCATACTGGCCAAAGATCTGCATATCTCTGATGTCATTCTAAGACATGTTCATCAGGAAGTCGGCCACAGTGGTAGAACTCACATGTTGGCAAGGCTACGCCAGAAGTATTGGATTACTGGGGCCGGTGTGGCTATAAGAAAGATCTTGGCAAAATGTGTTGTGTGCCGACGGATACAAGGACGTCCAGGCAGCCAACAAATGGCAGATTTGCCTCGCAACAGAATATGTCCAGATGAACCACCATTCACTTCAGTTGGAGTAGATTGTTTTGGTCCATTTGATGTAAAACGTGGAAGATCTCAAGTGAAAAGATATGGAGTTATATTCACCTGCTTGGCTTTGAGAGCTGTCCATATCGAAGTAGCAGCATCAATGGATACTGATTCCTTCCTCAATGCCTTGCGTCGCTTTATAGCAAGACGGGGCCAAGTCAAAGAACTCTGCTCAGACAATGGTACGAACTTTGTCGGCGCTGATCGAGAGTTGAAGAGATGTATCGACCAATGGAATCATTCTCAGATCCATGAGGAACTCCTACAGAGAGGTATTAAATGGACATTTAATCCCCCAACTGGTTCCCACCATGGAGGTGCTTGGGAGAGACTAATTCGCTCCATCAGGAAAGTCCTCAACTCAACTTTAAGAGTACAAACTCTTGACGATGAAGGTCTCCACACAGTGCTGTGTGAGGTTGAAGCTATTCTTAATAGCAGACCAATAACAAAGGCATCCACAGACCCAAATGACCTAGAGGCCCTGACTCCCAACCATCTTCTGCTCCTCAAAGGTCAACCATCTTTACCACCTGGTGTCTTTGTAAAGGAGGATTTGTATGCTGTCCGCAGATGGAAACAAGTGCAATATATGTCCAATTTGTTTTGGAAAAGATGGACAAAAGAATATCTGCCACAGCTTCAGGAACGTCAAAAGTGGAACAGAGTCAAGCGCAACTTCCTTCCTGATGACATCGTACTCATTGTTGACGACTCTGCACCCCGGAACTCTTGGATCATGGGGAGAGTCATCGAGGCTGTTCAAGACAAAAGAGGACTTGTACGACAAGTGAAGATCAAGACCAGGACAAGCTGTCTTGACAGGCCTGTCACAAAGATTTGTCTTATTCAGGAAGCCGGGGAGTCCTGATGGATTACTCAATGACTTTGCTTGTTTTTTACCCTGACGGATTACTCATTGACTTTGCTTGTTTTGACGTTGCGTGACTTTAAGCATGATGGACAAGGTCGCTCTTAAATGGCTATGTGCTAGCAACCTCTGGCCTAGAGATTTGACCTAGAGACACTTGAAGATCGCGTTGAATCGGACATTGAAATCGAATCGGACATTGAATCATGTACTGATTTAAAAATCAGTTCACCTTGATCGTAAAAAAGAAAAGAAAAAAAGGATCATTTGTATGTCTTCTACATGAATTATTCTGTACTGTAATTATTCTATTATAATAATTAGGGGCCGGAATGTGGGAGCAAGGAGTATGTTTTGCTTGCACCTCTGTCACTCGGTCACTGGGGGGAGTTGTGGAGGTGTGTGTCACTGGGGGGGGGGGGGGAGGAACAGCAGTAATTAAGATCACCTACACCTGCTTCTCATTCAGTTTTGTTTGTCAGAGAGAGGGGAAGTAGGAGCTGATAATTTCTGTTGACCGCAACACAATGCAATGCTAAATGTTATATCTTGTTAAGCTTATGCAACAATTAGCTACTACATCTTGCAGCAGAGCATGTAGTGTTTTATGTGGGTTCAAATAAATACCCTCAAAATGCAGCTATGGACTCATGTCTCCTGTTTCTGGACTCAGCGTGTCGGACAGATCCCTATGTACCCTCTCAGCGACTGACTGGTAACACTCTTAAATAGTCGCACTTCAGCTAGCTATCCACTAGGCGGGTAACTAACGTGTTCACAGTTGTAAGGCTAGCTATCCACTAGGCGGGTAACTAACGTGTCCACAGTTGTAAGGCTAGCTATCCACTAGGCGGGTAACTAACGTGTTCACAGTTGTAAGGCTAGCTATCCACTAGGCGGGTAACTAACGTGTCCACAGTTGTAAGGCTAGCTATCCACTAGGCGGGTAACTAACGTGTTCACAGTTGTAAGGCTAGCTATCCACTAGGCGGGTAACTAACGTGTTCACAGTTGTAAGGCTAGCTATCCACTAGGCGGGTAACTAACGTGTTCACAGTTGTAAGGCTAGCTATCCACTAGGCGGGTAACTAACGTATTCGTATTGAAGTGTTTAGCTCTGAGGCTTTAGGCTCAATACGAACCGAACGAATCGTTCACTGCTGAACAGTGCAAGTCTTCTACCTACAAGCAGTGTTGTAGTCAAGTCACTATATCTCGAGTCCGAGTCCGAGGAGTTACTGCACATGAGCGTGAATCCACATGGAGGTGGAACACACGTCCTGCCCTCACAGTGTCACAGTGTTAATATAATATTAATATTATATAATATATAATAATATATAATATATGTAAGGGATAATGTATACTGAGCCGGTGATTACTGTGGAAATAATGACCGACAGGTGAATGATTTAGCCCGACGCGCAGCGGAGGGCTTAATATTCACCTGAAGGTCATTATTTCCAGTAATCACCAGCTCAGTATACATTATCCCGCTTAGAACACGGCCTACAACTAAATCATTCAATAATCTGACAAAAATAATTATTCAAATAGATCTTTTAATAGCGTTTTCAACACAAAGCGGTTTCATTCGTAATTGGCACACAAGACACCACAGCTGCAACTGGTTGGCCTAATTAGTAGCGTCTGCGGACAAAATGCTCTTACCAACTGATTAATCCAGGTGTGGCAGAGCAGCGGTCGGTTGTCGAGAAATAATGACCGGTGAATATTGTTGATTGACCAATCAGAATCGAGTATTCGAGAGAGCCGTGTTCTAAAATATGAATATAGACCAGCGCTTTTCAAAGTGTGAGGCGTGTCTCCCCTGAGGGGCAGGAGCCAAATTCAGGGGAGGCGGCGACGTGAAGCGGAAGAATCAGAGAGAAGAAAATCAGTGGTTTGTGACATACGATACGATACGATACGATATACTTTATTGTCAGTTTACACTGAAATTTGTCTTGCAAGACAGCGGCAGTCCCACACACAAACACACGACAAAGAGAACAAAACCAAAAATACATGACACACATACAGCACACAGAGAGCACTGGTCACTGCTCCACTGACCCTCGGCCATGTTCTTGATTAAGCCTCAGGACCGACTGATGTATAAAGGACTTTCTTAGTCTGACCTTCTTGAAAGTTGGGATTAAGTATCTCCTGCCAGAGGGCAGGAGTTCATATTCTTCATGTAGCACATGATTAGTGTCTGAGGCAAATTTCTAGCTAGCCTCAATACACTGTTGACATATGTAGACTCATATAGACTATGTAGTGGTTTACAAACAATTTTTGAACAAATATTCATCTGTCTTAGTAGTTGTGATTTTAAGGTAACAGACAGGCATCCATACCAGGTGGTACTGCAGTACTGTAAAACACTCATAATCACTGAGGTAAAAAATAATAGAAGAATCTGTTTACTAGCACCAGTGATGATGCGTCATCCGTGGTTTGTGACATCACTGATGATGTCACAGTGGTTTATGACATCATTGATGATGTCATCAGTGGGACAGACAGAGAAACAAACAGAGCGTGTGTTTGTGTGTGTGTCTGTGTGTATGTGTGTGTGTGTAGATTCCTAGGCTTGCCCGCCCGTGTGTGTGTATGTATGCATGTACAGTATGTGTATATATATATATATATATAGAGAGAGAGAGAGAGAGAGAGAGAGAGAGAGAGAGAGAGAGAGAGAGAGAGACAGAGAGAGAGAAGATGGACCTATGGGTCTGAAATATTGTAACTCTTTATATCTATTGCAGATCAAAATTGTGGAAGGCAGTGACTTGATGACTTGGAAAGGTTACCGCTCTCTTTACACACACACACACACACACACACACACACACACACACACACACACAGCTGTTACCGCTCTCTTTGGCTTCTTCCTTCTCCACGATGAGGAGCGAGCCGTCACAGTCTTCTTCTTCATTGTCACTGACGATGATGACTTCTCCCCCGTCCATCATGGTCAGGCAGAGCACAGCTGGATCACAACACAGAAGTAAGGCTGATTGTAGGGAAGTTGTAGGTTCAGTTTATTTTGTGCTGGATTATTTAGGTCAGAACTCGCCACAGGTGATCGATCGATCAGGACCACGGAGATGTCTTTCAAGCTTTATTGGAGACTGCTGGTTCGGCATAAGAGGGCCTTTTCTCACTGATGTTGGAGTGGAAATCTACACTAACTGAATGCACCGATAGGAACATTTTGGCAGATAACAATAACTGATATTAACATTGCTGTTATGGCCGATAACCATATTTAGCCTACCGATGTCGATATGATCTGTATAAAAACACATTTCTATGATAATAAAATGTTGTACATACTGAAAAACACATGTAGGCTAATAAATACTGTGAATTTTAAAAAGTAATGCATTTCATTATTTCCAAAAGTTTTGGAAAAGCCCATAAATCATAGATTTACCGCATTGTTTCATCTCAATAGTGAAAATGTTGGAAGATACGGATAACATTGCAACATCGAACTGATGCTGATTATAAAATCACTAACATAATAACCAGGAAGAGGGAAATGTAAGGTTCCCCCACTTGATGAGATTAATATGGTGAGAGTCCCTTGTGGTCCCCCGGACCACACATGAAGTTAGTCTTCATTAAAAGGTTAGTCTTCAAAAGGTAGTCTCCCCCGCCCCTTTGCAGGGAGAGAGTCTGGCAAGCGAGACTAGTCTCGACATATTTAACTCCAGTTGTATTCCTCCTGTTTTAAATGGTGCAGGGTTCGTGTTTACTGTTTAAAAGTGTCTCAGGTTGACAGACGGCAGCTTTAACTCTACAATAAAGTAGTGTGTCTGTCATTGGTTAAGACACAGCTGATCCTAGTAGCTAGCTACTACAACATACGATTATTTCCAGGATATTTGGCCATTTTAGGTTTTCCATGATGGGAAACTGAGTTGGCACTCAGGTTGACACGTTGACAGGTTGATACTTGGCGTTAAGCCGCAAGTTACCTTACCTTAAAATAACACGTTTCTCTGTTCAAACTTCATGTACCCGCGCGTCCTCAAACTTCCCAGAACATGACAATGACGTCACGACTTCTTCTTCTTCTTCTTCTTCTTCTTCTTCTTCTTCTTCTTCTTCTTCTTCTTCTTCTTCTTCCTCTTCTTCTTCTTCTTCTTCTTCTTCTTCTTCTTCTTCTTCTTCTTCTTCTTCTTCTTCTTCTTCTTCTTCTTCTTCTTCTGTGTTATTGTAGTTATTGGCGGCTGTCAAACAGCTTTTGGGTGCATTAGCGCCACCCATTGATCTGGAGTGTGGACTAAAGCTTTATCTATCCCATTGAGTTATATCCTCTAAATGTTTCTACCAAACAAATAATTACAATCTAAACAATAAACACAATAGTCAATTAAACAAATAAAAATCAACCAAATAATGAATAAATATGGCATACATCTTCTCGTCTTACTATCTGGAATATGGCAAAATACTGTAGGTGAATCTCCTAAAAATGTTGGCGTATTCTTAAGGTGGTAAGATTTGCTCTTCGCTCACTGCGAGGTCCAGAGACCACTGGAGACCACTGCAGGTCCCCGGACGTTTGAATTTGATTCAGGTCAGCAGTAGAAAAGCTTCAGTTCCTTTCTCCTCTGACCTGTTGTCCTGAATGCAGCTCCTCTCTGGCTCCTCTTGGTTAAAATTAAGGCCATCCTCTCTGCACCAGTAGACCTCAAAGACTGTTCATTAGCGAAGCCCTCAGACCCATGCAGCCACCTCCCGGGCCCGATGAATGGAGCCTCTGATCGGACACTGAGGCTCTGCTCTGAGCCTCAGGCCCGAACATGGAGACACGAGCCAAGTTCGCAGAACCTTAAAGTCCAGGGCCCATGCAGTTGCACAAAGCACCTTAGGTTTAAGATTTCGCTTAGAGTCAGAGATAAGGTGTCCATGAAATAGAATCGGCTCCCAAAACACCCTTAAATCTTGTGCTTATGTTTTCCTTAAAATGTTTAACCTTAAGGAGAGGCTGTTTTGTGCAGCAGATTCTATTTTACGGACACCTTAACTCTGACTCTAAGGGAAATCTTAACCCTATATAGGTGCTTTGTGCAACTGGGCTCAGTTTTGTTTATATGAGCCAACGCAGCGCTGGCAGGTTCTCTGCTCCAGAACCTTAAAGTCCAGTTCTGTTTACACGAGCCAACGCAGCGCTGCCAGGTTCTCTGCTCCAGAACCTTAAAGTCCAGTTCTGTTTATACGAGCCAACGCAGCGCTGCCAGGTTCTCTGCTCCAGAACCTTAAAGTCCAGTTCTGTTTACACGAGCCAACGCAGCGCTGCCAGGTTCTCTGCTCCAGAACCTTAAAGTCCAGTTCTGTTTATACGAGCCAACGCAGCGCTGCCAGGTTCTCTGCTCCAGAACCTTAAAGTCCAGTTCTGTTTATACGAGCCTACGCAGCACTGCCAGGTTCTCTGCTCCAGAACCCTAAAGTCCAGTTCTGTTTATACGAGCCAACGCAGCGCTGCCAGGTTCTCTGCTCCAGAACCTTAAAGTCCAGTTCTCTTTATACGAGCCAACGCAGCGCTGCCAGGTTCTCTGCTCCTGAACCTTAAAGTCCAGTTCTGTTTATACGAGCCAACGCAGCGCTGCCAGGTTCTCTCCTCCAGAACTTTAAAGTCCAGTTCTGTTTATACGAGCCAACGCAGCGCTGCCAGGTTCTCTCCTCCAGAACCCTAAAGTCCAGTTCTGTTTACACGAGCCAACGCAGCGCTGCCAGGTTCTCTGCTCCAGAACCCTAAAGTCCAGTTCTGTTTACACGAGCCAACGCAGCGCTGCCAGGTTCTCTGCTCCAGAACCCTAAAGTCCAGTTCTGTTTACACGAGCCAACGCAGCGCTGCCAGGTTCTCTGCTCCAGAACCTTAAAGTCCAGTTCTGTTTACACGAGCCAACGCAGCGCTGCCAGGTTCTCTGCTCCAGAACCCTAAAGTCCAGTTGTGTTTACACGAGCCAACGCAGCGCTGCCAGGTTCTCTGCTCCAGAACTTTAAAGTCCAGTTCTGTTTATACGAGCCTACGCAGCGCTGCCAGGTTCTCTCCTCCAGAACTTTAAAGTCCAGTTCTGTTTACACGAGCCAACGCAGCGCTGCCAGGTTCTCTGCTCCAGAACCCTAAAGTCCAGTTCTGTTTACACGAGCCAACGCAGCGCTGCCAGGTTCTCTGCTCCAGAACCCTAAAGTCCAGTTCTGTTTACACGAGCCAACGCAGCGCTGCCAGGTTCTCTGCTCCAGAACCTTAAAGTCCAGTTCTGTTTACACGAGCCAACGCAGCGCTGCCAGGTTCTCTGCTCCAGAAACTTAAAGTCCAGTTCTGTTTACACGAGCCAACGCAGCGCTGCCAGGTTCTCTGCTCCAGAACCCTAAAGTCCAGTTCTGTTTACACGAGCCAACGCAGCGCTGCCAGGTTCTCTGCTCCAGAACCCTAAAGTCCAGTTGTGTTTATACGAGCCAACGCAGCGCTGCCAGGTTCTCTGCTCCAGAACCCTAAAGTCCAGTTCTGTTTACACGAGCCAACGCAGCGCTGCCAGGTTCTCTGCTCCAGAACCCTTAAGTCCAGTTGTGTTTATACGAGCCAACGCAGCGCTGCCAGATTCTCTGCTCCAGAACCTTAAAGTCCAGTTCTGTTTACACGAGCCAACGCAGCGCTGCCAGGTTCTCTGCTCCAGAACCTTAAAGTCCAGTTCTGTTTACACGAGCCAACGCAGCGCTGCCAGGTTCTCTGCTCCAGAACCTTAAAGTCCAGTTCTGTTTATAGCCCCTTATCACAAGCATGTCTCAAAGGGCGTTGTTACATAGCCGGCCAAATGATGAGAGAGTGAATCGGAGAGGCGAGTGGTGGATGGTCGAGTTAATGTGAAATCAACATTTTGGTCTGCAGAACGTTACACTGCACTCTGTCAGATAGAGAGAATCATCTATAAGTGGTTCTCACCCTACG
>NC_139631.1:43604611-43606134 GCF_964638095.1 Poromitra crassiceps | reverse complement strand
AGGGAGAGAGAGAGAGGGAGAGAGAGAGAGAGGAGAGAGAGGGAGAGAGAGAGAGAGAGAGGGAGAGAGAGAGAGAGAGAGAGAGGGAGTCTCCTGGTGCTCGCTCGCTCTCTGCTTCCATGGGCGTCTGCTCTATTTCTGGACCATGACTCATCTTCAACTCATGTTACACAATAGTAACATCATTTTTAAACTTGAGCACAAATTTGTCCCAAAATATTTGTCAAAAAGTGTCAGGACACGACTCAGAAACACATGAAATATCAACGAAATGACAAGATACACGGGGGCAGGCTTTAAAGTTATGCATAATTAAAGGGGTGGGAAAAAAACAAGATGGCGATGGTTCAAAAACTCCAAACTCCAGGTTTCAAAACGGGACCAATGGGTGATGTCACGGTGGCTATCCAGTCTGAACCAGCTGGTCTCTGAACAGGTCTGTCAGGGGGTTGTTGTGGTCCGCTGCCCCGGCGCGACGCCTTATCTCTGGGTACAGCTGGGGGCCGGGGGGCCGAGGGCTGGAGGAGGGGGTGTTGATGCTGCAGTACCATTGCTGTGTTCCGTGCCCGAATATGACGATCTCCACTCCCCCCACCACTCGGCCTTTCACGTCACCGTCATTAGAGACCCAGGCCCGGGTCCCAGTAGGCTACACTTGACCCCAAAGTCCAGTTGGTTTGATCAAATGTTTTAGTTGAGAAGTTTGAGTTCAGAAGATGCAGACCGTATACCCGAGTATAGGCAACACATGAAGCCTGCTCAAGTCCAGAGTCGAGAGTCACTTCATTGTCCCACATGGGACATTAGTCTTGGGCTTACACCCCATGCTGCACATCATAAAAACATTCACTTACCTAAACGCATACAAGAATGTCAGTCAAATAAATACATAAAACACATAAAAAGTGTAATAAACAGGTGCATCAATAAATAAAATTAAAAACAGAGATAAAACTAAAACTCTGCACAAACGGAGAATCTCCACAAGGACATTTCTGACAAATAGCCTGATCATCGATACTGCAGATGATACAATGACCAAGTGGGCAAAGACACACAATATAATATAATAGGGTAGAACAGGCGGGGCAGCCCGGCATCAGCCCATCAATACAGCCTTCAAAAATCATATCAAGTTTCATTATCTTGATATTGATGTACCGTATATCCATCACACAGCCAAGTGGACTTTGAGGCTGCATTGTAGCTACTGGGATCCCGATCCAGACCCGGGGTCAGCGTCCTGGGATCCAGACCCGGGGTCAGCGTCCTGGGATCCAGACCCGGGGTCAGCGTCTGGGATCCAGACCCGGGGTCAGCGTCCTGGGATCCAGACCCGGGGTCAGCGTCCTGGGATCCAGACCTGGGTCACCCCACTCACTTCACTGTTCTCATCCTGAGAGAGTTCTGGTTTTCTTCTCAGTTCCAAGAGTGAAACTGTGACAAATTGATGACACTTTAATTAAAGTGTTTTTTTTTCAACAGGTCTCCTCAGTATGTATATGGAATTATAATTATACATC
>NC_139631.1:43572111-43599611 GCF_964638095.1 Poromitra crassiceps | reverse complement strand
AAAAAGTTAATTTCAAGCCCTGCAGGGAGAGCAGGTGGTAACATAGGAGTGAGTGAGAAAAGGATCAAATATTGGTGGTTAAGACTGAATAATTACATCACAACTGTTAATTTAAAATGAGTTATTCCTCTAAACCTGGCTTCAAATGCCCCAAATTTTTTGCGCTGGCGCCATTTTTTTTTGTGGTCCTCTCTATCATCAAAGTTGCCCATCCATGGGTTACGGCATGACAGTATTTGTTCGGCTCCCGGCAACAATCTGGGTTTCTCATGTGGCCCCCCATGAAAAATAGTTGCCCACCCCTGCCTAACCCCTTGCCCTATCCACTCCACAGCAGGTTTCTGTTTTTTATTTTAGTTGCGCTTTTGTTTTCCCTTTTTTTGTTCTTTCCTATTTTTTACAGGTTTTCTTTTTTCTTGCTTGTTTGCTTGTTCTTTTCTCTTGGTTTTGTTTGGATGCTTTGGTCGGATTATTATTAAGTATTGGTTTAACCAAAGACGATGGGATTTCAAGCAAGACACCCCAACTTCAACTCACTTCCTGTCATTTTGTCACGTGGGTTTTGCCCATGGTTTTCCACTGACACGCCCACTTAGGAGACTTCCGGCAGGTCTGAGTTAGTGTCCTCTAGAGAGAGAGTGGCGTCAGCCGAGGACCAAAATGCGAGACTCATTAGCCAATGAACAGCCAGGAATGGGTCTCGCGCTACTTTTGCATGCGAAAATAAAGCTGATAATGTACAATTTGATTCAAGGGATGAAAAACCCTTTCAGAGTACAACACAAACTGTCTATTTAGCTGCAACTCGACAGTGCTGCTTAATCCAGGACCTTACTTCCTGGAACTCTTGAGAGTAAAAAACTGGTCCATTGGAGTGAATGGAGATGTCAGAACTCTTCTATTATACGGCTCTGGTCTGAGTCTTTTGGAGTCAATGAGAGAAGTGAACGTGATTTCACATTATGACAGATTATTTCGCCCCCATATTCATCAAACTAAATATTTGGCCCATTTTCCGAAGTCACATAGGCTATCTTCTAAACATTCTGACACTAAAATGTCATTTTTCAGACAGACAGATCAGGAGAAGATTAACTTTGTTCAAGACCTGTCTCTATCTCGGCAACACACTCTCGCGAGATTTGGCAACAGGAACTCACGTTGGCAGGGAGCGATTAGCTAAAGCTAAAGCTGAAGTTTGTTAATGTAGCTAGTAGCTAAATCTGTGGTTGGGGATTTTTTTTTTATCGAATATCTTAACTATATTGAGCTAACAAGGGGCAGCTTTGTGTTGATAGTGGTTTGTGTGGAGTTTGGGAACTCACGATCTGTATTTCAAGTGAGCTCGCTAGGTCAGCACTAACCCTGTACCATTTGCTAGAATTGGCTGGTGACATATCTCTATAATGGACCATCTCTGGTTTACTGGTTTAACTTCTTAGGTAGAGAGCCAGAATAAGCCAATAGGGTTTCCTGTCTCTACCGGCACAATCTCTTCTTTGTTTCTTTTTGTCTGTTTTTTTATTTAATATGTGCAAAAAAAAAAAAAAAAGCAATTGGACGAACTGTTAAACCCTCCGATAGCGAGTCAGCATTGATAAAGACACACACGTCATCTAGCAGGAAGTGCACCTGCCACCCGTCCCGTAAAATAAGGAATTGTCCCGTTGCGTGTCCCGTTTTGAATGAATACGGGACGCAGTTTGTTCCGTATTCTCATCCCACCCACGTTGCGTGATGAAAACCCGCCCTACTCTGCGTCTGATTGGCTAGTACTGTTGCCTGGTTAGGTTGGTTACTTGTAGGCATCAGCCAGGGTCAGTCTGACCCTCTGCTCTCTGATTGGCTCTGATGGGTTTGAGCCATTTATCCATGGTTGCTAGCTAGTTGGTTTGGGTGCAGTTTTGACATGCGTGAACGTGATCTCACAGAGTAGTGTACAGTTGACACTCCCCCGGGCCCACATACCATTTTAGCAATGGGCTTATGGAATATTGTTTTATCATGCTTATCATGTGTGTGTCTGACATCATGTGTGTGTGTCTGACATCATGTGTGTGTGTCTGTCTGACATCATGTGTGTGTGTGTGTGTCTGACATCATGTGTGTGTGTCTGACATCATGTGTGTGTGTGTGTGTGTGTGTGTGTGTGTGACATCATGTGTGTGTCTGACATCATGTGTGTGTGTGTGTGTGTGTGTGTGTGTCTCACATCATGTGTGTGTGTCTGACATCATGTGTGTGTGTGTGTGTGTGTGTGTGTGTGTGTGTGTGTCTGACATCATGTGTGTGTGTGTGTGTGTGTGTGTGTGTGTGTGTGTGTGTGTGTCTGACATCATGTGTGTGTGTCTGACATCATGTGTGTGTGTGTGTGTCTGACATCATGTGTGTGTGCCTGACATCATGTGTGTGTGTCTGACATCATGTCTGTGTGTCTGACAAGTGCGCTGTTAGAAAAGAATGTGATAGAGAATTATGGGTGACCTGGAGGGCAATTACCCTTATAATTTAAACACACACACACGCACGCACGCACGCACGCACGCACGCACACACACACACACACACACACACACACACACACACACACACACACACACACACACACACACACACACACAGGGTCACGGTGGTCTGTGTGTGTGTGGAGGTCTGTGTCTCTCTCAGCTGATTGGATAGCTGTGTTTGGTAGCCTAGCAACCTGCAGAAATATCCTAGCATTCCACTGGGTTATCTGCCGTCTCGTCGGCCATCACTCAGAGACACAGAGAGAGAGAGAGAGAGAGAGAGAGAGAGAGAAAGAGAGAGCGAGAGAGAGAGAGAGAGAGAGAGAGAGAGAGAGAGAGAGAGAGAGAGAGAGAGAGAAAGAGAGAGCGAGAGAGAGAGAGAGAGAGAGAGAGTTCTATGGGTATCCACGAGTCAGTCTCCCCAGAGGCCTTTTTCACAGCAGTCATTTTGTGTCTAAAAGGCAGGAAGTAACACAGGTGCACCAAAACATTAAACAGTCCATTTAGGTGTTTCAGTGAGTGCTGGGGCCCTAATGAATGAGTTGCTTGCTGCACCTGTGTTTACCCTGCCTTTTAGACACAAAATGGCAGCTGTGAAAAAGGCCCAGGTAGCATTTTTCGATAGGATCACTCAAGGCCGCGGCCCACTGGTGGGCCTTCAAGGTACTGCAGGTAGGCCGTGACTGAGTGCCTGCCAACACTCCCGATTTCCATGGGAGTCGTCCCCGCTTTGTAACCCTTTCTCCCATGGTGCTCCAGATCGCTCATTTCTCCCCTTGCTGTGCTTCATATGAGTTTGCCTGTAGGTCCTACAGGCTCCAATCTGTCTCATTGAGTAAATCATTCAGCATTCAGATAACAAGGGACCCGTTTGAAAATATGTTTGTCACTTATGTCCATATGTTTCTCAAAAAACTTTGCATCCATTTACACCGGCTTTACTGCGAGCTAGCATGACATGCCTGGCTGGTGCCATGGTAGCCTACCTACCTTCCTCCAGTCCACCTGTTTGTCTGGCAGGCGCAGCGACAAGTTCTTTTGTTTAGCCTACGAAACAACGTCACGCGCTAATTTGCATAGCAATATGCGCTAATTAAGTAACTACTAACGACTCTGACTGCTCAATGCTCACCTCACAGTTTCATTGATCATGAGTGGGAAGAACGATTGTGTGGACTGTGGAGTAGGGATGTTCATCAATTATCGAAAATCGATAATTGATCGTTAAGGATTGGAATCGATCCTGTGGCAGTGTTGGAGAGGAGACACATTGAAATAAAGAGTTCATTGAGGAGAACACGTTGTCTTTCGTATTTTAAGTATTAATATGATCGATAATCGATAATTGATCGTTCATTTTCACCGATTATCGATTTTGGAAAATTTTCAAAATGAACATCCCTACTGTGGAGGACCACTTCGCTGCTGTACTGTGTGTGTGACCTGTGTGAAGTGATGTGGGATTAGGCAGATAGATGGAGGAGGGAGCGCCTGCGCAGCCGCGGTTCTAGAAACTTTTCGGGTGGGCTGAACCCCCCTAAACACGCACACAGCGCATTGAGTGTAGTCAGAAACTGCTACTAATGACCACCATGGATTTGGAGAGGGGAAAAAAAGAAGAAGAAAAAATAAAAAGTTTTTTTTGCCTCTATTTTGTGGGTGGGCTGAGACTATTTTTGGGTGGGCTAAAGCCCACGCAAAAAAGGCCTAGAACCGCCCCTGACATTCAGTACATGTCTTTGATGGTGGGAGGAAACCGAAGAACACGGAGGAAACCCACACGAACACGGGGAGAACATGCACACTCCACACAGAAAGGACCTGGGACAGACGGGGATTCGAACACAGGACCTTCTTGCGGTGAGGCAGCAGGGCTAACCACTGATCCACCGTCTGCCGTCTGTCAGCTCCTCAGCTTTGCTCTCACTTTCCTCTATGGAGGAGATTTCATGTTGATTCTAAACTCTCCCAACATGATCCCAGCCAATCAGCAGGTTCGCTCCAACGTCGCCTAGCAACAGCATCCAGCCTGCCTGGAAATAAAAAAAACTGAACCACTTAAAATAGAAGCAGCGCTTCAGTGTGGGAAGATGGAGAGTGAGAGAGAGAGAGAGAAAGAGAGAGAGAGAGAGAGAGAGAGAGAGAGAGAGAGAGAGATAGAGAGAGGCTCCAGGAGGAAACATGCAGAGGGGAACTCTCTGAGCTGGAAGCTTACATCTCTGTGTAACCTTCAGAGAACCTTTAAAGCAGCTATGAGGAACTTTCATTTTGTGTTGATGTTAGCGACACCTGTGGACAAAAGCGGTACTATTCATTGCCCGGCAATTCCTGATCTGCGAGGCTCCTCCCCCGGTCTCCAGCAGGCTGTATGAGCCTCGGCACGCCAGCCTCCCCCAATGCTTGATTTACTGCATAAGGTTGACATCATTGGCTGCGTTTACATGGACTTGAGTATCCTGGTTATGAGGCTAACAGTATATCCTGGTTTTGATCATGTTCGGTTATGGCGTTTACATGGAACACATCAGAGAAAGCAGGTTATTCATATTCCTGTATACTTGATAAGTTACTGATTACTGCATGCTATTTGCCCAGGCGCCTGTGATCTTTACAGCACAAACGGCATCATTATTATTATTTTATTTTATTTATTTTTATTTTATTTTATTTAAATTTTTATTATCGCCTGTATTGGGTGTGTGTGATATCATTCCCCTTTTTTGGGCCAAGACTGGGTGGGATTCCCTTGGATTCTGTCTTCACGGTGGTCTGTCCCTGTTTGCTTCTCTCTTTCATTTTATAGTCACAACACCTTCATCCTGTAGTCTGTACACTACAGACTTGAATAGGTCAGCATTTCAATGCTTTCTCCTATCTATCTATCTATCTATCTATCTATCTATCTATCTATCTATCTATCTATCTATCTATCTATCTATCTATCTATCTATCTTAGATGATGTATGATATATATATATGTATGTGTGTGAGTGTGTATATATACTGTATATATACTGTATGTATGTGTGTCTATATATATATATATATATATATATACATAGACACACATACATACAGTATATACTGTATACACACATACATATATATGAAAATCACAGATCCTCGCTAATGGTGTCATTTGCTGGTGTAGGTAAGCTGAAGCATCAGTATTACATTTAGCAGTTCAAAGTTCCCTGTAACGTTCCATGAAGGTTCACTGTTTGCTAGGTACTTTTTCCTGAAGGACTTCATGTTGTGTTTTCTGCTTTTTGGTTGTCGTTTCTGTTTTGCCGTTGTGATTTCCCATTTGTTGTTATGTTTTCTCTGTTGCCATTGTGATTTGCACTCCATGGCCACCGTATGTGAGCGTCATGTTGGAGCAGATCTCAGATCAAACAATGAATCACAGTCATGTCCAGCACACAATGAAAGAAAAGAGTGTTGTGAAGGCTCTCCTCCCCCTGCCTGTGTCTGTCTGACACCTAACTCCTCCCCCTGCCTGTGTCTGTCTGACACCTAACTCCACATTATTGATCAGCTTATCGATCAGTAGGAGCCATTAGATTGTAATTGATCTTTCCCCTGAGACAGAGCGAGTCCCACTCAGATCCCACGTTCCTGCTTCATTTATTATTAGTTGTCTGTCTCTTCTTGGTGGATAACCGGCCAATCGTAGACAAGGTGACGTCACCTCCAGGTGATAACCGGCCAATCGTAGACGAGGTGACGTCACCTCCAGGTGATAACCGGCCAATCGTAGACGAGGTGACGTCACCTCCAGGTGATAACCGGCCAATCGTAGACGAGGTGACGTCACCTCCAGGTGATAACCGGCCAATCGTAGACGAGGTGACGTCACCTCCAGGTGATAACCGGCCAATCGTAGAGGAGGTGACGTCACCTCCAGGTGATAACCGGCCAATCGTAGACAAGGTGACGTCACCTCCAGGTGATAACCGGCCAATCGTAGACGAGGTGACGTCACCTCCAGATGATAACCGGCCAATCGTAGACGAGGTGACGTCACCTCCAGATGATAACCGGCCAATCGTAGACGAGGTGACGTCACCTCCAGGTGATAACCGGCCAATCGTAGACGAGGTGACGTCACCTCCAGATGATAACCGGCCAATCGTAGACGAGGTGACGTCACCTCCAGATGATAACCGGCCAATCGTAGACGAGGTGACGTCACCTCCAGATGATAACCGGCCAATCGTAGACGAGGTGACGTCACCTCCAGGTGATAACCGGCCAATCGTAGACGAGGTGACGTCACCTCCAGATGATAACCGGCCAATCGTAGACGAGGTGACGTCACCTCCAGATGATAACCGGCCAATCGTAGACGAGGTGACGTCACCTCCAGGTGATAACCGGCCAAACGTAGACAAGGTGACGTCACCTCCAGGTGATAACCGGCCAATCGTAGACGAGGTGACGTCACCTCCAGGTGATAACCGGCCAATCGTAGACGAGGTGACGTCACCTCCAGGTGATAACCGGCCAATCGCAGACGAGGTGACGTCACCTCCAGATGTTTCCAGTTTGACATGAGAAAATGTTCCAGGATGTCAAACATCAGTGGTAGCCTAAATGTCATATTCATGTCATATTCCCAACCACTTTTCCTTGAATCTGGATGGAAAACGTCATGAGGTCAGGAAAGATGTGAAGGAGAATTCATTACAACTTAGGAAAAAACAACTGCGGTGCTAAGAGAATCTAGGGCCATATGATTTCCGCAAAACAGAAAAAACTGACGGAATCAGGGAATTTGGTCAACTGTAATTGGAATCAACTGTAAAAGAATATTGCAGAATTTTCCATAATTTGTCTGAAATTGCAACACAGTCTCACAGAAAATTGTATAATAGCAACGTTTTGGAGCAACGTTGCTATGTTACAATTTCGTCTCGAAAATTGTAAAATGGTAACGTTCTGAGATCTTAGGGTTAGGTTTAGGGTAGGGGGAGGGGTTAGAAACAGAAAATGTCCGTAAACCACGCCCAAACCACGCCCACCGCTGTAGACACATACGTTACCATTTTACAATTTCTGAGCCGAAATTGTAAAATAGCAACGTTGCTCCACAAACGTTGCTATTTTACAATTTTTTGGGAGATCACGTTGGAAATTGATAAAAGTAGGCCTAATGACCAAAATAAGAAGTAGATCTAATTATCGTAGTAACCTAAATGATTTCATCATTGTAAAATAGGCCTAGAGAAATGATTCAGTTTTGGATTGGGGTGTTTTGAGAGGGGGGTCGGTCTTGCGTGGAACCCTTACTGCACCTCACAACTTAGTTTTCACCTTGAGAAACATGGCAAAGAGGCTGTCTGAGAGAGCCAAGTCATCAAAAAAGGAAAAATATTGCTCCTAACCTCTAAATTAAAATTAAAATGGAAAAAACGGAATTGTGGAAAAAATTTAACGGAATTTGGAAAAAATAAAACGGATTTAATATGGCTCTCTAGAGAATCCCACTGCAGTTACACTAGGCTACAGTACGTACTTAGGCTACACTAAGCTACACTAAGAGTGACTGGAACACTAGCTAGCTTACAAGTACAAGTCATGCTGATTTCAATGGTGAAATCTGTTACTGGGTTGTTGATTGCAAGCTAGCAATGCAGCAATTCCTTGCAGCTAAGCTGCCGCAAGGAATTGTGGGACGGCGTTATCACGTTCTGTAAAGGATGGTCTAGTGTATCCTGCTCCAGGAGTCCAGACTCAGGTTCCTTAGTGTTTAGAATTCAAACAACACTTCTGGCTGCCATACTTCATGGTCATTTCACCATAGACCGTATGAAGTATTGACGGCGTGTGTGTGTGTGTGTGTGTGTGTGTGTGTGTGTGTGTGGGCGTGCGTGCGTGCGTGTGTGCGCGTGCGTGTGTGTGTGTGTGTGTGTGTGCATGTGCGTGCGTGTGTGTGTGACGTCTTGTGGACTTCCCTTTTGAAGCCTCCAGTTTGACGTTTTGGCCGTTGCCTGAGACCAGGGCTTTCCCACAGACCCACAGCTCCGCCTGCTATTGGTCCGTGATCGGCGAGCTGTGCGATCACTGGACAGGCGACCTGTCAATCACCCCCCAAACATAATGTTTTCTATCGACTATTTTATGTAAATGTGTGAGTTATATAAAAATTCACCCGCTGTAGTCTGTCTGTCTGTCTGCCTGTCTGTCTGTCTGTCTGACTGTCTGTCTGTCTGTCTGTCTGTCTGTCTGGCGTCTGTCTGTCTGTCTGTCTGACTGTCTGTCTGGCGTCTGTCTGTCTGTCTGTCTGGCGTCTGTCTGTCTGTCTGACTGTCTGTCTGGCGTCTGTCTGTCTGTCTGTCTGTCTGTCTGTCTGTCTGTCTGTCTGGCGTCTGTCTGTCTGTCTGTCTGACTGTCTGTCTGGCGTCTGTCTGTCTGTCTGTCTGACTGTCTGTCTGGCGTCTGTCTGTCTGTCTGTCTGTCTGTCTGGCGTCTGTCGTCTGTCTGTCTGTCTGTCTGTCTGTCTGTCTGTATGTCTGTCTGTCTGTCTGTCAGTAAGACAGGACCAGCCAACCAGCTAACCACACATTAACACATCAATTATTCAGAAGCTCAGTGACACCAGACCCATGGATCATAATACCAAGGGGCAACCTCCACCGCCGAAGAATGAAGCTTTAACCCTATTTAATGACCAACAGGGGGCGACCCCACTGGCTGCAAAAAGAGGTCTAATTGTATACAGTAGAAGACACTGGGAAAATGACCTCACTTCTCACTTGATTTATGACCTCAGTAAAACACTTTCTTAATGAGTTTATGTCTCAATCTCTAGTTTCAAGTCTTCAACACAGCAGGATGTTATTTAGGCCATGTCCACATGGAGATGGAACCAATCTTTTTTTTTTTCGTTTAAGAAAAGTTTTCCATAACCACGGAATCGTTTCAAGAAATGTGTGTATCCACATGAAACCACTGAATACCACTGAAACCGCTGTAGTATATATGCCAGGCCGGTAAGTGGCGCTGTAATGCTGCCACAAAGTACACCAAAAACAGAGAATAAGACAATCTCGTCAATAATGGCATTCAACCGGAGGTACGGTGGTGCAGTGGTAAGCACTATCGCCTCACAGCTCGAAGGTCGGGGGTTCGATTCCCACCTGGGCCGATGTGAACACTGGAGGAATGCGTGCCCGTCCGCATGTCCTCGAGTGCCCACCACCCGGGTGGGGGTCGGTAAAATGGCCTTTCTGTGTGGAGTTTGCATGTTCTCCCCGTGCCTCCCGGGGGTCTCCTTCATATAGGAACCCCCTTCACAAAAACATGCAACATCCTGGTTGCTTATATGGTTCGTCCTCTGATCGTTAAGGGCGCCTGTTCAGAGGGAGGGGAACTGGTTGGAATAGCGTGAACCTCCCACGTGCTATGTCCTACCGGTGAAGCTTCCTCGGGCAGGTGAAAAGAAGCGGCTGACTTGACTGCCCATGTCTCGGAGGATGCATGGAATCAGTCTCGGCTCTCCCCAGATCGGCAGAGGATGGAGTAGCAACCAGGATTGAGTAATTCAAATGAGCACTAAACGGGGGATAAAAATGGGATAAAAAATCGGGAAAAAAAAATAAAAAAAAATAATAATAATAATGGCATTCAACCACTAGGGGCGCACAGAGTCTATAGACCCCTTATACGACTACGTCACACTGACATCACGCAGCGTTGATGCGCATGACGGAGGCAGAAAGACAGAGTCCGCGCAGCCCCGGCAAGCAGCCGATCCGCCGCTGGAAAACCAGATGAGCCAGACACGTCCCCGTGCTGTGCAGTGGGACGCCAGAATCTGAAAGCCACTGCAGCCGAGCACCCGGGTCCACATATTCACACTTGGTTAACAAAATAATAAACGACAGAGCCAGGCTGTAACGTTACAACAAGCTTCACTTCCATTCTCCCCACATATCCTGTTCCACGGCAACCCCCGAGGGAACATACACAGCCTCGCGCAATACAACACAATACAACACAACACAACACTGAACAGTCTGTTACACTATCAACAAAGCAAGGACTAAAGTTTTACCGAATCCCGTCAACTCATACTCCTTTTAATGCTAACCGTAGGCGTCTTTGGTTGCAAGCCGAAAGAGGAAATCATTAAAAATGCCCGACTTCGCTGCAGTGCCATTTCATATCAGGTAAGCTGTAGCTGTCATCGCTCGGTTAGTTAACAACCAAGTAACGTTAAATAATGTCATTATTGAGTTGTGTGCATTATCAACATAACAATATATCTTTGCAAGTTACAGAATAACTCTACGCTATGTAGCCTATTGCTGGCCACTCTAGGCTTGGCCATTTCGTCTTTTATCCATTGATATGCGTATATGGGTCTGTAAGACGTATCCCATTAACCAACGTTAATTTCGATGCATAACATTACTTATCACTAGGCGATAAGCTGTTGTAGTGAGCCGAGAACTGCATTTTAAAACTAAAATCTAACTGTGTGTCGCAGATGGGCACAGAGCAGTCCTGACAGCGCTCTCTGTGTCTGTCAATGCTGGACTCACGGCTTTTTGCCTTCACGATGCGCGCGCAGCTCCAATGTTGACAGCTGTATAAGGGGTCTTTCACTAGCAAGGACCACGCCACAACAAGAGTATCGTTTTTTTTTTTTGTGATCAAATGTTTTTTATTTTTCACTTTCAGTTTTAGTTCACAGATCATACATGACAAAAAACAAACAGACAAGAATAAAACAATGATAAACAAATAAACAAACAAATTGTCAGGTAAAGCCATAAACTGGCAGCAAGCGACGCACCGGAATGCATCCATACCTCCTAACCTAGATAGACTATAGTCCATAGGAATCCCAGCATAGAGAGATCAATAGACCCCCTCTCAATATCTCCTCAGAATCTCAGTGCTAATTCCGCCGCAGCAGCAATAAGGTGTGGATCACTGGGCTCATAAGGATTATATAAATTCTTTAGATAGCAACCATTGACATCACAGACTGCCAAATTCAGAGCACCACCTGTAAAAGAAAACAAAAGAAGACAAAACAAACTGCTGACAAATTAAAATAAAATTAAATGAAAAGAAGAAAAATGAAATCAGATTTAAATGTATATGTATGTGTGTATGGCGCCACCCCCCACCCCCCCCCCCCCCCCCAGATACCACAATTACACACTTCAGGAGAGTAGGATTTTAAAAAGAAATACTGGTCAAGGTCTGGTATCGAAAAAAGAGGATCATGCTAAGAAATCTTTGAGTGAATTGATAACATTCTGCCAGTTGATTAAGGTAGATTCACTTGCACCATTTATTCTAGCAGTTGACATCTCCAAGTACACGACATCTAAATAAGTAAGAACCCATTGCCTAATGGTAAGAGAGTGAGGAGGCTTCCAACGCATCGCAACCATCTTTTTTGCAGCTGTAATACCAGCTAGTACAGTACGCTTTGTGGCTTTGGGCATATTGACCCCGGACAAGTCATTCAGCAGTAACGTGGAAGCAGTCATTGGGATTGTTGCAGATATTAATTCAGACAGCTTAGCAGACACGTTGGACCAAAACTGAACAACTGGAGGACACTCCCACACCATGTGGATAAAAGTGCCAGTAGCCTTCAGAGTACAGAGACTGCAATAGGGATCATTTATCAGTTTCATCGCATGTAGTCTGCGTGGGGTGAGATAAGTTCTGTGTACATAATTGAAGTGAATCTGTTGATGATTGGGGTTACGGGAAGCCTCCCTGATGTTATCCCATACCTGAACCCAGTCAAAATCGGGGTCTAGCTCCGGACAATCACATCTCCACAGCCTATCCACTGGTAAGTCAGAATAAGAAGAATCTAAAAAAAAACTGTACAATTTGGAAACCATTCCCTTATTATCTCTTTGCATAGTGAGCAGATTATACAAGGGATGAACGGATAGTGATTGTTGTAGAGAAATACCATGTGCCTTAAGGGCGTGTCTGAGTTGTAAATAAAAATAAAATGAAGAAGCTGGTAAATCATAAGTGGCCTTGATGTCCTGAAAGGACCGCAAACCCGACTCATTATAGATGTCCCCTAGACAACGGATGGCATCCCTGCTCCAGGGAGATGTTGTTATCGGTCTACCTCCAATCAAGAGCTCTCTGTTATGGAATAATGGTGAAAGAGTATGCCATTTACAACCAGTTTTGAATTGGGATTCACATGTGCGCCAGGTCTGAATGAGAAAAGAAATAATTGGACCAAAACGCAATTGGCACTGCTTGTTGGAAATATTAGCAAATAAAACCTCCTGCAAGTTCCAAGGTCGAACACTATTTTCCTCTAGTTTATACCAAGAGACAGGAGCGTTGGGGACATCCCACACAAACAGAGGTCTAAGCACAAATGAATAAAAATAAAACTTGAAATTGGGAACACTCAAACCACCGTCCTCCCTTCCTCTCTGCAGGGAACAAGAGTATCGTTAAGGTTCTTTACTGAAGAGAATGAGTTGTGTATGGTGTAGTGTGGGTGCGTGATGAGCCGTCTGTTCCAGGAGGTCACGTGTTCCGGGGGGAACGTCCTGATGACCGGGGCAGAGGGAGACTCAGGGTGGGGGTTCCGTCTCAGACGTGGTCTGCCCGAGCGGGTCTGGCGTGAGGCGTGTTTCAGCCCGAGCAGATTTCAGGCCCCCAAAATAAGTCGGATTAAGTTGAGCTGAGTTGCACGTGAGCTTGACTGATCCTTGAGATCGTTAAGATCATTGAGATCGTTAAGATCATTGAGATCGTTAAGATCATTCAGGATGCAGAAGCGACATGCGAGAGATTATGAAGGGTCGAGGGCTCGATGGTTTGGTTCGATGTGCTCAGTCTGACGTCTATAGAGGAGTGGCTTGAATAGTGTTCTGGAGATAAGCCTGGAGCTGAGGCTCGGTGTAGGTACTTCTGGAACCAGAATAGTGTGGCAATTCTTCCTGTTTCCATGAAGAGAGTGGATGTTGAGGTGATGCCTGTGGCATGCCTGAAACTGTTGTATTTAGTCGCTGGCTTGTATAACTAAGATAGGAGTTGAGGTGGAAGTAGGTCGGGAGACCGATTCTCTGATAATCTATTGCTCCGTTGGAGTGGCAAATGCAGGTAGTTATGACCGATAGACTGGGATGAGGAGAAGACCATAGGCAGGTGAGGTCAGTAATTCGGGGGACCTCCGCAGCCTGAATCCGGCGTAAGCGTGGATTTATAAGTAGCTTAACCATTGAAGATATGTTGACCGAATGTAGAGAACTGATACAGAGGCTGAGTGGAGAGACAATGGCGAGTAAGAGGCCTTTTAAGATGGCTTCTAGGAGCTAGTAGAATGATGTGGCTGTTCCTGAGATGAAGAGTCTGTATTCCTGTTAGGAGGAGTGAGGGTGGATGAGTTGGGACTTCCCAGACCCTACGTGCCCCCAAAAAATGGCCTATCTGAGGCTGATGTGGCGAGCTGCCTCTGCGGCAGCTGATGGGTCTGTAGCAGCTGATGAATTGAACTGCGTTCTGTGCAGTGACTGAAGGAGTGAACTGCATCTGCAGCGACTGATGAATTGAACTGCGTTCTGTGCAGTGACTGAAGGAGTAAACTGCATCTGCAGCGACTGATGAATTGAACTGCGTTCTGTGCAGTGACTGAAGGAGTGAACTGCATCTGCAGCAACTGATGAATTGAACTGCGTTCTGTGCAGTGACTGAAGGAGTGAACTGCGTCTGCAGCAACTGATGAATTGAACTGCGTTCTGTGCAGTGACTGAAGGAGTAAACTGCGTCTGCAGCGACTGATAAATTGAACTGCGTTCTGTGCAGTGACTGAAGGAGTGAACTGCATCTGCAGCAACTGATGAATTGAACTGCATTCTGTGCAGTGACTGAAGGAGTGAACTGCATCTGCAGCGGCTGATGAATTGAACTGCGTTCTGTGCAGTGACTGATGAATGGAACTGCACTCTGCAGTGGCAGATGGAGCTAACTGCATCTCGACAGCTGACGGCGTAACTGCTCTGCTCTGTGCCGTAACTGATGGGGCAGACTATCTGCAATAGCTGATGGAGTGAACACTACTCTGTGCGGTAGATGAGGCTAGTCTGTGCATTAGATGAGGCTGACTGCGTCTGCAGTAGCTGATGGAGTGAACTCTACTCTGTGCATTAGATGAGGCTGACTGCGTCTGCAGTAGCTAATGGAGTGAACTCTACTCTACTCTGTGCAGTGGATGAGGCAGACTGCGTCTGCAGTAGCTGATGGAGTGAACACTACTCTGCGTGGTAGATGAGGCTGACTGCGTCTGCAGTGGCTGATGGTTTGAACTCTACTCTGTGCAGTAGATGAGGCTGACTGCATCTGCAGTGGCTGATGGTTTGAACTCTACTCTGTGCAGTAGATGAGGCTGACTGCATCTGCAGTAGCTGATGAATTGAACTCTACTCTGTGCAGTAGATGAGGCTGACTGCGTCTGCAGTAGCTGATGGAGTGAACTCTACTCTACTCTGTGCAGTGGATGAGGCTGACTGCGTCTGCAGTAGCCGATGGATTGAACTCTACTCTGTGCAGTAGATGAGGCTGACTGCGTCTGCAGTAGCTGATGGATTGAACTCTACTCTGTGCAGTAGATGAGGCTGACTGCGTCTGCAGTAGCTGATGGATTGAACTCTACTCTGTGCAGTAGATGAGGCTGACTGCGTCTGCAGTAGCTGATGGATTGAACTCTACTCTGTGCAGTAGATGAGGCTGACTGCGTCTGCAGTAGCTGATGGAGTGAACTCGAAACTTGGAACTTGAAACTTGTGGTAGCGGCAATATCGGTTCTGATGGGGACTGACTGTAGGTGGCGCTGTAGTAATAAACTGAAGCACCGGCCGTAGGTGGTGCTGTGGTGAAGGCTGGAGAACCTGCTGTAGACAGCGCTATGCTGAAGCTGGATGACCGAAGGCAGGAGCGCTGAGGTAAGGCTAGGGATCAGCTGTGGAGGTGTTATGGTTAGAGAGACAGCCAGGTGAGTTATACATTTGGGTGATGGGGAAGGGAGGGGGGGTTGAGGGGGGGGGGGGGGGGGGGGGGGGTGACAAGGACAGACCAGTTGGGAAAAGAGGAGGGTTGGGCTGATTAGCCGAAGCCGTGTTGGCTGAGACAGAGAAAGTGGGGGCAGAAGCCATGTTGCTGTTCTTGGCTGAATGAGAGTTAGAGGAATTGAGGGATGAAGGGATGAAAGGATGCATGTGTACAGGGTTTTTGTGCAGCCTGCGGGACTGGGATGAGAGGGAAGCTGAGATCAGCTGAGAGAGATGGGAGACATAGGAAGCAGGCACGGGATATGACTTGAATATCATGTTTTGAATGAATGTAAACAATAATACATGAAGAGATGAGATCAGCTGTGAATGTCTGGCAGAGGGAGCCAGGGAATATACGACCTGGCTGCAGCCATCTGCAGCTTCAGTGGCACTGTGACATCAAACCGGACAGCGCTGACGGTGATTGGCTCATGGCTCTCGCAGGTTTGGCTCTGGATTGGCTCTGCCAAGCAGGACCCGGAAGCGCTGTCTGCTCGGAAAGTTTGTTGTGATGGACGGGATATGACTTGAATATCGTGTTTTGAATGAATGTAACAATAATACATGAAGAGATGAGATCAGCTGTGATTCACAGCGATACACTAGTATCGTTCATAATTAATGATTTTGCAGTCTTTCGTTTGACAGTTATTGAAAGTTTTGCGGGGGGGCACCACAAAACAATTACGCTTAGGGCACCCAAATGGCCAGCAGCGGCCCTGGCTGTCAATGTTTGGCAGAGGGAGCCAGGGAATATACAACCTGGCTGCAGCAGTCTGCAGCTTCTGTGACATCAAACCGGACAGCGCTGACGGTGATTGGCTCATGGCTCTCGCAGGTTTGGCTCTGGATTGGCTCTGCCAAGCAGGACCCGGAAGCGCTGTCTGCTCGGAAAGTTTGTTGTGATGGATGCTGAATGGCATGAATTACTATCGCTTTTCCTCTCTCTCTTATGTTGAAAGGGGATGCATTTCCTTCTCTGGAACGTTAGGTGCAGGTGACGGTAAAGTCTGTATTCGGCTCCGTTGTGTGAACGTGGAGTTTGGCACGTGAAGACCCGGGTGCGCCGTGTTGAAGGGGATTCGGCATGATACCGGGACACGTAGTTGAAGATGCGCTGCCTCGTTGGAATGGATCGCCTTCCGCGTTTGTCGAGTCGATTTGGCCCAGGAATATTGACTGATGATGCCATCTGGCTGGCCGTGGAGACTCTGCTTTGGCACGGAGGCTGTGGTGTGACGATAGCATGTCTGGTGGACGCTGCTAATCGGTAGCAAATCACGCAGTCGCCGTCTGAATCGGGTGGATTGCAGATCTGGATTGCGGTGAGTTTGGCTGTTTGAAATGGTAATTCCAGCGTTTGGCAAAGTTTACTGATGTGTAAGTGTGTGATGTATGTGTGCTGCCTGCACAACCTGTCTGTCGAGAGATCGAGACAAACAGGGTGAGGCAGGTTAACCAGGTGTAGTAATATTGCCACGTAATTAGAGGAGTGGTTTAGAGGGGTGGTTAGGAAGTTGGGGGAGTGGTTGAGGCGTGGCCCAGCTCCTGAACTTAAGTTAAACGTTAACTTTCATATAATGTGTATCTCTCTGTAGCGAGCAGGTTAAACCCTTGGGCCTTGGCTTTGCGGGGTGCTATTAGTAGCCTCTGTATCTCAACTCTAGACGAGGTTTGCCATGTCGATGAATACAATTATTAAACCTATACAGGCAAATGCAGAGCTGTTCAGCAGTGCTGATTATCTCCCTGTAGCCTACAATATAGAATGTTAGCTATCGGTAATGTTCCTGATACCAGCCACTTTCATCATCTTTAGACATAAGTTGCAAACACATCCCAGCGTATTGGCTGCTCCTGCACAGCACAGCACAGGCTAAATGATGCAACATAAATATACAGTATATAAAGTCATGGCATAAATGTGTTTTTATTGAAAAAGTAGCATCAAGTAAGCTAAAGTCTTGTTGGAGTGGACGTCACAGTCACAGTGCAACCATGTGTTCCTCAAACCTCTCACTTCACTATATACGTTGTATTTGCGAGGGCTATATATAGAGCATCCCGAGTATGTGTGTTACACTCAGGGTTTACATTTCATTTCATTTCATTTTGTCCAATATTCAAATATTCCAGAATTGCATGTTGTATTAAAAATAAATATTATTTCTATCTAACACGTTTAGCCTGATTTTGTTTGTGTTATTGTAAAAACTTAGCCGTCGCTAAGCTTTCTGGGAAATATCCGATGAGGGGAGGGGAGGGTTGGATGGGAGGAGGCAGCTGTGGAGAGGCTCAGTAGCTGTTGCTGGCAGAGAGAGGTGGGGCTATGGCGTCATCGCTTCAGGAAAGATGCGTATGGGTTGTAAACACAGAAATGCAAGGGTGGCGTCTTCAGATTTGTTTACTCTGGGACCCGGTTTCAAAAATTAGCTATTCTCCCAGAACGTATACTCCCAGAACGCTGGTTCCATCTGGATGAAACGTCCATACGAGAAAAAACTTTAGCGGATACACCTAAACTTTAGCGGATACACCTAAACTCGTCTCCGTGGCCTTAGTCAATTCTGCTCCCATCTAGAGTCACATAGACATAAAGCAGACTCTGCTTTGACAGCTCGGCTGTGGCTCTTATCCTCCAAGATGGCAACGGTGAAAATGCCAAACTCCCCCCCAGCTCCACTCCTCCCCAAACAGGCGCCCCCCACCGACCAGAGGAGGCGCTATTGCAGCGACATACCCTTAATCCGGCATTCCACCCGCAGACACGGCCAATTGTGCCTGTATAGACGCCCGACCAAGCTGGAGACAACACAGGGACTCGAACCTGTGACCCTCGTGTTGGTAGAGACAGGGAATCTACCACTGCACTATACCAGATGCTGACAAACCAACCAACTAAAGGAGCGTGTGTGTGTGTGTGTGTGTGTGTGTGTGTGTGTGTGTGTGTGTGTGTGTGTGTGTGTGTGTGTGTGTGTGTGTGTGTGTGTGTGTGTGTGTGTGTGTGTGTGTGTGTGTGTGTGTGTGTGTTTTACAGGCTGTGGATCGGGCTTTGGAGCCCCAAAGACCAACACACACAGACATGATCCCTTATTCTCCCTGAGGTAAGAACACACACACACACACACACACACACACACACACACACACACACACACGCACACACACACACACACACACACACACGCACGCACACACACACACACACACACACACACACGCACACACACACACACACACACACACACACTCACACGCGCACGCGCACACACACACACACACACTCACACACACACACACACACACACACACACACACACACACAATTTGTCCTCCGTGTTTGACCCATCCTGGCTCGTCCTCCATGGTTCACGAGCGGTGGGCAGCTGCAGTGAAGTGCACAGGGACCAACTTCTTCCAACCGCTGCTGGTCAGATGACGATCTTCTGCATGTTGTTAGTGGGGGTCCATATCCATGTTATATGGAGGAAACCCCAGGGGAGCACGGGGAGAACATGCAAACTCCACACAGAAAGGCCCTTTTCATGAGCTAGCCCACCTGGGCACCAGGGGCATGGGGAGACACACCCCCAGTGCCAACAGCATCCCAGGCGAGAATGGAACCCAGGACCTTCTTGCTGTGAGGCGAGAGTGCAAGGCGGGTGCGCAACCACTGCACTTATCATGCCCCCCATGTATTTAAAAAAAAAATCCTCATTTCCTACAGTATCATCTCAACAACCCTGTGGCATGTTATGTTATGCACTTGGCAAAAACCTTTCAAATGACATGCCCGATGGTAAATCAACATATCAACAGATGTCTCCAGATGTTCTGTCGGTACAGGTGGCTGTCCAGTCCAGATGTTTTGTCGGTACAGGTAGCTGGCCAGTCCAGATGTTTTGTCGGTACAGGTGGCTGGCCAGTCCAGATGTTTTGTCGGTACAGGTGGCTGTCCAGTCCAGATGTTTTGTCGGTACAGGTGGCTGTCCAGTCCAGATGTTCTGTCAGTACAGGTGGCTGTCCAGTCCAGATGTTTTGTCGGTACAGGTGGCTGTCCAGTCCAGATGTTTTGTCGGTACAGGTGGCTGTCCAGTCCAGATGTTTTGTCGGTACAGGTGGCTGTCCAGTCCAGATGTTTTGTCGGTACAGGTGGCTGTCTAGCCAGATGTTCTGTCGGTACAGGTGGCTGTCTAGCCAGATGTTCTGTCGGTACAGGTGGCTGTCCAGTCCAGATGTTCTGTCGGTACAGGTGGCTGTCCAGTCCAGATGTTTTGTTGGTACAGGTGGCTGTCCAGTCCAGATGTTCTGTCGGTACAGGTGGCTGTCCAGTCCAGATGTTCTGTCGGTACAGGTGGCTGTGCAGTCCAGATGTTCTGTCGGTACAGGTGGCTGTGCAGTCCAGATGTTCTGTCGGTACAGGTGGCTGTCCAGTCCAGATGTTCTGTCGGTACAGGTGGCTGTCTAGCCAGATGTTCTGTCGGTACAGGTGGCTGTCTAGCCAGATGTTTTGTCGGTACAGGTGGCTGTCTAGCCAGATGTTTTGTCGATACAGGTGGCTGTGCAGTCCAGATGTTTTGTCGGTACAGGTGGCTGTCTAGCCAGATGTTCTGTCGGTACAGGTGGCTGTCCAGTCCAGATGTTCTGTCGGTACAGGTGGCTGTCCAGTCCAGATGTTTTGTTGGTACAGGTGGCTGTGCAGTCCAGATGTTCTGTCGGTACAGGTGGCTGTGCAGTCCAGATGTTCTGTCGGTACAGGTGGCTGTCCAGTCCAGATGTTCTGTCGGTACAGGTGGCTGTTCAGTCCAGATGTTTTGTCGGTACAGGTGGCTGTCCAGTCCAGATGTTTTGTCGGTACAGGTGGCTGTCCAGTCCAGATGTTCTGTCGGTACAGGTGGCTGTGCAGTCCAGATGTTCTGTCGATACAGGTGGCTGTGCAGTCCAGATGTTCTGTCGGTACAGGTGGCTGTTCAGTCCAGATGTTCTGTCGGTACAGGTGGCTGTCCAGTCCAGATGTTCTGTCGGTACAGGTGGCTGTGCAGTCCAGATGTTCTGTCGGTACAGGTGGCTGTGTAGTCCAGATGTTCTGTCGGTACAGGTGGCTGTGCAGTCCAGATGTTTTGTCGGTACAGGTGGCTGTCCAGTCCATCCTCCAGCCCACAACAGTCGTCTCTTTGACAGCTGTTTAGGCCCTGCAGAGAGGGAGAGGGTCAGCCACCATTTCATTTGATTTTGACACAGAATGCAGAGCCCTGTATTTCATTGTGTTTACCTCCAGTGACCACATGTGACCCCTGTGTGTGTGTGTGTGTGTGTGTGTGTGTGTGTGTGTGTGTGTGTGTGTGTGTGTGTGTGTGTGTGTGTGTGTGTGTGTGTGTGTGTGTGTGTGTGTGTGTGTGTGTGTGTGTGTGTGTGTGTGTGTGTGTGTGTGTGTGTGTGTGTGTGTGTGTGTGTACTGGACAAAGCTGCAGGCTCTAGAATGATCTGGCTGTGCATCGCTCTCATCAGAATGATCTGGCTGTGGGTCGTGTGTGTGTGTGTATCAGTGTGTGTGTGTGTGTGTGTGTGTGTGTGTGTGTGTGTGTGTGTGTGTGTGTGTGGCTGTGGGTCAGTGTGTGTGTGTGTGTGTGTGTGTGTGTGTGTGTGTGTGTGGCTGTGGGTCAGTGTGTGTGTGTGTGTGTGTGTGTGTGTGTGTGTGTGTGTGTGTGTGTGTGTGTGCACATGCGTGCGTGCGTGTGTGTGTGTGTGTGTGTGTGTGTGTGTGTGTGTGTGTGTGTGTGTGTCGCTCTCATCAGACGTAGCACAGAGGAGCAGTTCTGATCAGTTTCTCTGTTAGTGTAAAAACCTGTAAAAGGGGGATACATTTATGTGTGGAAAGAAGAGATGACGCTGCTTTCCCAGATCAAAGTATATTTTGTCTTAAGTCACCAAAACATACATGTACTGCACATGCAAATGTCACAGTGGCTATTATTACTAAGTTCCTGAAAACAATATAACACAAATATAAAATATACTGTAACTACATCAATAGACCATACTAAAATATTACTATTGGAATGTGCAGGTAAACCAGTAACTTATTCATAATAAACTCACTCATTCAACAAAACACCAGTAACTAACATGGCCACAAGGAACTACTATTCCAGACCACATGAGCTGCTAAAGTTAGCTTTGCACACGGTTCTAGTTCTAACCATGGTTCTAACACTGCACCAGACGGCTGCCGGTGGCTAACGTTAGCTTAGCTACATTAGCTTCGCTCCTCGTCAGGTAGCCTAATTAACTGCATTAACAATGCATGGACGTGTCACAGTTTCCCGAGGGCATACATACATTCACACAACATACCAGACAATATCAAACGTTACCATGAGGGATAAATACCTGTAAAAGGGGGGATATGTGTGGAAAGAAGAGATGACGCTGCTTTCCCAGATCAAAGTGTATTTTTGTCTGAAGGGAGGAAGCAGTGCGTCCCACAGCGTTATTTAGAATCCCACATAGGTTACGCAAAAACCACACCCTGTGCCCGCCTACGCAGCAGTCAAGCGCCGGGATTGGCCAGGAGCAAGTCTTTTGTCTTCTTTTGACAGCTGGAATCTCCACCACTGCAGGGCACACAGCCCAGCGATTTCATGAACCAACTGAATTGCTCTTGATAGCGGACATTGAAATTAATTATTAGTGTATTAACCCTAGTGAAAACGTAACACACAAGCTTTTCAAACAAACATTTCCCACACACCACAAACACTGTGCCCAGCCCAGCGATTTTATTAACCAAATTGCTCTTGATAGCAGACATTGAAAATAAATTACTGTAATAACGCCAATGAAAACACAAGCTTTTAACACACAATCGATTTTTAAACATTTATTTCAAAACATTATTGTAAAATTCAGGCCTTTAGCCAAAGCTTCAATAACAGAGCTCAGCTGACAGTTTAACCTGCAAATGAAAAATATAAAAAATATAAAATTTAAAATACAATAGGCTACAGCACATAGGCCTATGCCCCCCCCCCCCCCCCCCCCCGTCCAGCCGTTTGTTCCAGGCCAGTGAAGTCCCCAACAACAATCTGCAAAAACATGCAATAATATAAAATCATAGATAAAAAGTTGAATCATACACAATAAATAAAACCAAAAGTAAAGGGTTAGCCTTCCCAATGTCCAAGGGCAGCATCTGTTATTCTGGCCTCATAATAAGCACTGAGGCGGGTGGTCAGAAAGTCAAATAACATTAAAATACATTGTATGCTTTGGTGCGATGTAGGATTTTGTCTTTCAATATCCTCATTGCAGCCTCGCTTGGTGTTGTTGCTTCTCACAGGAATGGTGTCCCTGTAACAGAGAGCCCAACATGAGCATGAGCGCCTGGCCAATCCCGGCGCTTGCCTGCTGCATAGGCGGGCACAGGGCGTGGTTTTTGGGTAACCTATGTGCGATTCGAAATAATGCATCCCACAATATCCCTCCAAGCGCCTAGGCGCCGCCTGCTGGTACCCTCCAGTAAGAAACTTACGAATCCTGAGCATAGTAAAACAGAAAATGTATGCTGTTCTCCATTGACTAAACAGAACTACAAAGACAACGATGAAACACCACAACATGAAAATGCCCACAACATAACTGAAATCAATATCAAACAAATGCTTTGTGTTATTCTGCTATATCCAAATAACTCCAATCACTCTCTCTCTGTCTCTCTCTCTCTCCGTGTGTGTGTGTGTGTGTGTGTGTGTGTGTCTCTCTCTCTCTCTCTCTCTCTCTCTCTCTCTCTCAGTGTGTCCTCACCACAGGAACAGACCAATCACCAGTCAGGATGATGCCCAAGGTATGACATCATGCTGACCTCACAGTCTGGCCCAAACACAAACATCAGGCGTGAATCTGAGTTTAAAGGATAATGTTGTTTATGCATTTCTTAATGTCAACAAAGCCTATGACAACAACAACAACAACAACAACCAGTTTGTTTTGTTAACAAGTCTGGTCCATATGGAGCCGGTGCCCACTGCAGCTTTTCAATCATTTTGATGGTACACTGATGCATTATTATGGAACCCACTGCAGTTGTGGGCAGAACACGCCCTGGCCTGGAGCGAGCCAATACGCCCCAGATACATTTTTGACAGATCGCTTCACACTAACCTCGCGTCACCAGGCTCTGTCTCAAAGGAGAAGACTCACACATAGTGCAAATCTCCCACACACTCTGCATCCACGCGTCATATAATCAATCAATAAATAAATGATGGTCACGTTCACGTACGTTCCTTGATGTAACATCGGAACTCTAACGTGGCTTCATTGGATCAATATCGCTCCACTGTTAGTAGCCCACCTGAAGCCACCTTTCCTTTATTCAATAATGCAAACAAACCTTGTGAGTTCCTAATATTACAACACTTACGTTAACGCGAGTTAAGTCCAAGTCAAGTCACGAGTCATTGGTGTTCAAGTCCAAGTCGAGCTGATTTTGTCAAGTCGAGTCCAAAGTCATCAAATTTGCGACTTGAGTCTGACTCGAGTCCAAGTCGTGTGACACCTCTGCTATTTGTGAAATACGTATAGGAAGTGAAACGGGTTTCTTGCTAGCTTGATTAGCGGCACGATTAGCTACCTCTCTCATTGAAACAAGTCGAGACAAGAACACTTGGGGATATTTGGACCGATTTTCCCCCAGTGAATCCGTTCTAAACTCTGCAGAGACTGTAGCATTTAGGATTGGGCAGGAGGGGTCGCAGTTTCCCGAAATAGGAAAATTAGAGGGTGGGGCTTTAATACGCGGGCTGTAAACACTTTGAGATCCCAGGAAAGTAGTTCCGTAGCACAGAAAATAGTCCCTGCTATAACAAAGAATTTGTTCCCGTTTGAATTTGATTAGGTAATAACTAACAGTCTGACTTTTTGTGGTAGCAGTTAGTGATGTTTAAAATGTAAGCTATGTCTTTTGGGGCTACTTATAGGTTTTTAGCTGCGACCAGCCACTCTCTTCAACATTCAACCAAGCCAGAAATTTATCATGATTATCCTAAAGTCATCCTGTGTTAACCTCTGACCTGTGTGTGTCTTGTGTGTGTGTGTGTGTGTGTGTGTGTGTGTGTGTGTGTGTGTGTGTGTGTGTGTGTGTGTGTGTGTGTGCGTGTGTGTGTGTGCGTGCGCGTGAGCGTGTGTGCGTGCGTGCGCGTACGTGCATGCATGCATGTGTGTGTGTGTGTGTGCACGCGTGTGCGTGCGTTTGTGTGTGTGAGCAGCAGCTGGCTCGGACGTCTCCAGGCAGCGTGTTGTCGCTCAGAGCTCAGAGTGTCCCAGGATCCCCCGCCACCATCACGGTGAGACACACACACACACACACACGCACGCACGCACAGGCGCACGCGCGCACACGCGCACACACGCACACGCGCACACACACACACACACACACACACACACACACACACATCAAGTTACATTATCCTTTAGATTAATCTTGAGGCAGTAATCTGTAATCTCTGGCTCATTTCTACCCTCCTGCGCTCTCTCTCCCCTTCCCCCAAGTCTCTCTCTCTTTCTCTGTTTCCAGCTCTTTTTTCAACCCTGTCGCCTTAATAAAACGCTGGCATTTGAAATGTCTGCAAATGAGGAATAGAACTTATATATATAATATATATAATATATAATATAACTTCATTTGAAACAAAACGGCGGTTCATTTGAAAACCTCTCCGCCTTTCCGACATTAAACACAAATAAAACAACTTGAACAACTTTTGGTTATGTTTAGGCAAGTAAAGCAACTTGCATAAGGTCATTAACAAGGTGATCAGCGAATGGCAATTCTAGAGTGGCGCAACGCAAAACAACCTTCGGTCAGTCATCCTTTTCAGGGATACATTTCTGGATTTCCCTACCAACAGAAATACAAACTAATCTGTTAAGATTGAATGGAAAGGTGAAACACTGGCTGAAGCAAAACCAAACCTGCGATCACTGACCACTGATGTGATGTAATACAATGTAATTTGACTCTAAGTGTTGTATGATCATGTCAATTTCTTTTTTTTTATGTTTATACCTTGTTTATAGGCGATATGTTTTTCTTTTTTTAGAAAAGCCTAACCAGGGAAATTAGCCTTGGCTAGAAATCCTATATGCATCACATACAATGTTGTCTTGCATTGTCCCTGACACAAATGAATAAATAAAATAAATAAATACAATAAATACAATTATTATTATTATTATTATTATTATTATTATTATTATTATTATTATGTAACATAAATGTTAAATGTGACTTACGCTTGAAATCTGGACTCGAACACGGCCCTCCAGTGTGAAAGGCAAGTGTTTATGACCTCCATCCACCCCGGCCAGGGGGGTAGTGGTAAATACAGAGGTGGGTAAACTATCCAAGCTGAGTACTTTACCCACCTTGTTTTCCCTCATTGATTGATATAGTTGATCTGAAAATAGGTGAGTAAACTCTCTGCCTCTCTGACTCCAGGTATAGTGACTTGACTAGAAACACTGGTGGAGAGACGTGATGAAATGTTATAAAATATATATATATATAATATAATAAAATTATAAATGTATAAAATGATGATCTCTCTCTCTGCAGGCCAGAATGGATGATGGGGTTATTGGTTATAAAGACCTGGCAGCGTTACCCAGAGACAAAGCCATCCTGGACATCGAGAGACCCGACCTGATGATCTACCAGCCGCACTACAGCTACAGCCCCATGGAGGTGACTGCTGAGCCCCGCTTTATTTACAGGCTTTATTCACATTAAAGCTGCATTCGGCGATGTTTGAACTTTTTGTGTTCAAATAAGTGTTAAATGGCTCTATATTCTGACAGCAACCCCCAACCCACCGCTGTCCTCTATTTCTCTCCTGTAGTCCTGCAGGCTGGGCGGACGTATCTCCGCAACCGTAACTCGTAGAGACTCACGGATGGCGGCATTGATTTGAGGTGAAAAAATACATATAGCCCTTTAAAGGGATTGCGATCTGACCTTCCGTTTCCAAGAAAATGTCAACTTTTCTCTGATTGGATCAAAAACTCAAACTATCCAACCAGAGAAAAGTTGACATTTTCTTGGAAAGGGAAGGTCAGATCGCGATCCCTTTAAGTATATGTATTTTTTCTCCCCCCGAATCCAAATGACAATGTTTTGAATTTGGATTGAAACTCATTTCTAATACTTTTTAGAAGCCTACTATTATGTAGCCTACATATAAGTGTGTAATTAGGTTAATAAAGGTTTTATTAACACATTGAGTGCCAAGGACGTCTGTGGACGTCCTAAAAAAAAGTAACGAGGAGTGCCAAGGACGTCTGTGGACGTCCTAAAATCATAATTCATATTATTCCATAATTCTGCTGTTTAAGGTCGTACCTAGCCAGTGAGCATGAATCCCTTCAAGGGATCACACGGCGCCACCTTAAACATCGTCACAGGAGCTGCTCCACCCACCTCAGATCCTTTACTTTGTACAGGAGACAGCGGAGAAAGCCGTGATGAAAGTGGAAACCGATGCATGCTTTCTGCCAGAGCCGTATATATTGCTCTGTCTACAGCGAGAGTGGGCTCGGCTGCATCCGCGCTCACAACTGAGCTCTTATGCTTCTATCTATCTCCACACGATTTCCTAGAAAGCCAGCATCCGAAGCCGAACGGGCCAAGCCTTTTCGTTCAGTCGCGTTTGCCAGCGCGCATCATTTCCTTGATGAGCGCTGGGATCTGTCCGGGGCAAAAACGGAGTCGAGAAAGCAAACTCTGTGCAGCTCAGAGGTGGAGAGGGGGGGGGGGGGGTGTGGCACAGGCTGCACAGAAACCACACCACACGCCACCACATCAGAAAACACCAGCCAGAGTCAGTGAATGTGCTCGAAATTAGAGTGCAAAAGGTATTCATAAAAGGGACTA
>NC_139631.1:43564611-43567111 GCF_964638095.1 Poromitra crassiceps | reverse complement strand
ATAGAAGACGTCAACTCGTCTTGCAACAACAGTGGACAATTACCGGAAAGTCACGGTGCAAGTTGCTATTTAGACTGAAAACAGTGGAGCACGAACGCGGAAAAGGAAGTGACGGTGGCAGGAGAGGCGCGCTGTACAGGAAGCTGGGATAAAGGAAGTGATGGTGGCAGGAGAGGTGCTCTGTACAGGAAGCTGAGATAAAGGAAGTGACGGTGGCAGGAGAGGCGCTGTACAGGAAGCTGAGATAAAGGAAGTGACGGTGGCAGGAGAGGTGCGCTGTACAGGAAGCTGAGATAAAGGAAGTGACGGTGGCAGGAGAAGTGCTCTGTACAGGAAGCTGAGATAAAGGAAGTGATGGTGGCAGGAGAGGTGCGCTGTACAGGAAGCTGGGATAAAGGAAGTGACGGTGGCAGGAGAGGTGCGCTGTACAGGAAGCTGAGATAAAGGAAGTGACGGTGGCAGGAGAGGTGCGCTGTACAGGAAGCTGGGATAAAGGAAGTGACGGTGGCAGGAGAGGCGCTGTACAGGAAGCTGAGATAAAGGAAGTGACGGTGGCAGGAGAGGTGCGCTGTACAGGAAGCTGGGATAAAGGAAGTGACGGTGGCAGGAGAGGTGCTCTGTACAGGAAGCTGGGATAAAGGAAGTGACGGTGGCAGGAGAGGTGCGCTGTACAGGAAGCTGGGATAAAGGAAGTGACGGTGGCAGGAGAGGTGCTCTGTACAGGAAGCTGGGATAAAGGAAGTGACGGTGGCAGGAGAGGTGCGCTGTACAGGAAGCTGGGATAAAGGAAGTGACGGTGGCAGGAGAGGTGCGCTGTACAGGAAGCTGGGATAAAGGAAGTGACGGTGGCAGGAGAGGTGCTCTGTACAGGAAGCTGAGATAAAGGAAGTGACGGTGGCAGGAGAAGCGCTCTGTACAGGAAGCTGGGATAAAGGAAGTGACGGTGGCAGGAGAGGTGCGCTGTACAGGAAGCTGGGATAAAGGAAGTGACGGTGGCAGGAGAGGTGCTCTGTACAGGAAGCTGAGATAAAGGAAGTGACGGTGGCAGGAGAAGCGCTCTGTACAGGAAGCTGGGATAAAGGAAGTGACGGTGGCAGGAGAGGTGCTCTGTACAGGAAGCTGGGATAAAGGAAGTGACGGTGGCAGGAGGTGCGCTGTACAGGAAGCTGAGATAAAGGAAGTGACGGTGGCAGGAGGTGCGCTGTACAGGAAGCTGAGATAAAGGAAGTGACGTGGCAGGAGAGGCGCTGTACAGGAAGCTGAGATAAAGGAAGTGACGGTGGCAGGAGAGGTGCGCTGTACAGGAAGCTGAGATAAACGGTAGAGCTGTCCCAGAGTCTAGTTTTCAAATAAAAATAGACTCTGGGTTCCCAGATTGACAATCAACCAAACTGCACAGTTTTGGTTTATTGGACTACCAACAAACTGATTGTGTTCTGGCAACGCAGTATAGTCTCACATAACCAGACCTATCTCCACACTTTGTTATAGCGCTGTGCCAGTGCTGGAGAAAGTAACGCAGTAACTTGAAGGTACTTGGATTAGTAACTGTAATATAATGACTGTTATGGAAATTGTAATCCCTCATATTACTAGTTGCTGCGAAAGTAATAAAATACAGTAATACAGTAATGACACAGAGGAGAGGAGGATGTGATGTTGGGTTGTTTGAGCTGGACAGAGCGATCTGATCTCGATGTGGACACACACACACACACACACACACACACACACACACACATTAATACATGGTGTCAATGTAATCAGGTTCAATCATATCTAGATACAATCTGGATATGAGATGCATTTGAATGGGAGGTGTAAAGAGAGTGTGTGTAACGCCTGAGACACATCTGAAGCGGACCCACTGACTTCAATCAGCTTTAATCAGCTTTAGCTCACTCAGTACGTTAACATGCACAGTTAAGTCGAGCTATGGTTATAGCTTGTTAAGTCGAGCTATGGTTATAGCTTGTTAAGTCGAGCTATGGTTATAGCTTGTTAAGTCAAGCTATGGTTATAGCTTGTTAAGTCGAGCTATGGTTATAGCTTGTTAAGTCAAGCTATGGTTATAGCTTGTTAAGTCGAGCTATGGTTATAGCTTGTTAAGTCAAGCTATGGTTATAGCTTGTTAAGTCGAGCTATGGTTATAGCTTGTTAAGTCAAGCTATGGTTATAGCTTGTTAAGTCGAGCTATGGTTATGGCAGCGCTTGCCCCTCCCTCATTACCACCACTGAGGTGCCCTTGAGCAAGGCCCTTATCCCCAACCGCTCCAGTGGAGCTGATCAGTGGCCAGCAGATCAGACTGTGGTTGTACTGGTCAGCTTCCAGGTATGAATGTGTGTGTGAATGTGAACAGGGCACTCCTGAAAAAGAGAACATTGCTCTCAGTGAGACTCCCCCTGTATAAATAAAAAGGTTAAAAAAAATAGCTTGTTAAGTCGAGCTATGGTTATAGCTTGTTAAGTCGAGCTATGGTTATATGGCTTGATTAGGCTA
>NC_139631.1:43552111-43559611 GCF_964638095.1 Poromitra crassiceps | reverse complement strand
GGATCGTGTCAAATGTAACCACACGGGGCACTAGCCCGCTCAATCAGCTCATCTGATCTGACAGCTCGCTGGAAAAGAATCCTCTTCTTCTCCTCGGAATCCTGTGTGGGGAATGAAACTCAGCTTATTTGTGCATCTGAAGGTTTCAGTAGGATCAAATGCAACAAACGGATCATATCAGAATCCTCAATTGCTTCAAATTAAAACACAAAGTTTGACGAAAAAAACGGCTATTTGTCTAGAAACAAACACTTCTTCTTCTTCTACAGTCAGGGGCTGTGGCGGCCCCTTGAAAAAGACCCATAGAAGAAGACGTTTCTTCACTCCTCTATGAGAGTAAACTGAATATCTTTGGGTTGTGGACAAAACAAGACATTTGATGATGTCATCTTGGGCTTTGGGAAACACTGAACGGCATTTTTCACCATTTGGTTGTTTTTTTATAGACCAAACAACTAATAGATTAGTGAGTAAATAATCAACAGTTCAATCGACAAGGAATATCATCATTAGTTGTAGCAGTGACGTGACTTGAGTCCTAGTCATGTGACTCAAGTCCCCGCCTCTATACAAATGAGAAACAAACATGGCCGCCCTGCCGCTCATCAGGTTGATTTAACCCCTTCCCCTCCTGTTGTCTCGCCAGGGTCCAACGCCGCCAAGTCTGTCTATTTCCCAGCATCCTCGAGGACCGGCCTCGCCAGGGTGAGTACTGATGGACAGAACCCTCCAATCACAGCCAGCGTTACATGGGACGATGATGATAATAATTACGATGAGAACTGTGTGTGTGTGTGTGTGTGTGTGTGTGTGTGTGTGTGTGTGTGTGTGTGTGTGTGTGTGTGTGTGTGCGTGCGTGTGTAGCTCCAGTCAGCAGAGTTCAGCTCCTCTGATAAAGGATGTGCAGGTATGAAGAGAAACGAGATGAAAATGTTCTGAATATTAAACAGATTTCTGCTGTTTCACTCTGTTTATACTGAAATATCACAATTAATATTTAGCAAATTTACTATGTGACTGTGGTATAACCTCTCTCTCTCTCTCTCTCTCTCTCTCTCTCTCTCTCTGTCTGTCTCTACAGGACTTCAGGTAAAGTCAAAATGTTTTCACCACCTTCCCATGTAAAGATTATTAACAACTTAAAGATGATTGATCAGTGGACATCTGGGTAGTGCAGCGGTAGATTCCCTGCCTACCAGCACGAGGGTCGCAGGTTCGAGCCCCCGTGTTGCCTCGGGCTTTGTGTCTGCGGGTGGGAAGCCAGATTGAGGGTATGAGTCCTGCTTGCTGCACTAGCGCCTCCTCTGGTCGGTTGAGGAGCCTGTTCGGGTGCGGGGGAGGGGAACTGGGGAGAATAGCGTGATGCTCCCAAGCGTTACACCCTGCCAGTGAAACTCAGGTGAAAAGAAATAGCTGACGACTGCACATGTATCGGAGGAAGCATGTGCTAGTCTACAACTCTCCTCAGATCGACAGAGGGGCTGGAGCAACAACTGAGACAGCAGGGGGAATTGTCCAGGTACAATTGGGGAGAAAATAGGATTAAAAAAAATAGAAAATGATTGATTGATTGATTGATTGATTGATTGATTGATCGATCAGATATGAGTCACAGTAATGATGTGCGATGTGTGTTGACTTCTTTGTGTGTGTCTGTGTGTATGCATGTCTATTTGAACGTATGTGCGTGTGTGTGCATGTGCGTGCGTGTGCGTGCGTGCGTGCGTGTGCACGCGCGTGTGTGTGTGTGTGTGTGTGTGTGTGTGTGTGCGCACGTGCACGCGTGTGTGTGCGTGTGTGTGTGTGTGGGTGGTGCAGAACGGAGACTCCAGAATGGACAGAGGGACATCTCTGCCCAGCATGTTGGAGCAGAAGGTAACAAAATCATACGGTACTACTATACCTTTTGGATCATATTATGTCCGACAGATTAGCAGGCATATCAATCACAGAGCAGATGACAGAAATCCACACAGTAACCTGGTCAGCAGTCCTCTGATCTCTGATCAAACCTCCAGCTCAGGCCCGGTTTTACAGGGGTGCAAAAGCACGCATTGCACCCTTATTTTAATTAGTAGAGAAGGAGCCAGCACTCAAAGATGTCCTTTTGAGGGTTTTTATTCCTGTTGCAACCACAACGTTGTGGTTGCAACAGGAATAAAAACTACTGCTTACTAGAAACTCTTGTGCCGTGCACCTAAGACTTTATTTACGTGGGGTGGCAATGTATGTGCCAAAAAAGTGAGCGCTTGCCTTTGTTACATCGCCCAAAGGCCGCCAGTCAAAATAGTGGCCGCACCGTCGCACTAACATTACACTGTGGATGATTTTACAAGTGGCATTCAAGTCATATCTGTTTTCAATGTATTTCTCCCCACAAAAGTTAGGCTATATGTCTCGATATAGGCTGATGCAACTCTTGCATTTTTACATAGCCTACAAGACAGACAGGTCGGGAGGAAAATAAACCATTCAAGCCGTTTGCAGCACTTGAGGAAACCGTGAGTTTGCTCGTTTAATTCGTTGATATAAGCGATTGCCCGAACGATTAATTAATTAATAGGCTACATGAACGTTAGCGGGTACTTTAGCCTATGCAGTAGGCTAAAGTAGTAGGCTATCATCTCCTTGTTGCATTTTTAAACTGGCAGATGGGGGAGAAAGAAACGATTCAACATTTACTTGTTTACTCACCTAATTTGGCTCTCTTCCAAATAATCCAGCCACGTAACTACGTCCATTCATGAAATGATTAAATAGCACAGGGACATTAATGGTTTGTAAAGTGCCATTTAAACCACCCGCCCACTCAGACATACAGTACATGATCCGGAACATGAGCTGCCGGTGTTAAACAACAGCCGCTTTCCCAACGATGTGGATCCTGTACTAGGGGCTCAGATGGTCATGATCCGCACTCGCGGGAGTGCGCATAAGGCGGCTAATTGTTTCTAAACATGCAGGCCGACCGGCAAGCAGCTGGTCATAATCCAGATTTCACTGCATGTTTAGAAGGGGCTATAAACAAGGCATTGCTGTGCCGTGCCGTACCAGCAGCTGCCCAGAATAGAATGCTTTGCAAGATGGCTCGTTTATTCCAATGGAAGTTCTTCACCTTCTCAATACCCGATCGGAGTCACTGCCCAATGTGAGTCGCATACGTGCACTGTCGCTGGCCGAACCCGGTCTGAGTCTCATTTGACGACGTTAGCTGCTAGCTAGCTTTGTTGGACCTATTGAAAGGAAGTAGTATCTAGTTATGGAATGAAATCGTCTCAGCGCCAGACCCGTGAGAGTTCTTACGCTGATAGACTACGTTAGCTACCCTAACTACTACTATTACTGCATGCTGCAGATCTCTCTTGGTCTTCTTCCTCCAAACTGGTGTCAGAATCCTGCACAGTGATTGTCTGTCTGTCTGTCTGTCTGTCTGTCTGTCTGTCTGTCTGTCTGTCTGACTGATTAGTTGATTGGTTTGTTGATTGGTTGGTTGTCTCTGCAGATCTTCCCCTATGAGATGTTGGTGGTGACTCACAGAGGAAGAAGCAAACTGCCTCCTGAGGTCGACCGGACCAGACTGGAGGTAACACGCTTCACTCTGAACCTGAAAGCTTAACGCTCCAAGTACATTTCTTGAAAGAAGTGTGTCAATATGATGAAACAAGACAGAGGAAGACAGCTGATGCAAGACAATTAGAGACTAAATGACCTGCTAAGACGGATGTTTTTCCACTGTCTGTCTGTCTGTCTGTCTGTCTGTCTGTCTGTCTGTCTGTCTGTCTGTCTGTCTGTCCCCTACTGTAGAGACACCTGTCCCCTGAGCAGTTCCTCGATCTGTTTGGGGTACCCATCGAGGAGTTCAACCGCCTCTCTCTCTGGAAGAGGAACAACCTGAAGAAGAAGGTCTCGCTCTTCTAACGACCCAAGGACCACGTCCCCCACAATCCCCTGCTCTTCCTGGATGGCCACACCGGGGCGATCCTGAAACACCAGAGACTCCGAACACGTCGGCATCGTCGGCATATCAGCGGCACCGCAGGTCGCTCTAATCATTCAGACTGAACTCCAGACGTTCAGCAGAAGTTTCTGGAAGTGCCCAGGCTGAAATATGCTGTCGCCTCTTTGCTGACCTGCCGCAGCGGGTCACAGAAATAACGTGAAATGAGCTCGACTTGTAAACACCAAATGACGTTTTGGAGGCACGTAAAATGCTAAAATTCCGTTTTCCCTGAAGGAGACACGACTTTAAGCAGCTCAGTGACGGTCAGGTGTTGTGGTTGCGCGCCGGATGGCATACGAGTCTGATTTCAGTTGCCAGCTTTTACAAAATACATTTCTACCAAATTTAAAGCTATAGTGCGGAACTTTTCTCTCCCGCCAGTGAGAGTATGTGCTTGATGCTACATTCATGTGGCATCGGAATAACCGCAAAAAAAATGATTCCCGACCGTTTCCTTTGCTCTTTGTTGTCGTGCAAAATACTGGAAACGGCTTCAACATGTCGTTGAAACGCTCCAAGTAATAAAATACAACACAGCTTCTTCGTAGCGTCCATGTTGTTTCCACGCGTTACCACATGAACACACCGAAGTGGGAAGAATCACTTCACAACTCGGGAAATGGGACCATTTGAAAAGCGTGCAGAAAGAATGCAGCATTTTGTCATAGGCTTAGCATAGCCTACTTAGCGTCGCCTACGCGGTCGCCACTGTTTTGGCTGTAAACAGTGGACATTGTAAACAGTGGACATTGTAAACAGTGGACATTGTAAACAGTGGACATTGGCCTACAGTGTTTTGAGTATCACACATACCCCGCGAAATGACTCATCTAGCTCGGAATTTAATCGGAATTTGATCCATTCGGTCCGATAACATTTGGAAAGTCCAGAAGAGCCACACAATTAAATTATTGTACCCCCATTCAAGTTAGCAGAGGGGCTAACCGGCAGTTAGCTGCTGGCTCAGCAGCGGAAGTGTGTGGAAGTCTCTAGTGAGCGTGCTCCAGGCCAGCGCGGGGATGTCTCCACAGACACTAGAATTGAGAGCCAAAGTGGAACGTCACTGCCTGCTTCAGCACTGTACCAGAGATTTTCATCCGCCATTTATTTTCCCATAGACATTTCGTAAAATGCTTATAAAAATATTTTTACTTGTTCAAACCAAACGGTTCAGATATATTTAGAAACAGGAGAGACCACATAACATTTCAGTCGGACCAAAACGTAAAAAAAACTGGTTTAAAGAAAATATTTTTCGATGTTGTTGTTTTTTTGTTTTGGTCAGAGTGAAATGTTCTATGGTCTCTCCCGATTCTAAATATAGCTGAACCGTTTGGTTTGACCAAGTAAAACTATTTGTATAAGCATTTTACGAAATGTCTATGGGAAAATGAATTGCGGAAGAAAATCTCTGGTACAGTGCTGAAGCAGGAAGTGACGTTCAGTTTGCCTCTCTATAAAAACTCTGGTATAGGCCTAGCCTACTGTGGAATACAGATAGAGTTATATGGTTGCCGATTTAAGCAACATTGTGTGAAATCATTTAGCAAGGGCTAGAATGTAATATGTTCCGCACTATTGCTTTAAAGATTTTCGTATTTAACCGACAGTGTTTCACAGACCTGAGCCAAGTCGTCTGTTCCCTAAACTGAACCGTTAGCCAGCCTGCAGCAAAAGATGTCCACTTCAAGTTTTTGTCAGAGAATCCACCACAGAACGTAACTCTGAGTTTCAGAGTTCGTGAGGATTCCACGATATTTCGTGAATAATTCACAAATATATATCTGCAAGCAGGAGGAGATTTACTCAGTTTGAGGATCTATAGTACTTTATTACTGAGCTTCCAGCTGCAGTGGACATTCCTGCTTTGTGTTTCTGGTTAATTATCAACACAAAGAGACAGGAGGAGGAGTTTAAGGAGTAATCCTATTGGCTTAGCCAGCTATGATGTCGTAGTCGTAGTGAGAAATCTTTTTCCAGCACTTAGTGGTGAAGAAGGAGGAGAGGTTTTGCTCACAGTCAGAACTGATGGCAGCAACATCACACCGATAAATAAATACAGACAGACTCTGATCACATTATGATGCTCTAAAACAGCCGTCAACGAGCAGCCGGGGGGACACTGGAGTGGAGTGCAGTTCCTTTAGCTGGGAGGAGGGGGCGCTGTTGGCTCTGTCATGGTCATGGAGACCTTTCGCTGAAGCATCAGATCCAGTTAAGGGCTTCCTACGACCAGTGTATTGATCAATTCTTCAATCAATATGGCATCAATCCAAAAAAAATCTGAAATCTTATCATCAGACGTCATATAACTTCCCAGCATGCATCATGCCCAGCTCCCATTGGCTGCGATGAAACTGTCTCCTCCTTCTTCCTAGTCCAGCATAGACGAAGAACAATAATATTAGTTTGAACCCCCTGGTGGGCAGAGCCTCTGTCTGTGTGGCTCGGGGGAGGAGCCTCTGTCTGTGTGGCTTGGGGGCGGATCCTCTGTGTGGCTCAGGTTCCACCAATCAGCAGGTTTTATACATTTAGCATCGGCTAGTGTTGCTTAGTGACCAAATGATGTGCAGCTATTTTTTTAACCTACATAGAGAAGTGGCATGTTGATAATGAAAATCAAAACGTAAAATAAATAAATAAAAAAACATTATGAATGTTAAGAAAAAAAACACAAACACATTTCCACAAGTTTGGATGATGGCGGAGGAGGAAAATATGTCTTGTGACAGAAGCCGAGTATAGTTTTAAAAAATTACAATACCAATACCAATACCAGTACCAGTACCCTTAAAGTGATACGATACCAATATAGTAGTACTTCAGAAGTTCATTGAATTACTTTTTCGACACGCTGAACTGCCAACTCTGTCACATAGCCTGCGCTTGACTTCACCACCACAGACTGTATGGGTTGTAGCTGCTGTGGTTGTGGGCCAATCACATGTCGCATTAAATCGAAGAACACATGTGGTGATTGGCTGGCAGCAAAACCATACATACGGTAGTAATTTTTTTCTAGGTCTTTGTATAAAAGGGATTGAATGCAGGGATCATTTGACTGGAGAAGTTTCGATACTACTTATTTCAGTCGGTACCGATACCCTGCCCTACTTGTGACGGAGGCGGAGCTTTGTTTCAGGAGCATGCGAGGACTGTGACATCATCACCATGGGACAGAAAGGAACTGAATTGAAGTGATGAACAGTCTTCATTATAATGCAGTTTAAGCTGCAATTCATCAATACCATTTCCAGTACCATCATATACACCAACATCTAACATCTAATCATCTAATCTCCATACAAATGAGTGACAGATCTGGATCTACACTGGGACAGAAGATATTAACATTTAATGTCCACCTTCTTGTATTTTTTTTTTTGCACTTTTAGAAAACAACACAAAACACCTAAACCTGTTTGGTAGCATTTGGTATTTGGACTCGTCATGTGCTCTCTCATGGATTTGTGGGAAATGCCAACGTGTTTAACCAAAAC
>NC_139631.1:43532111-43542111 GCF_964638095.1 Poromitra crassiceps | reverse complement strand
TGAGATACATACAAATGGAGGGAGGATCTCCATCTCCTGCCTCTATTGTCTATTGAAGCCAAAATCTTGTCAGATCAAGAGAACCAGAGTCTGCACAGTAGCTCCGTTGAGTTAGAACCTCTGAGAGCTCCCCGCCCTTCTGAACTTTCTTATGTAGAGCTGCTGTTTCTAGAATGCGCACAGTGCGTTGTGTATTTATATACAGTCTAGCTCTGTAAATATGACACTTTAAGTTGTAATATTTTTTGTCTCGCCAAAAGTAACCAGGTAGATTCCCACTATGAGATCAGTTTATCAAAATGACGCCTGTACGAAAATCTGATTTTGGTTGTCGGAGATTTCAGACCTCCGGGCTGCTGCTGAGTGCTCTCAGCATTGGCTCTCAGCGCGGGCCGGAAGTGGAGGCAGGCCTCACTGGGGGGATTGCTGTGTTGACTAAGCTAGCCTAATGTTTTCGTGGCATTTTGATTAACTTTATGATTTAATTCCTTTTGGAGCAAATGTTGGTTTTACAAATTTAACCTTGACGCTTTACGTTATGTTGTTTGCTGGTATAGTGTTGTGGGTAGTGCAGCCTGTAACGTTCCATGTAATATAGCTCAGTGGTAACGGGTTACATGCTGCCACTCCGACGTGCTGCCACTCCGACGTTCTGCCACTCCGAAATATCGGCACTCAGAAAGGGATCATGTCTATGTTCCCCGGGTTCTATATTCCCCGTTTTTCACGCCAAACCTAACCTCCCCCCATGCCTAAACCTAACCTCCCCCAGACCCTAACCCAAAACCTAACCTCTCCCACCCCCACGCCTAAACCTAAGGTCGGCATTGCGGCTTCTAAGGTGAACGACCGCCAGTCCGAATAATGGAAGTTAACGTTCGGAGTGGCAGGGCTTCGGAAAGGCAGTCAGTAGCCGTGGTAACGTTAGCCTAGCTGCCTAGTCTCGTCTTTGTTAACTATATCCTTACAACAGCTAAGAAAGGAGCTTGTGAAGAACGAACATCCCCACAGTCAAAGCATTTCTCTGAGATATCCATATAAAAACGTTTGTTGCTTTAATACCAAAAATAAAACCTCTGTTTATGTGACGCTAACGGCCGTTAGCGATTAGCTCATGGCTGGTGCTTGCGTAGTAGGCCTCATCTGACCCGGGATGGGAGTTAACGTTATAAAACACATTTCCTGGCAGTTGGACCTGGTAAGTTCTGAAAATATGTGTATATTATTGTGTTATTCCAGCTATCGTTATCGGTTGTTAAGTTAGTAATATTAAGCCGATAAATAATGAAAAATAGCCGACTAGCGAAAGCGGCTAACGCTATTGCTAACGTAGCTGGAGTAACTACTAACACATATTTTCTGAACTTAAGTCCCCAACCAACGTTAATTCCTCGCGCACCTTTCTCAAAACAATGTTCTTTTTATTGCGGTCCATTGATATGTCTGGTAGCCAGCACAGCCAACCCATCAGCCACCTCGACCTCCAGGCCTGCACTACCCAGGCTAAGAGCCCATCTCCCGGCCCCACACACCCAGCAGAGCCACCCCGACCTCCAGGCAGCGTTAGATAACGATGAAGCCATGTGTCTTGTCTATGACGATAGATCTATACTGTGAAGAGCCTGTCCAGCCAATGACGGCTTGAGACTGGCTGCCACAGCTGTCAATCATCCATTTTTATCCCTTTTTATATGTTAAATAACTACTTAAAAACAAACTGATCAGAAAAATGACCACTTAAGGCCCAATGATTCTCTACGTTAAAGACGGAGACAGAGACGGACAGAGCCTTCTGTCTGTACTCTGTGTTCATTTTGTGCGTTTTCTGTCCGTCCTCTGAAAGCTTACGGATACGCATGAAAGGGAGCAGAACCGCACACACACTCATACATTTGACTCTCTACTGCCCACTGGTGGATGTATTGCTTAACATGATACCAACGTGAAAGACGCATGGAAGTGTGTGGCCAGTGACAATTACACCGTTTGAAATGGACGCATCTATTTATGTATGAAAATTGAGTATAAATGAGCCATTACTTACACATGCTTTCGAGTCATCCCTTCCCCTCGACCCCTTCTAATAAATTAACGATGAATCCATTGTGGCGTGGTCTTAGTTAGTGAACGTGTTATTATTGTTTTTTGTGTGACAATCAGACAGACAGACAGACAGACAGACAGACAGACAGACAGACAGACAGGCAGGCAGGCAGGCAGACAGACAGACAGACAGACAGACATACAGACAGACAGAGAGACAGACAGACAGACAGACAGACAGACAGGCAGGCAGGCAGGCAGACAGACAGAGAGACAGAGAGACAGACAGACAGACAGACAGACAGGCAGAGAGACAGACAGACAGACAGACAGACAGAATCATTGACAGTGGTGTTAGGTGGTACTTAGACCTGAATTAGCAGTATAGTATTAGTCATCCTAAAAAATAAAAAATAAAATCCTAATAAATTTTGTTTTGACCTAATTTTATTGTTGTCTATAGAGTTAGTTCCACCTCTGCGCAGATTCCCCCGCTCTCTTCTCTCTCTTCCCCTCAGGTGTCCTTCATTGGCCTGACGTACACCCCCGCCGCTGCAGCCCTAGGTCCGGCCGTCATCGCCCTAGCCACCTGTCGTCACTCTAGGCCATCTACCCACTACTCCTTCTACTGTCTGACACCCCGGGCTCATCACCATCACCGACCCCTATCCTCATCATCCTGGTCACCTGCCTGCCTAAGGGAAGGGGGGGGCGCCCCCCCAGCCCCCCCCCCCCCCCCGCCGCCTCATCATCACCTCCAACTCCTATCCTCCCCTCCTCTTAATCATCACCTCCGACTCCTATCCTCCCCTCCCCTCCTCTTAATCCATGTCACCAACGCGGACTCATGGATTCCTCAGATCATCCTCATGGAACTCCCAATCTTGTTACCCCTTTTTTCACCTAGCTAATTAACTAGTATTCTCTAAACCTACGAACACTTAAAGACTACATTTTCTATTTATTTTTGGACTCTACTTTTTAGATTTTCAACTCCCTTCCCTGATCTTAGGATAATTTAAAAACTACATTTTTATATCCCTTCTGTTGGACTCTTTTTTACATTTTCAATTTTCTGTTCTCTTGTAAATTTTATTTCCATAATAAACCATTCACAGAGTTTCATTATCGGAAACTCTGTGCATGGTTTAGCCCGGCATCTCTCGGCCTGTCTCGGAGGGGAGTCCCCGGATGGGGGTCCGTTGCTGTGGCCTGGGTGGGCCCGTCCCCCGCGTGGCCTGCTCTCACGCTCTCGGTCACTATGCTGGTGGCTGGGGGCTGGGGGGGCGGGTCGCGTGGGGGCTGGGTCCGCCCGGGCCGCAGCAATGGGCCCCTATAGCACAACGACCTCACAAGGTTCCTCCTCAGCCAAGTCACTGGGGCAATCCATGTGGCGATCCATGTGTGGATTGCCACCATATGGTGGAAAGGTTTTCTTGCGTTCACTGGGGGTGAGGGGGCGCCGCTGTGTCCCGGCCTGGCCTTCCCTCCCACGCCTTATGTGGGCGGGGGCCGGGTCGGGGGGCATCGGTGCTCTTCATCACTGGTCGAGGGCTGCCAGTTGGTTTAGAACAGCTTAGGTAGGCGATAGATTAGCTACAGCCTAAGGCTGACCTGTTATAGTGTTCAGGCTAAAATCAGACTAGAGCAGAGTAGGATAGGCCAGATTAGGCTGTAGATTAGCTAGATACTATGTCCCAGTTAGCTCTGGTTAATGCTTAGAGTAGTCAGTTGTCCGATCTTCTCCCCCCCCCCTCTCTCTTTCCCCCTTCCCCCGCTTCTTCCCTTCTTCCCCCTTCCTGTTCTCCTCTCTTTCCATGCTCTTTCCTCCCTCACATCCCACCGCCCCCCCTCCCTTCTCCTGCTCTCTCCTCCTTCTCCCCCCCTCTGCTCCTTCTCCTCTTCTCCCCTATTTTCCTGAATCCCTGCCACTTCCTGCTCTCCCCTCTCTCACATTCCCCCTGCCCTCCTTCCCCTGCACCCTCCCACCTCTCCTTCTCTGCCTCTCTCCTCCTCTATGTCCTCTCCCCTCTCTCACATTCCCCCTGCTCTCCTTCCCCTGCACCCTCCCACCTCTCCTTCTCTGTTCTCTCCTCCTCCACATTTCCCATTTTCTCCCCACCCTCGCCCTAATCCGGGCCCGTATCCTACTCCCTCCCTCCACCCTAGACCCTACCTCTACTCTGCCTCCCCTGTACCCTTCCACCTCTCCTTCTCTGTTCTCTCCTCCTCTCTGTCCTCTCCCCTCTCTCACATTCCCGCTGCTCTCCTTCCCCTGCACCCTCCCACCTCTCCTTCTCTGTTCTCTCCTCCTCCCTGCCCTCTCCTCCCTCTCACATTCCCCCTGCTCTCCCTCCCCTGCACCCTCCCACCTCTCCTTCTCTGTTCTCTCCTCCTCCACATTTCCCATTTCTCCCCACCCTCGCCCTAATCTGGGCCCGCATCCTACTCCCTCCCCTCCCCCAACCCTAGACCCTACCTCTACCCTGGCTCTCCCTCCCCTGCACCCTCATCTCTCCTCCTCTGTTCTCTCCTCCTCCACATTTCCTATTTTCTCCCCACCTCCCCCCTCTCCTCCCTCACATCCCCCCGCTCTCCCTCCCTCCTCCACTCTCCTGCTTTCTCCTTTTCCCGGTGTTCTTCCCCTTCCCCCTTTCCCCCACTACTCTAAAGCATAGTACACATTTTACTCCAAAGCATGGCACCCACTCTATCCTCTCCAATATTCCGCCACTATTTAAAGCATGGCATAACATGGCAATATTCCGCCACTATTTAAAGCATGGCACCCATGCTCTTAGTATTTCGCCACTATTCAAAGCATGGCATCCACTCTTCCCTAAAGCAAGGCACCCATAAGCTCTATATGTGAACATGTACTTATCTGGCAAAAGGACTCATTACTAAAGGCTTGCAGCCAATTAAATTAGGCATAGTTTGGTTGCTTAGAAATTGACATATGTCCGTTTGCAAGATGTGCGTCTATATTTCTCATTCTCTCCCCACCTCCTCCCTCCCCCTGCTCTCTTCTCCCCCACACCCCTCCCCCTTCCCCTCTCCTGCTCTCTCCTCTTGCTCCTTCCCCACCTCCTATACCCTCCAACATCTCCCATTCCCTCCCCACCCCATCACTCTCACATTCCCCCTGCTCTTCCCCCTTCTCCTGCTCTCTCCTCTGCTCTCTCTTCATTTCTATATTTTCTATATTATCAATTGTTCAAATGTTATCTTTATTCTGTATATTCTTGTTACTGTGTGTTAGCTAGAATCAGCTAGACATACTTTCTGTGAAGCCCTCTGAGACATGCTTGTGAATTAGGGCTATATAAATAAACTTGACTTGACTTGACTTGACTTGACTTGACAGACACACAGGCAGACAGACAGACAGACAGACAGATAGACAGACAGACAGACAGACAGACAGACAGAGAGACAGGCAGACAGACAGACAGACAGACAGACAGAGAGACAGGCAGACAGACAGACAGACAGACAGACAGACAGACAGACATACCGACAGACAGAGAGACAGGCAGACAGACAGACAGACAGACAGACAGGCAGAGAGACAGACAGGCAGACAGACAGACAGACAGACAGACAGAGAGACAGGCAGACAGACAGACAGACAGACAGAAAGACAGACAGACAGACAGACAGACAGACAGACAGACAGACAGACAGACAGACAGGCAGACAGACAGACAGACAGACAGACATACAGACAGACAGACAGACAGACAGACAACAGCTCCATTCACAGCAACAATGAACACAGACTGACTTCATTCTGACGCCTTCCATGTTTTTATCAACCTGCCGACGACTAACAGACCCCCCCGCCCCACCCCCTCTTGCTGTGTGTGTGTGTGTGTGTGTGTGTGTGTGTGTGTGTGTGTACACAAGCGTGTCTCTCTCTCTCTCTCTCTCTCTCTCTCTCTCTCTCCCTTGGTGTCTCTCTCAGTGTATAAACAGAGATAATGAGACTAGTAGACAAAGCGTCTTTGATAGAACTAGATAGTGTGTGTGCGTGGGTGTGTGTGTGTGTGTGTGTGTGTGTGTGTGTGTGTGTGTGTGTGTGTGTGTGTGTGTGTGTGTGTGTGTGTGTGTGCGTGCGTGCGTACGTGAGCAGTGTTAAACTAGATGGACTGTAATCAAACAGGACTCATCTCTCAGCTTCTGTGTACTGTTAATGGGTTTTTTGAATGGTTTGGTTAGAAGCCTGCAGTAAGTAAGGTCTGTATTTAACACACGTTTATGATACTGAGAGGCTTTGTTCAGCAAGATCATCTCACAAACTTTCTGAGGATCACCTTTTTTTTGTTTTCTGGAGATCACGACTTCTGAGGATCACATCTTACGCTTCACAAATCATCAAAGTGAAGATTATTTTGCTGAACAAAAGCTCTCAGTATCATAAACCTTTGTTAAATACAGACATTATTTTCAGCCACCTAACCAAAAACCCATTCAAAAATCCCATTGATGTTCCATGTTGGCCTATAGAGAGGCAAAGTGACCGCCTACTTCCTGCTTCAGCACTGTATCAGAGATTTCCATCCACCATTTATTTTCCCATAGACATTTGGTAAAATGCTTATAAAAAATAGTTTTACTTCGTCAAACCAAACGGTTCAGATATATTTAGAAACAGGAGAGACCACATAACATTTCTCTCGGACCAAAGAAAAAATGCAGATTTAAAGAAAATATTCGATATTTCGATGTAGTTTTTTAAAGTTTTGGTACAGTGCTGAAGCAGGAAGTAGGTGGTCACTTTGCCTCTCTAAAATTACGTCATCCCTGCGTCGCTGAAGTCACACCATGCCAGGTTTTCTGCTTCTCCTCCCATTCTGTCTGTATGGTGCCTTTACTGTACATCAGCAATCTAAAACCCAGATGGCTTTTATTTTGAAATATCTTGTAGGAAGCGTCAACACATCTTGCTTGGCTTCAGTTCACACAAACTGATTGAGTCTTATTCACATGAACAACAACAACTAGTGAACTACACTACCCAGCAGGGTGAACTACACTACCCAGCAGGGTTGAGCCGAGTACTCGGATGAAACGAGTAGAAAAAAACAGATCAAGTACGAGTATCATTCGAGTATCTGTACTCCTGATTAGGGCTGCGTATCTTTAAAAAAAGTAACGATACCGACCTGTACTGTACACACTAGAGTACTTCTTGGTGGCTTGGCATGCTGAACTGCCAACAACAACAACAACACAAAAAACTTAAGCCACACCCACCTTCAGTCTAAACCCTGCCCACTTTTGATTTAAGCCACGCCTTTTCCGAGTACAGATACGGATACAGATAATTTAGTTGGTTAAACAGATACAGATAATGGTGTTCTTGCTTATCCCTACTACCCAGCATGCTTTTAGCAAGTTCCGTCTTCTTCCCACTTTGTCTCAAGTCTTCTGCTGCATAGAGAGACAGCAGAGAAGAAGAGAGAAGTTTAGTTACTAAACACATGGAGCTTCTCTCCTGTCTCTCTAACCTTCAGTCCTACTAAACTTTAGTAGCAGAAGACACAACTTTGTGGTCAATGACAAATCCCAGGGAGCCACAGGAAGGTTCAGCCTGCACTGCTGCTTCTGGTTCAGTGGCTGCCTGGGACATTACCCCGCTAGCCGGATGCTTCTCGCTCATACTGAGCATTAGCGCCCGGCGAACGTCAACGCATTTCCCATCAAACAATTGTGCCGCTCTCACGTCTAGGTATAAAAGCCAACCCTTACCTGAGCCAAAAACGTGAAGTGAAGACGCTATCCGATGCGCAACATCCTCTTCTTTTAATGACATATAGTTGACTCTTCCAAATTGTTGCATAAAATCCACACTTCCGAAATGGTATTGCACCTACATTTTCGGTTTTTCAAAGACAGAAAAGTGGATTTTATGCAACAATTTGGAAGAGTCAACTATATGTCATTAAAAGAAGAGGATGTTGCGCATCGGATAGCGTCTTCACTTCACATTTTTGGCTCAGGTAAGGGTTGGTTTTTATATCTAGATGTGAGAGCAGCACAATTGTTTGATGGGAAATGCGTTGACGTTCGCCGGGCGCTAATGCTCAGTATGAGCGAGAAACGCCCGGGTAGCGGGGTAACCTGGTACAGTGCAGGGCTCTCTGAGGGGCTTCCTGGGGTTCTCTATGACGGTTCTCAACGTGGAGTCCCGCAGGACCACTAGGGGTCCTTGAAGGGGTTCCAGGGGGTCGCCAGCAAATTGGTGATTTGTTCAAGTTTAAGTTAAAGCAATTGGAGAATGCAGAAGAATGCTCAATTTTGATCATATTTCACTGTTATCTCTCTGCCTGTAATACAGAGCATCATGGAATTCCAGACAAAATGATATCAAAAAGTATTTTCAGATTTAGGTAGTTTGTGGGCCAGTGTCCAGCTGTTAACCTGTCTGTCAAACTGCTGACCAGAGACCAGCTGTTAACCCTTAAGACCATCTGTCTCTCTGACCAGCTGTTAACCCGTCTGTCTCTGCTGACCAGAGACCAGCTGTTAACCTGTCTGCCTCTCTGATCAGCTGTTAACCTGTCTGTCTCTCTGATCAGCTGTTAAGCCGTCTGTCTCTGCTGACCACAGACCAGCTGTTAACCCGTCTGTCTCTCTGCAGTGCTGGCCAAACTGCTGTGGGATCTGCAGTCGTTCCTGTCTGTGCTGGACTCAGAAAACCTGAGCTACATCGCTCAGGCTCAGAAGAAATCCATCTCAGAGCTGCTATCTAGACTGCAGACCCAGACTGACGCTCCGACAGGTAACACCAGGACTACTTTACTACTACCACCACCTATTACTAACAGAGTAGTACTACTACCACCACCTATTACTAACAGGACTAGTACTACTACCACCACCTATTACTAACAGGAGTAGTACTACTACCACCACCTATTACTAACAGGAGTAGTACTACTACCACCACCTATTACTAACAGGAGTAGTACTACTACCACCAGTATTACTAACAGGAGTAGTACTACTACCACCAGTATTACTAACAGGAGTAGTACTAATACCACCAGTATTACTAACAGGAGTAGTAGCACTACTACCAGCAGTATTACTAACAGGGGTAGTACTACTACCACCAGTATTAATAACAGGAGTAGTACTACTACCACCAGTATTACTAACAGGAGTAGTACTACTACCACCAGTATTACTAACAGGGGTAGTACTACTACCACCACCAGTATTACTAACAGGAGTAGTACTACTACCACCAGTAGGCTATTACTAACAGGAGTAGTACTACTACCACCAGTATTACTAACAGGGGTAGTACTACTACCACCAGTATTACTAACAGTAGGTTCCCACTACCACTATTACCACTATAAACAACTACCACTACTCTACTACTATACTAATAATGCTCCTTTAACTCCTGTCATAAATGAACTATTTCAGAACCATCTGACCTACCAGGTAATATGCTACTACTGCTGTTGTGTTTGCAGTGGAAGATGCTGAGTACATGATCATGAGCTGTCCGTCGTCGTCTCCTAGCAACGAGCTGCTCGACTCACCTGGGACAGGTACTGACTCACCTGGGACAGGTACTGACTCACCTGGGACAGGTACTGAAAGAGTTCTTTAGTGGCAATCTAACAACACTAAAGGCCAGTTGAGGGAAGTCAAAGCATTTCCAATGCGTGGTGGTGTAAAGAAATGAGGTCTGAGATGGATTAAGTGTTTGGCACTTTATTAATATATAGATTTAAAAACACTTACAAAGGCCCAGGTAACCTGCCGCACCAGGTGGTTTGTTATGTCTGGGAACTGGAACTTTGGAAAAGTGTAGGCACTTTCTAAAATACTTGGCAGGTGATTGGATGAAAGATATGTCTATCACGGGCTAACTTCCACCGTTTAAGACCGCCTCCTCCTTCCTCGGACGCTGATTGGTCCGCACCACCGGTGG
>NC_139631.1:43232111-43527111 GCF_964638095.1 Poromitra crassiceps | reverse complement strand
TTTATACAGTATATGCATGCCAAGCATTGCTTATCCGTGCCTTGTTTATATATGCATGCCATGCCTTGTTTATACAGTATATGCATGCCAAGCATTGCTTATCCATGCCTTGTTTATATATGCATGCCATGCCTTGTTTATATATGCATGCCATGCCTTGTTTATATATGCATGCCATGCCTTGTTTATATATGCATGCCATGCCTTGTTTATATATGCATGCCATGCCTTGGCAGAGCTGCTGTACTTAACATACATAAAAAATAATTTGTTCAATGTTGTGTTCTGCAGAGAAGGCGGAGTCAGACAGTAGCCACTACGAGTCATACGGAGAGGAGGAGGGGGAGGAGGGGGCGGAGCTTGCGAAGGACAGGGCTCACTACATCCAATGGAGCGCCTCGCAGCCCTGCCTAAGGCCCGCCCCCGAGGCGCGACTCTGCGCCTACCTGTGGAGGAGGAGGTGGCTCGGACAGTGGACCAAACAGCTGTTCATCATCAGAGACAACGTGCTGCTGGTCAGTGTGTGTGTGTGTGTGTGTGTGTGTGTGTGTGTGTGTGTGTGTGTGTGTGTGTGTGTGTGTGTGTGTGTGTGTGTGTGACAGAGAGGGACAGCTCACAGCCTGTCTGCACACAGCAGAGGACAGAGAGGGACAGCTCACAGTCTGTTTGCACACAGCAGAGGACAGAGAGGGACTTCTCACAGTCTGTTTGCACACAGCAGAGGACAGAGAGGGACAGCTCACAGTCTGTTTGCACACAGCAGAGGACAGAGAGGGACAGCTCACAGTCTGTTTGCACACAGCAGAGGACAGAGGGGGACAGCTCACAGTCTGTTTGCACACAGCAGAGGACAGAGAGGGACAGCTCACAGTGTGTCTGCACACAGCAGAGGACAGAGAGGGACTTCTCACAGTCTGTTTGCACACAGCAGAGGACAGAGAGGGACAGCTCACAGTCTGTTTGCACACAGCAGAGGACAGAGAGGGACTGCTCACAGTCTGTTTGCACACAGCAGAGGACAGAGAGGGACTGCTCACAGTCTGTTTGCACACAGCAGAGGACAGAGAGGGACAGCTCACAGTCTGTTTGCAAACAGCAGAGGACAGAGAGGGACTCCTCACAGCCTGTCTGCACACAGCAGAGGACAGAGAGGGACAGCTCACAGTCTGTTTGCACACAGCAGAGGACAGAGAGGGACTGCTCACAGTCTGTTTGCACACAGCAGAGGACAGAGAGGGACAGCTCACAGTCTGTTTGCAAACAGCAGAGGACAGAGAGGGACAGCTCACAGCCTGTCTGCACACAGCAGAGGACAGAGAGGGACTGCTCACAATCTGTTTGCACACAGCAGAGGACAGAGAGGGACTGCTCACAGTATGTTTTCACATAGCAGAGGACAGAGGGGGACTCCTCACAGCCTGTCTGCACACAGCAGAGGACAGAGAGGGACAGCTCACAGTCTGTTTGCAAACAGCAGAGGACAGAGAGGGACTGCTCACAGTCTGTCTGCACACAGCAGAGGACAGAGAGGGACAGCTCACAGCCTGTCTGCACACAGCAGGGGACAGAGAGGGACTGCTCACAGTCTGTGTGCACACAGCAGAGGACAGAGAGGGAGAGCTCACAGTCTGTTTGCACACAGCAGAGGACAGAGAGGGACTGCTCACAGTCTGTCTGCACACAGCAGAGGACAGAGAGGGACTGCTCACAGTCTGGCTGCACACAGCAGAGGACAAAGAGGGACTGCTCACAGCCTGTCTGAGGACAGAGAGGGACTGCTCACAGTCTGTTTGCACACAGCAGAGGACAGAGAGGGACTGCTCACAGTCTGTTTGCACACAGCAGAGGACAGAGAGGGACTGCTCACAGTCTGTTTGCACACAGCAGATGACAGAGAGGGACTGCTCACAGTCTGTTTGCACACAGCAGAGGACAAAGAGGGACTGCTCACAGTCTGTTTGCACACAGCAGAGGACAGAGAGGGACAGCTCACAGTCTGTCTGCACACAGCAGAGGACAGAGAGGGACTGCTCACAGTCTGTTTGCACACAGCAGAGGACAGAGAGGGACTGCTCACATTCTGTCTACACACAGCAGAGGACAGAGAGGGACTGCTCACATTCTGTCTACACACAGCAGAGGACAGAGAGGGACTGCTCACAGTCTGTCTGCACACAGCAGAGGACAGAGAGGGACTGCTCACAGTCTGTTTGCACACAGCAGAGGACAGAGAGGGACTGCTCACAGCCTGTCAGAGAGGGACTGCTCACAGTCTGCTTGCACACAGCAGAGGACAGAGAGGGACTGCTCACAGTCTGTTTGCACACAGCAGAGGACAGAGAGGGACTGCTCACAGTCTGTTTGCACACAGCAGAGGACAGAGACTGAATCTCATAAAAAAAAACAGTGATTGTCGGTATCATGCCGCAACCTTTGAATGAACACGGACTGTACACTGCGTGCTGTTATTGGCTGGGGGCTACACACAGACTCGCCCCTAGAGACACCAAAACAATACGAAAATAAGAACACACAGGCAGGTAGACATGGGGCCTACAAAGCAAGATTAGTGGTTTAGCGAGGTAACTTCAGGTTTAAACCTGGTTTGGCCGTACTACAAAGCAAGTTAACTTCTTACCGACATATATTTCCATAGCAACTTATGCTTCACACTTAACCTGGTCCGCAGCAGGTTAAGTTGCAAGGATAAGATTAGATCTTAAATACACCGCCCACGAACCAATCAAATCAGCAGTTTGGAAAAATGGCCAACCCCTTTCTGGATGAGTTTCCCATCTAGGAAGGAGCACGAATTGTAATGTTGAATGAGTAATGTTAATCAATGTTAATGTTAATCAAGGACTAAAGCCTTGCACTTGTTGGCTATTTTAATTAAGCCCTACTTACCACTTTGGAATATGTATTTATATATTCATTTTTGTGCTTTTAAGTAGCCTAGATACGTTGTTTGATCCCGCTGATCGATTGCAGCTGAATAGTGAGTGGAGAAATATCACTAAACCGGCATAAAAAGGTTACATAAACGTCTCCAAAGCGCACGGTGGCGTGTGCGCAACGGAGCTGAGACTGACGTTGGGTTGGAATTGAAATGGTCATAGCCTACATGCTGGAATAGCCTACTACATCTAAGCAATTTAATATGGTATCACCTGCACACAGGCGATCCCATATTAAGATGATTCATATCTAGGCTACTCCTGCATTTTGCAGCTGCAACTCTGTTGCTTTTGGCCTGTATGATTCGATTGAACTTCATATTTCCAGCATCATTATATGAAATATGGAGATATGCGACTCTGCTGACAATATGTGACCACAAAATAGGCTATTTTTTATAAATGAAATCTATGCCCGCACGTACCGTGTCGATTCAGTTCAGAAGCATTTATTTTATTTTATTATCATTCTTTTTTTTATTGATTAGCCTATAGGAATTATTCAATCAGTGCGACTAAACACATTGATTTTATTTTATTTTATTTTATTTTATTTTATTTTATTTTATTTTATTTTATTTTATTTGATGGTTACAAATTGAAATACAATATACTGAACAAAGTACAGACACGGATCATTATTATTCATTGAGCCTAAATGGTCTATAGCTACACACGGATTTTGGACTGAGATAGATTACACATTGCTTCCACAAAAGACTGTAGATAGAGAGCTGTAGATAGCCTACGAAACCGCTCTTCAAAGAAATTACTGGTGTGGATAAAAGTGGTCACTTTAGACAGTCATTCGGGAACAGTAATAATATCCAACGCAGATTTGCATTTGCGGTTTCATTCAATGAGGAAATAGGCGTGTCTTGCGCTGTAGGAGTTGGAGCAGTCCATATTGCACTCTGATTGGCAGTTGTTAAAAACCACGCCTCTTTTGCGGGCACGAGCTCCAGTGCACGGGCATTTTTATGTGCACGAGCTGAGAGCTTGATTAGAAAAACCTGGTTCGAGTTAACGAGTGGCAATCGACGTTCGTAGTACAAGTTAACTACAATCGAGCTGATCTGGTTTAGACAAACCAGATCAAGGGACAGATCCTGGATCTTCTTATACAACATTCGTAGTACAGGCCCATGATCTCTGCATATACTGTAAACACACCGACACACACTTCTATAGTGGCTCATTGAGAGGTAACAATAACATGTTTATAACTGTGTTTATGACTTACTTACTAATGCTTAGAAATGTATGAATAATGCTTTATAAATGATGAATTCATGATGAATTAAGTATTTACTAATGCTTTATTAATGCTTTATAGTGTATAGTTGTTATAAAGTGTTACCATTTATTTTTATATGACTATAGTCTATACATTGTTGCTGTTGTTGTTGTTGTTTGAATGCTGCATAGTGTACAGCACATCATCTGATAATGTAAATAAAGTAGGGATGTTCGATATTGGCTTTTTTACCGATATCCGATATCCGATAATGTCCAACAAGTTACATAATGTAGCTTAATGTAGCTGAAGAGTTTAATATATAATATGCATGTTGTGTTAAAGTTGTAAGTGTTAGAGAAGCGAGCTTGTGACCAGAAGGTCGTCGGTTCAATCCCCGGGACCGGCAGGATAAATCTGGGTGGGGAAAGTGAAAAGGCAACGCTTGCCCCTCCCTCATTACCACCACTGAGGTGCCCTTGAGCAAGGCCCTTAACCCCAACCGCTCCAGTGGAGCTGCTCAGTGGCCAACAGATCAGACTGTGGTTGTACTGGTCAGCTGCAGGTATGAATGTGTGTGTGAATGTGAACAGGGCACTCCTGAAAAAGAGAGCATTGCTCTCAGTGAGACTCCCCCTGTATTTAAAAAAAAAAAAAAAAATCTGCATGAAAACCGATACCGATATTTTCCGATATCGATTTTTTAATGCTAATATCGGCCGATAATATCGGTAGGCCGATAATATCGGACATCCCTAAAATAAAGTATTTCTGAAAATTAAAAAATAACTCTCCCCCTCTCTCTCCCTCTCCCTCTCCCCCCTCTCTCTCCCCCCCCCCCTCTCTCTCCCTCTCCCCTCTCTCTCCCCCCCCTCTCTCTCTCTCCCCCCCCCCTTTCTCTCCCCCCCCTCTCTCTCTCTCCCTCTCCCCCCTCCCCCCCCCCCCCCCTCTCTCTCCCCCCCTCTCTCTCTCTCTCAGTGTTATAAGTGTGCGTTGGACCTGCTGCCTGCCTGTCAGGTGGACCTGCGAGGCTGTGTTCTGGAGTACAAGGCCAAGCGGAGCAGGAAGGTGCAGCACCAGCTCAAGCTGCTCCCCGGGCCGGGCTGCTCCGAGCAGCTGGTGCTAGGCTGCTCCAGCTCCCAGCAGGCCGAGCAGTGGAGGAGGGTGAGAGGGGTGGGGGGGGGGGGGTACTCGACTCGCAACATGTTTGTTTGTTTGTTTGTTTGTTTATTCAGCACATAAAATAAGATGTCAGTAGCAGTACAGTTTGGTCTCCGCCCACTCCACGGAATTGAGTTTGGCTGCTCTTGGTCTGGCATCGTCATATCCAAATGCCTTTTCTCCACTTTTCTAACGCTCTGAGCCAATGACTGCCGAGTGGGACTAACGATTGGCCGATTAGTGTCAATAAACAGCCGGAAGGGTGGAACTAGCTGTTGGCAAGTGCGGTTGTCAAGACTACGTTGAGGAATAAAGAGAGAGAGGGGGGGGGGGAGAGAGAGAGGGAGAGAGAGGGGGAGAGAGTCACAGTTTTAACTTGAGACTTGATGCATCAAGAGAAGACTCGGGACTTGTCTCTGACTTGTACTTTGATGACAAAAATATTTCTACAGTCTTGACTTGAGATTGTGTGTGTGTGTGTGTGTGTGTGTGTGTGTGTGTGTGTGTGTGTGTGTGTGTGTGTGTGTGTGTGTGCGTGTGTGTGCGTGTGCATGCGTCCATGCGTGCGTGCGTGCGTGTGTAGGTGATAGAGGAGGTGAGTGTTGCAGGTGAACTGATGTCTCAAAGTTCCTCGTCTCTGTTCAGGTCAGAGCAGCTGCTGTCCTGCAGGGTGAGACACAGACACACACACACACACACACACACACACACACAGACACACACACACACACACACACACACACACACACACACACACACACACACACACACACACACACACACACACACACACACACACACACACACACACACACACACCTCCGTTCTGTTTACGGTCAGATTCTGCAAAACATTTTTGAAATTTTCAAGTGGGCCATGAGTCAGAAAGGTGTGGGAACCTCTGAACTAGAAAAACTGAACTAGACTGCAAAAATAAAAATGAAATATGAAATGTTTAAATAACTAGAATCTAGTTATTTAAACATTTAATTTTCATTTTTACAGTCTAGTTACTAGACTGTAAAAATGAAAATGAAATATGAAATGTTTAAATAACTAGACTGTAAAAATAAAAGCGAGATATGAAATGTTTGGTGCGTCTGGTTTTGTCCCTGCAGTCCAGCAGCATCCACACTGAGTCAGAGGAGGAGAAACCTGCAGCTGCCAACAGCCTGGATAACAGAGACAGAGGTACAGACAGCAGCCTGGACACCAGGGACAGAGGTACAGACAGCAGCCTGGACACTAGGGACAGAGGTACAGACAGCAGCCTGGACACCAGGGACAGAGGTACAGACAGCCTGGACAACCAGGGACAGATATATACAGCAGCCTGAACACCAGGGACAGAGGTACAGACAGCCTGGGTACCAGGGACAGAGGTACAGACAGCAGCCTGGACACCAGGGACAGAGGTACAGACAGCAGCCTGGACACCAGGGACAGAGGTACACACAGCAGCCTGGACACAAGGGACAGAGGTACAGACAGCCTGGACAACCAGGGACAGAGATACAGACAGCAGCCTGGACACCAGGGACAGAGGTACAGACAGCTTGGACACCAGGGACAGAGGTACAGGCAGCCTGGACACCAGGGACAGAGGAACAGATAGCCTGGACACCAGGGACAGAGGTATAGAGGACAGAGGTACAGACAGCCTGGACACCAGGGACAGAGGTATAGAGAACAGAGGTACAGACAGCCTGGATACCAGGGACAGAGGTACAGACAGCCTGGACACCAGGGACAGAGGTACAGACAGCCTGGATACCAGGGACAGAGGTATAGAGGACAGAGGTACATACAGCCTGGACACCAGGGACAGAGGTATAGAGGACAGAGGTACAGACAGCCTGGACACCAGGGACAGAGGTATAGAGGACAGAGGTACAGACAGCCTGGACACCAGAGACAGATGTATAGAGGACAGAGGTACAGACAGCCTGGACACCAGGGACAGAGGTATAGAGGACAGAGGTACAGACAGCCTGGATACTAGGGACAGAGGTATAGAGGACAGAGGTACAGACCGCCTAGACACCAGGGACAGAGGTATAGAGGACAGAGGTACAGACAGCCTGGACACCAGGGACAGAGGTATAGAGGACAGAGGTACAGACAGCTTGGACACCAGGGACAGAGGTATAGAGGCCAGAGGAATAGATGGTCTGGACACCAGGGACAGAGGTATAGAGGACAGAGGTACAGACAGCCTGGACACCAGGGACAGAGGTATAGAGGACAGAGGTACAGACAGCCTGGACACCAGGGACAGAGGTATAGAGGACAGAGGTACAGACAGCCTGGACACCAGGGACAGAGGTATAGAGGACAGAGGTACAGACAGCCTGGACACCAGGGACAGAGGTACAGACAGCCTGGACACCAGGGACAGAGGTATAGAGGAGAGAGGTACAGACAGCCTGGACACCAGGGACAGAGGTATAGAGGACAGAGGTACAGACAGCCTGGACACCAGGCACAGAGGTATAGAGGACAGAAGTACAGACAGCCTGGACACCAGGGACAGAGGTACAGACAGCCTGGACACCAGGGACAGAGGTATAGAGGGCAGAAGTACAGACAGCCTGGACACCAGGGACAGAGGTACAGACAGCCTGGACACCAGGGACAGAGGTATAGAGGACAGAGGTACAGACAGACTGGACACCAGGGACAGAGGTATAGAGGACAGAGGTACAGACAGCCTGGACACCAGGGACAGAGGTACAGAGGACAGAGGTACAGACAGTCTGGATACCAGGGACAGAGGTATAGAGGACAGAGGTACAGACAGCCTGGACACCAGGGACAGAGGTGTAGAGGACAGAGGTACAGACAGCCTGGACACCAGGGACAGATGTATAGAGGACAGAGGTACGGACAGCCTGGACACCAGGGACAGATGTATAGAGGACAGAGGTACAGACAGCCTGGACACCAGGGACAGAGGTACAGACAGCCTGGATACCAGGGACAGAGGTATAGAGGACAGAGGTACAGACAGCCTGGATACCAGGGACAGAGGTATAGAGGACAGAGGTACAGACAGCCTGGACACCAGGGACAGAGGTATAGAGGAGAGAGGTACAGACAGCCTGGACACCAGGGACAGAGGTACAGACAGCCTGGACACCAGGGACAGAGGTATAGAGGAGAGAGGTACAGACAGCCTGGACACCAGGGACAGAGGTATATAGGACAGAGGTACAGACAGCCTGGATACCAGGGACAGAGGTATAGAGGACAGAGGTACAGACAGCCTGGACACCAGGGACAGAGGTATAGAGGACAGAGGTACAGACAGCCTGGACACCAGGGACAGATGTATAGAGGACAGAGGTACAGACAGCCTGGACACCAGGGACAGAGGTACAGACAGCCTGGACACCAGGGACAGAGGTATAGAGGACAGAGGTACAGACAGCCTGGACACCAGGGACAGAGGTATAGAGGCCAGAGGTACAGACAGCCTGGACACCAGGGACAGAGGTATAGAGGACAGAGGTACAGACAGCCTGGACACCAGGGACAGATGTATAGAGGACAGAGGTACAGACAGCCTGGACACCAGGGACAGAGGTACAGACAGCCTGGATACCAGGGACAGAGGTACAGACAGCCTGGATACCAGGGACAGAGGTATAGAGGACAGAGGTACAGACAGCCTGGATACCAGGGACAGAGGTATAGAGGACAGAGGTACAGACAGCCTGGACACCAGGGACAGATGTATAGAGGACAGAGGTACAGACAGCCTGGACACCAGGGACAGAGGTACAGACAGCCTGGACACCAGGGACAGAGGTATAGAGGACAGAGGTACAGACAGCCTGGACACCAGGGACAGATGTATAGAGGACAGAGGTACAGACAGCCTGGACACCAGGGACAGATGTATAGAGGACAGAGGTACAGACAGCCTGGACACCAGGGACAGAGGTACAGACAGCCTGGACACCAGGGACAGAGGTATAGAGGACAGAGGTACAGACAGCCTGGACACCAGGGACAGATGTATAGAGGACAGAGGTACAGACAGCCTGGACACCAGGGACAGAGGTATAGAGGACAGAGGTACAGACAGCCTGGACACCAGGGACAGAGGTACAGAGGACAGAGGTAGAGACAGCCTGGACACCAGGGACAGATGTATAGAGGACAGAGGTACAGACAGCCTGGACACCAGGGACAGAGGTACAGACAGCCTGGACACCAGGGACAGAGGTATAGAGGACAGAGGTACAGACAGCCTGGACACCAGGGACAGAGGTATCCTGGAGGGACTGATTAATGCACAAACATATCTAAAGCTTTAACTCTTTCTCCGCCATTGGCGTCATGTAACATCATTTAAAATACAACGCTTCCCCGCCATTGACGTCATCGGACGGCAATAAGTGTTTTCACCGTCATCAACCAGCACGTCTAAAGGAGTACAGGATCGACCACGATTGTCTAACAAAACCAGGAAGCACGTCCACAAGTCAATTGTCCTCAGGTCACTTGTCCTCAGGAAATAATAATCCAGTTCCTAAACTCTTGACGCCGTGTAAATTTCAGCCGGTAGATTGCTCCTAACATACAGTAGCCTACACAGACAACCAGTCGTCCCCCCGCGCAAGACGAATGTGTGACCCGGGCTTCCCTCTCAATGGGCAGCGTGAATCTTTCTCACACCGGTGTTACGGTAAAAGCTGTGCCCACGGGCGACTTTGACCGGAAGGGGAAACAAAATCATTGTGGGGATCATAGTTGAGTGGTTCAGGAGCCGTGAAGATGACATTTACAAAAATGCCATTTCCTCCGCTTTCTGGTTTTGCTGAAAACGACCTACATGTGTCGATAAGTAAAGAACGGATGAAGGTAGAATCAAACGTTTTTTTCCATATGAAAGTCGAGGCTATCTTCTTTCTTTTGGGATATTCATTATTTACGTAGTCATAGAAGAAAATATTCTGTGGGTCTTGGAAAATTAATGAAAATGATCAAAAACCCTGGCGGTGGCTCGTGACTTTTTCGGAAAAACTGTGGCGGAGAAAGGGTTAAAGGCATTCACATTATGTTGCACCTCATGTTAGACTGAAAGGCAGAATCTCTTACTTGGGGTCGGAAATAGTGGGGTTTCCATCCACCTGTTTAATGCTCATTTTCAATTTGTTCAGTTTTTACACTTGAGGGAGGTGGAAAACTTGCTCCATGGAGCATGGATTATAAGCCAAATTGAAGCCATTTTCTGCCTACCTCTGTATAATCAATACTTATAGAGATGTTCTTCATAGCGCTTCCTGCAAGGCGGTGGAACTTGGTGTAACGTGAGCAGATCCGCAGAGGCAGACAACAGTGTGCTCTCAGGTCATCAAACCATCATGTTTGTTTTCCTCCTGGATGTTTTCTCTTCACCCCACATTTATTCAGAGAACGGGGTTAATTCCCCTCGTTTGAGGGTTTGACTGGTGTCAGGCTGTTTTAATCACGTCAAGTGGTTGCGCCTCCTCTTCACCAACTCGTAATATTCAGTGGATGGAAACGCGCACAATTTCGCATTTTCTTTTGACGTTAAAATTTGCGATACCTTTGGATGGAAACCCAACTACTGACACCAGACAGGAGCAGTTGTCTCCTTCAGTGACGTCTGGTCTTTGTGACTGGTCGGCAGGCTTCCTGAACGTGCTGATGAACTGCCAGTGGCAGAACCTGCTGTGCCAGGTGGAGGTGGGGCTTCTGAAGATGTTTGGGGAGGAGGAAGATGAGGAGGAGGAGGAGGAGGAGGAGGAGGAAGAGGAGGAGAAGCAGGAGCGGCCCCCGCAGTACTCGGTCCAGCTGAGGGGGTGTGAGGTGACGGCCGGCCCCGACACCGAGCGCTCCTACCGGATCACTCTGAGCCAGCACGGAGACCAGGTGGCTGTGCTGGAGGTGAGAACCTGTCAGGTGTCCAACCATGATGTAGAACTGTGTTATTAGTTAATGAGTCATTCTACCAAGCGGGTACGATCTGTGTCCCCCTGAACTTTTTAAGTGTATTTTATCTATTGGGTCACCTAAATCTATTTTAAAAGCTTTTTTATATCAATTGAAATGTCCCCTTTAATAAAGTGTAAAAACATTACGTAAATTGTATCTTTATATCAGATTCTTTTTTTTTTTTTCAGTTGACACCTCCTATTTTGTCATGTCCCCCATGACCTTTGATGAAATTATACTTAGGATATAGGATATGAGTACTAAAATAAAAAATCCATACATTTTGCCATTCACATAAACTTCTATCTGTGCTTTATTGCTGGTCATGTTTTTTCTAAATAAATTCATAATTATTCAGTAAAATCACATTATTTAGTTCCGTCACTCTCAACCCCATTACACAAGTCATTCTCCCCCTCATAAAAATAATGCACTGATCCTTTAGTGACATTATCAACCCAAAGTTGCATCAAGTTCATGTTCTTTATTAGTGTCCCGAAAGGGCAAATTGGTTTACAGCAGGCAGTAGTGCAGGAAAACAAAACAACAACAGACATGTGACTGACAACATAGCATGGGACAACCTAACTTGAGCAAGTCTGGTGCAAACGATAAAAGAAAAAATTGAATAGAAAAAAAAAATTGAACGAAATTATCAGTAAAGTCAATGGGACAAACACTGACATTAAAATGCAACCAACTCTGGTGGATGGATAATAAGACATCCTCACAGAGACAAGAAGTAAACAATAAAAGTGCCATCTTAAATAAAAATAAAAATCATAAAATCATAAAAGTGCCATCATAAAAGTGCCAGTGCAAGTGTCAGTATCAGGAACTGAAACATCACATAACGATTTCTACCTACCTCTGGCAACATTGACTGCTCGGATCGAGGCAGGGACGAAGGAATGTTTGTACCTATTTTTTGTAGTCCTAGGGGCACGAAAACAAAGGCCAGAAGGCAGTAGCGTATACTCTGTATTGAGTGGGTGGGCACTGTCATCATAGTCTTCTGAACAACATGGTGTATAGAAAGAGGAAAGTTTCCACCTTCTTATATTTCAGTCATTTATACTGTCATAGTGGGGTCGTAAAGCTTAACGACTCAACCCTGTTACATGAAATAAAGATAGAAAACAATTACTTGTGAAAATTATCTTTGTCATTTCAACAATATATATGATTTCTTAATCTCATGCATGCCATGTGCTCTCCTGTTAGTCGCCACATGTAGAGCAGTGGCCATCAAGAGCAGAAAATCACAACCCAGTCACACTCAACCCCGGACAGTGGCTCAGTGGTTAGCACCTCACGGTCCCGGGTTCGAACCCCGGTCCGTCCCAGGTCCTTTCTGTGTGGAGTTTGCATGTTCTTCCCGTGTCCGTGTGGGTTTCCTCCGGGTGCTCCGGTTTCCTCCCACCACCAAAGACATGTATGTTAGGGTTAATACTCCTGTCAGTGCCCCTGACCAAGGCAATGGCAAAAGAACTGGAGTTGGTCCCTGGGCGCTGCACTGCGGCTGCCCACTGCTGCTAGTTCTAGGCAGGTTCCTAGTAGAGGATGGGTCAAATGCAGAGGATGAATTTCCCCATGGGGATAAATAAAGGATAACTTCACTTCACTTCACTTAACCTTATGATGACATCCAGCGCGCTCATGTGTGTTTGACATGGAACACCAGACGTTACACAGGTAGAAGAACTGACTGCAGGGGGCCTTTAAAGGGCATGGTGCAGGTTGGAGACCACATTGCATTAATATGTGGAAGGGGTATATAGCAATGGGATTTGGGGGGAAAAAACTTTTTTTCAATCACACATAGCTGCGTTTAGACTAGTTTTTGTAACCAGCAGGGGGCACTGGTCCATTTCATGGAACTACCTTTCGTGATGTCACAGGGATGCAAAATAGTTATGTCACACGCCCATTTATAAAATGCCACCTTTTCCTCCATATTTATACCCTGGGGGCCTGTGGGGGGGGGGGGGGGGGGGGGGAAGGCTCTTTGTCTTTTTGGAGTGTTTTCACTGTAATCATGAGCCCAAAATGTCAATTCAGATTTTTTTTTAACCTGCACCATGCTCTTTAAGTCATTCATTTGATAACACATAATTGATTCATATTTTCACTCAGTTTATTCGTTCATCTGTCCCTCGTTCCTCCCCTCCTGAAGGCCAGCTGTTCAGATGATAAGGAGCGATGGCTCCAGCTGCTGCGGGACGGAGCTGCCACTCACAATTACCATGACAACAACACAGTGGAGCACACAGGTGGAGCACTCAGGTAGTTCATCCATCTATAATCTATGAATCCATCCATCCATCCATCCATCCATCCATGCTACCAGGTTGGAGACTTGTCATCACTGACAATCTTCTTCTTTATCTTTTTCCCGTGCGTTCACACCAAGGCGGGAAAAGCTTCACTCGTGCGAGTTTGTTCACACAAATTATTCGCCAATGTTGAAAAATGTCAACTCGAGCAAATGGGCGACGAGGCCAAAATTGTGTCATTCGCCTCATTTGTGTTGGCCCGCCTACTCGCTCATTTGCATTGACTTTGTATGTAATATCGTGGCGCCAATTTGCGAAGATCGCCCAGTTTGAGTGAACTCTGTGTCTCTCCTCTGCCCAGCGGTCTGCAGATTCGCCGCTTTCCCACTTCCAACCCCTACATGGATGACCCCTTCTGCCTGAGTGGAACAGGCCAGACTCAGCCTATCTACTCCAACACCTCCATACTGGACCACATGGTACGCTCCAGCTGTGTGTGTGTGTGTGTGTGTGTGTGTGTGTGTGTGTGTGTGTGTGTGTGTGTGTGTGTGTGTGTGTGTGTCACTCTGTGTTGAGTCAGCGAAGCACGTCTTATAACGAGAGTTTCTCCAGACCTCCGTCGTTTTAGATGGAGGTCTAACGTTCATCATTGCTAATAGTTTGGGTGCGTTCAACAATTGCGTTCAAAAAACAATGTCGCTGATCTCTTTGTTTTCTCCATCTTTGGTTTCAGTTCCAGAGCTCTCAGGAGGCGCTGCGAACTGACTCCATATCGTCCAAGGACTCGGTTACCTATAGCAACACAGTCTTCACCAGCCACAGTGAGTTACATCCAATAATAAATCCCCTCCTCCTCGGACCTGAACCCAGCCCGACCCAAACCACCATTATGATGATTGCTTTCATTGTTGGACCAAGAACAACCATTATAAGCAAACGTGGGTAAATGGGGAAAATATAGCTAGCTAAGCAACTACTTTATAGACCGTAAGGAAGCGTCGCTGTTCTCACTTTCATGAGAAGATCATTCTCTCCGAGATGCCTCGGGGAGAACTTTCTCCAGGATACAAGGATTCGACTTGGCTTCGATAATCACCCATCTTGTCTTTCTGCTGCAGTGCATGCTGGTCTCTCTCGTGCTGCAGTGCATGCTGGTCTCTCTCGTGCATGGAGAAATTTGTCCCTCTCCTCTTCTAATAAAATGTAGGATTGTTGTTGAACGTCTTTTCAAGAGCCGCCAAATGGTGGTTGTAGAAAGAAGCCCTCGTTCTTTGATTCTGAGGGACTGACACCAAAACCTTTACGTTTACCAAAGATCCTGAAACATCTTCTCATATCAGCAGTTCTCATATCATTGGAGCAGTTTAAGCCCATTGGCACACCAATCAAAATTATCCAACAATTGCAGTTTTTAATGTTTAATTGGTGTGCCACAGGGCTAAACACAAGGATTGTGAGGATGTGGAGTCTGCACACCAAACAAACATCTGTTTGTTGTAGAATGTTTGATTAGTGTGCCATGATGGGCTTTAGCAGCATTCCCAGAGCTGATGTTGTCAGAGGGGAGCAGACGAACCCGCTGCCTCCTGCCTAGCCCCTCTCACATCTCATCGGTATAATTAGTCTGTGGTCAGGATCATCTGCTGGAAGACTGCTTTCTCCCTCACTGCTTTTCCCATACAGCTTACAAGATACACAGTGTCCTGATCCATGGACCATGCTGACTGCATGTCCCCTGGATAAAATAGAGCCTGTAGAGCAGTGGTTCTCAAAGTGGGGTTCGGGGACCCCCAGAGGGTCCTTCAGAGAGGGATCCAGGGGGGCCCCCAGCAAAAGGGGCGATAGTTTATTTTTTACTAATTCCATCCATAATATGTAACACAATGACAGAATGTATGACTATTTTGATCATGGGTTTCATACACTTTCTGTTGATCATCCAAAGTCTCTTGCACACCTGAGAAGTCCAGGCAGGTGCATAGGGGGAGTAGATGCACTTCAAGAAAGAAGGGACCAAAATGTTAAATTCCTGTTTGAGCAAGTGATAATAAAACATTTAAAAGTTAAAATCTTATCAGGTGGGGGACCCTGGGACGAAATCTTAATAAATGGGGGTCCCTGCATTGTCTAATTTGTCTCAGTTTAGGGGTCCTTGACGTGAAAAGGTTTGAGAACCACTGTTGTACAGAGTTTAGACTAGAGACTAGACTTGCAACTGGATGGATGTTCCTCCATGTCCTGGGCTGGGGAAATCTGACCAGCAGATGTCACGATTCACTCTCATGTCTATGGCCAAAGATGTCACGATTCACTCTCATGTCTATGGCCAAATCATTTAGAATGAGAGTTAAATATCTCAAAAAGTATAAAGAATCACACATCTGCACATCTCCCGAAGACCCTGAACATTCTAAAGCTGAAGAGTTCATTAAAGTCCAACGCTTTAGAAAGACCCTAGAAAAGCAGATTGTTTTTTTCCCTGTCTGGTTTTGGCACTAATTAGCATCGTTAGCGGTTTGGTTTTGAGGCGAAGCGACCCGCTGTCGTCTCCTTATAAGGACGCCGTCTGTTAAAAACACACGGTCACATGATCTCTCTCTCTCTCTCTCTCTCTGCTGAGCTCCGCCTCCATGACTCTGCCTCTGTTTTCAGAGAGGATTCAACTGTCCTGATGGGATCTTTACTAGAGAATCAGTGAAACATTTTAACTGTAAATAAACTGTCATTTGAAAAATGCCACTCTGCTATTCTGTAATATCTACTGTACTGTGGTGTAGTCCAGTAGGGCTACCATCTGTAGCCTGGTCATTTAAGGCAGTGATACTCAACTGGCGGCCCCCTGTGTGGCCCGCGATGGAATTGCACACAAAAAAAACATTGCACCTGAACGCAACATGCAAGATACCCGCTGAATAAGTGTCCAAATGTTCATGTCATTCTGGTCAATACTCCACTTCTGTTAGAGCATTTGAGTCTGGGGTATGGAATATCTTTCAATAATCTATGATTTAGCTGCTAAATTGTCAAATACTGCCGTCTGCTTGCTACCCAGGCACTTATGTATGTACTAACTTAACCTAACTATCCGGTGTGCTGCGTGCACAACATTGTCAGACTAAACTCTGGCTGACACCCCAAAAACCTATCCACTACAGAAAAATGTATATTGTTTGTTTATTAACTGGCCCCTCGCCTTCTATCATTTCACGAAAGTGGCCCCCGGGCAAAGCAAGTTGAGTATCCCTGATTTAAGGAATACTGTACTTTACTACAATATTCTATAGTACACACCAGATATGGGGACTCAAGTCACATGACTTGGCATCGAGTCAGACTTCAGACTTGACTTGACTTGACTTGTGTTCTGGTGACTTGAAAATGTTTCTAAAGTCTTGACTTGAGATCTTGTGTTTGTGTAAATGACAAATTGAAAGTGATGAGATTTGTTCCAGCAGACAAACTTAAAAGAAACACATTTTCTTTTTTTTAACTTTATTTATACAGGCGGGGTCTCACTGAGAGCAATGCTCTCTTTTTCAGGAGTGCCCTGTTCACATTCACACCTGGAAGCTGCCCAGTACAACCACAGTCTGATCTGCATGGCCACTGAGCAGCTCCACTGGAGCGGTTGGGGTTAAGGGCCTTGCTCAAGGGCACCTCAGTGGTAATGAGGGAGGGGCAAGCGCTGCCTTTTCACTTCCACCAGTGCCACCACCCAGATTTATCCTGCTGGTCCCGGGCATGGATGTATTAAAACAACTGGATAGGCTATAGGACACGCCCCCCCCCCCCCCCCCCCCCCCTTCCCACTCATTTGAACGGAGGCTGCTAAGTGGCGCATGAAGCTCTTGTGGGGGGGCTTCTCTTCCGGGTTTTACTTCCGTGATCATGTGGCTCAAGGAGAAGTTTGCATGTCTGCCATGATATCTGCTTACGTATACCATGACGTCTCCCGCTGGAGAAGCGCGTTCATGTCTGTTATGATGAGCAGAGCCCAGAGAGCCAGCCCAGAAAAGATGAGAGCCGCGCGCCATTGTTGTGTTGTGGTAAGGATGGGCTACTCATGTGAACTAACACTGCTTCATATCTTAATAAAAGCCCACATCAGACTGTAATAGTAGCACAGCACACAGCTAACAAACCCAGCAGCCTGGTATCCAGTTTGAAGCTTCACATCAACAAGGAAGTGATGATGCTGAAGCCGCATGGACCCCAAGAAAATACAGCTTAAATTTGGCTGTTGGTGGATTCTGAAGGAAAATAAGCGAATGAAAAAATATTTGATGATTAAAAGAGTCGTTTTTGACTTTGAGTGACACCCAGACATTTTTCCCTGAGCTTAACAGCTGCTGCTTTCCCCATGTAAGTAGATGACAATGTCTCTTTCTGGGCTGCGTGGCGTCACGTGACTTGCAATACCGAGCTTGGCCACCATGTTCAATTTGCTCCACAGCCCGGCGCTGTTCCTGGAGGCCTGGTCCGCGGGGACTGAACCGACGACCTTCTGGTCACAAGCTCACTTCTCTAACCTTTAGGCCACCACTGCCCCCTGTCTGAATTTGTATGGAATGATTGAATTGATTGAAGTTGAAACTGCTTATAGAAATCAAACTCATGATGCTCATGATGTCTTACCCAGTTTTTATCCTATTAAAACCACATTGCATAGAAAAGTCCTGATTTAGGTACAATTATTTTGTTTTCTTTAACATTAAATGATACTGGACTGATCTGCTGTTCTACATTTAGATTCGAGACTTGACATTAATGACATGGACTTGACTTGGTAATCCACATTGACTTGGAACTTGACTTGAGACTTGTGCCTCAAAACTTGAAACTGACTTAGGACTGGAGCAAAGTTGACTTGGTCAATGGTCTCACCTCTGGTACACACTGTATTATAGTATTCTATAGTGTGTATGAGGAGTGACTTGGCTCTGTAATCTGTTTTCTTCTTCACGTGTTGAGAGCGCCATCCCTCTGTGTTTCAGACAGGAAGCTGGGCGAGGTGGAGCGAGGCGTTCAGAAGCTGGAGCTGACCAGGAAAGGGAGGGTGCAGCTGAGGGCGGGGTCAGAGGTCAACCTGGCGTCTGCCGGGAAGCAAAACAAGCGCACCTCCTTCAGACAGTCTCTGGCCATCTGCAGCGAACGAGCTCAGGTAGGTAACAGCGTCAGGACTCCTCTGCTCTTTCATTATTAAAGGTGCAACCTGTATCATTTAGAGTTTCTCCACATGAAAACTACATTTCCCATCAGCCCCCGTTGCGTCCTGAGATGTAGGGTGTCAGTGAAATGCCTAGGTCTTTGACTGCTCTGCATGCTCACAACTCTGCTGGTTTCTCTGGGTTTTCCTGTCAACTCTGCTGCTCTCTGCTGGCTGCTCTCTCCTGGTGCAGGCTGGGTTCCTGAACCCTCTGCTGCGGCGGACAGCCTCGGCTAAAACCTCTCTGAGAAAAACTCCGTCAGCGCTCTTCATCGAACACGGCAACGTCTTCCAGAGGAGGAAGGTCAGATGTGTTTTTTGTTTTTTATTAAATACATCTTCTTTTTTTATCATACCGTATTTCCTTGAAAAGAAAAACATAACCTGGATACCAGCAAACTCTTGGTGTCTGTTATGTAATGTAAGTGTAGTTTGTAGTAACATACACCAGTGCATTCAGGAGGGAGATGAGAAACAGGTGTGGGGAACAGGGAGGAGCACACACGAAGACCAAAAGTCTGGTGGCCTCTGGTGGCCAAGAGCATGGTAGCATCAGGCTTTGATGCCACCCTTGACAAAATACTGTAACTGCTGCTCTCTTATCCAGTCTACTCTGGTTTTACTTCACAGGAATGGGAGACCAAAGCTGCTGCTTGACCCTGTGGTCCCTCATCAGATCCTCTGCACACTGCAGTATGTAGTAAATACTGCTTTCATCGGTATAGTATGCAGTACACACTGCATACGTTGTTCATCGGTAGTATGTATAGTATGCAGTACACACTGCATGCTGTGTTCATCAGTAGTATGTATAGTATGCAGTACACACTGCATGCTGTGTTCATCAGTAGTATGTATAGTATGCAGTACACACTGCATACGTTGTTCATCAGTAGTATGTATAGTATGCAGTACACACTGCATACGTTGTTCATCGGTAGTATGTATAGTATGCAGTACACACTGCATGCTGTGTTCATCAGTAGTATGTATAGTATGCAGTACACACTGCATGCTGTGTTCATCAGTAGTATGTATAGTATGCAGTACACACTGCATGCTGTGTTCATCAGTAGTATGTATAGTATGCAGTACACACTGCATACGTTGTTCATCGGTAGTATGTATAGTATGCAGTACACACTGCATACTGTGTTCATCAGTAGTATGTATAGTATGCAGTACACACTGCATACTGTGTTCATCAGTAGTATGTATAGTATGCAGTACACACTGCATACTGTGTTCATCAGTAGTATGTATAGTATGCAGTACACACTGCATACTGTGTTCATCAGTAGTATGTATAGTATGCAGTACACACTGCATACGTTGTTCATCGGTAGTATGTATAGTATGCAGTACACACTGCATACTGTGTTCATCAGTAGTATGTATAGTATGCAGTACACACTGCATACTGTGTTCATCAGTAGTATGTATAGTATGCAGTACACACTGCATACTGTGTTCATCGGTAGTATGTATAGTATGCAGTACACACTGCATGCTGTGTTCATCAGTGGTATGTATAGTATGCAGTACACACTGCATACGTTGTTCATCGGTAGTATGTATAGTATGCAGTACACACTGCATACTGTGTTCATCAGTAGTATGTAGGGGTGTCACAATATATCGTCCCACGAAATTTCGCGATAGTAAAACGTCACGATATGTATCGTTGAGATGAAATCTCATATCGTGATTTTTTTTTTTTTTTTTTTTTTTTTTTTTTTTTTTTTTCCAAAAGTAGACAAAGAAACGTCTTTGTTTGTTGAAGTTCAATGTGTGGAAAGTAGTTCAGTTGAACAAGTCTCTGAAGAGACACATGATAAGTTATACAGGAGAGAAACCATTCAATTGAGTTTCTGGCAAAACTGTTTACTTGACAGGAAAAACTGAAGATGCATAAAAAATAGACTAAGAAAAGTCTTGTTGTTTGAGTTTGAAGAAAAACTGAAGATGCATAATGAGAATTTATACTGCTGAGAAACCTTTTAGTTCAAAGTAAATCTAAGTGACGGTGTAACTCATTCTATTTCAAGATAAGCCTTATCTCCAATCTCATGTTTTTTCTAGTTGTTATTGTAATAACAATTTCCCACAACAGCATGTTTTGTATTTGTGCATTTCAAATAAAATACTACTTTTCCAGTCATATATTGTCATTATTCAAGTTTAAAAAAATATTGTTAAAATCGTATCGTATCGTATCGTTATCGTGAACCCAGTATCGTGATACGTATCGTATCGTGAACTGAGTGTATCGTGACACCCCTAGTAGTATGTATAGTATGCAGTACACACTGCATACTGTGTTCATCAGTAGTATGTATAGTATGCAGTACACACTGCATACGTTGTTCATCAGTAGTATGTATAGTATGCAGTACACACTGCATACGTTGTTCATCGGTAGTATGTATAGTATGCAGTACACACTGCATGTGTTCATCAGTAGTATGTATAGTATGCAGTACACACTGCATACTGTGTTCATCAGTAGTATGTATAGTATGCAGTACACACTGCATAATGTGTTCATCAGTAGTATGTATAGTATGCAGTACACACTGCATACTTTGTTCATCAGTAGTATGTATAGTAGGTGGTACCAAATCCAGCCCGTGTGTTTCAGAGAGCAAGGTGGAGTCTCCTGACCGCTCACCTGCCAATCAAACTGCACTGAACAGGTCATTCTTGCTCCAGCGGCACTGCTCTGCACCGTCTACCTGAACTCCTTCAGGTGGTTTTGTTATACTGCAACATCTGTGTGAAGTTTTCTTCGTACATTCCACTTTTTAAATGTCTTTGTTGGTGTTGTAACTGTAGTTGGTGTTATTAAACTAACTAAATATGCCTTTAAAACATGTTAAAGGGCTTTGGGGAACCCATCAGGGCTTCTGTAGTTTGCAACCCACAGTGAACCCAAGAAGGTTCCTTGAGGAATCCCTTCATAAAGTGTTGATGAACCCTGGTGCTTCTTCCAGGAACCTCTCTCACACATTCAAAGTTATCCTGACATCAATTGAAGCATTTTATTCTAAACTGAGGTCTCCAGAATCTACCTGCTCTTATATTATTGATCTTCAAGTAAAACTTACTATGTAATATCACTGTTGTGATTAGTTATCCTCATCCTTATCAGATGCTTAAAAAATGTAATGGTGAATTTCAGGTAGCACATTTTTTTTATATTGTATTTTTGTTTTTGTTTAACTCCACATGCTTTATTTAATGTAATTCTGTGGTATAATTCAAATAGCATCGTATCTGTCCTCACCATGCACTTATTAGCTCAATTAAATAATTAACTCCATGATCTATGTTTGCAACTATGTCATTCACTTATTTGTGCCACTGTGCCAGTTTAAGAATATATATATATTTTGTAATCTCAGGATCTCTTTGTTAATTTTGGACTACATATTGACCTGTAAAATGATTTGGTTATTATATTAAAAACTGATTTACATAAAATGTGCCTTTCAATCAATCGTTTGCTTTTATTTGTAAAGGGTTAACTTAGTAGTTTTATATTGTTTATTTTAAACATTGTATAAGGTGGAACTGCCCCAATTTGCAAAATAAATTGTGTTATGTTAATGTTAAAAGATATAAATGCTCTTAAAAGAAGATAGGTATAGTTGGAATCGTTGGTAGAGATGGGCCATTGTATTTAAACAAGCAGTATTCTACCATAGTGACCTGTATATACAGTATACTGTAGAGAGACACTTATTTTTTCATTATTGCAAAGCCACACCACAGTAAAGAGATGTGTGTAGTTCTTCATAGATATAGCCTCTTCATTTTGCTCTAAAAGTGCACTAGATCGATGCATTTTACTTAAAAATGTACAACATTTTCTTCCGGGGGAGAATCCCCCTGGACGGGTCCAAGGCCCGTCCCTTAGCCAGCTATGCTTTCCTATCTGGCTCACTACTCAAACATGTGGGGAACCCCTTGATATACTTACATGTATAGGGCTATTATTCAAATGAAGTTGTTCTATAGCCTCATATCTTGTACACTATAATGCCGCCCGATAATGTCTGTCTCTCTCTCTCTGTCTGTCCTTCGCGTATCTCGCGAACCGTTTGTCGGATCGACTTCAAACTTGGGGAGTGCGCTTAGGCCTTAGGGGGACCTGACGGAGTGGGGGCGGGGGGGGGGGGGGGGGGGGGGGGGCGCGCCCATGGGGTGGTGCATGGGGGAACGGGCACTGCACTATAGTTGACAATGATAATTGGTTGCTGTATTTGAACTCTAAGTTACAGTATGTTTTTATTGTCTGTGTTAAATTGTATTTTCCGCTGTTTGTAGTACAGCACTTGTATATGTGCTCTGGTACCACTGTAATTCACTATGCCAATAAAGCCTCTTTGAATTGAGAGGGAGAGGCAGAGGCAGAGGCAGAGACCGAGGGGAGAGAGAGAGACAGAGAGAGGGGGAGAGACAGAGAGAGAGAGGTGGAGACAGAGAGCAGAGTCAGAAGGAGGTGAGAGAGAGGAGGAGAGACAGAGAGAGGTGGAGAGGCAGAGAGGGGCAGACAGAGAGGGGGGACAGAGAGAGAGAGTGGGGGAGACAGAGAGGTGCAGAGACAGAGAGAGGGGAGAGCTGGGGAGAGAGAGAGAGAGAGTGGGGTAGACAGAGAGAGGTGGAGAGACAGAGAGACGGGAGAGACAGAGAGAGAGGGGACAGAGAGAGGTGGCAAGACAGAGAGAGGGGAGAGACAGAGAGGTGGCGAGACAGAGAGAGGGGGGAGAGAGAGTGAGAGAGAGTGGGGGAGAGAAAGAGGGGGACAGAGAGAGGTGAGAGAGAGAGAGGGGGAGACATATAGAGAGAGGTGGAGAGACAGCGAGGGGAGAGAGAGGGGGAGACAGAGAGAGTGGGGGAGACAGAGGGGGACCGAGAGAGGGGAGACAGAGAGAGAGAGTGGGGGAGACAGAGAGAGGTGGAGAGACAGAGAGAGGGCAGAGACAGAGGAGAGGGGAGACAGAGAGAGAGGTGGAGAGACAGAGAAAGAGGGGACAGAGAGAGGGGATAGACAGAGAGGGGGGACAGAGAGAGGGGAGAGACAGAGAGAGAGGGGGAGACAGAGAGAGAGAGGGAAGTGACAGAGAGAGATAGAGTGGGGGAAATAGAGGGGGGGAGACAGAGAGGGGCTCACAGGGTGGGTCGTGGGTAGGCAGTGCTGTGCGCGGTCCCTCGGAGCGAAATCAGTTTCTGGCAGCAAATCACTTTTTGGCACAACACCGGCCAGTAGCTGTCTTGTTTCGCACTGTGTGTGCAAAGGAGTCCCAGACGACGACGTGCTATTTAAAACATTTATTTCTTAGCGGAGCGGGCATGTACAGTAGGTGGACTGCATTACAGGAAGGCAAACTTCACACTGGCTTGACTGGCTATTCAAGAGACGCCCTACACATCATGTGAACCTATCACAATCAGTTCTGATCAACATCCAATAGGGGTCAATAGAGTATCACATTAACATGTCCTAGGTCCAACCATAGACTGTATTATAGAGAGTGAATATTCTGGATAGCATAAATGATACAAACTATATAAGTCGATATTCTGTGTGAATATTACATCCCTCTTCTTTTAAAAGAAAATTGTGTAGTCCTTATAGCAGTGTGATATAACTAATTATCTTAAACATCCTGCATAACCAAACGATTACAAGTGCCCTGTTTTTCTTTTAGTTACCGTTTAGCTTTTCTTTTCTTTTTAGCTGTACCTTAGCTTATATACAGTAAATATATAAACACACTTATCAGTGTAACACAATAGCATCATTAATAACAGTCATTCACATTTTTTTTCTCTTTTTACATTTTACTGTTTTTTGTTTGTTTGTTTTTTTCACAAGTCCAGAACAACTCTGGACTTGACTTCCCGTCCGGATCTTGTCTGGTAAGGGACAGTGGGAGGTACAGTCTCACTTGTTGGCTGTGTAGTGCTCTGTGGTGTATGCTGAGTGTTGTTGTCCTCTGTGTTTTCATCAGCATGGGCACTGTGTGTTTCTTTTGTGTCCAGGAGGTGACGTCTGTTTCGTCTGTAGTCTTGTCTTTCCGTTGTACGTATGTGGTATGACTGTCAGTATCAGCTGGTTGGATGACGACTGCCGGTTTCCAGTAGCCATGCTCCTGGAGTCGGATGCTTTGATAGATGTAGATAAAAATAATAAAGATTTCCTGTCCATCCCCCTTACTCTCTGTAAACACTGCTCAAAAAGGTCATTATTGTAACCTTTAGCCCTAAAACGAGAACAAAGGTCCATAGCCATGTTCTTCAAAAGTGGCATCAGTGCTGCAAATCCTTCTCAGTCATAAAAATTGGCTAAAAGGCAAACCTTTCTTTAGACTAGGGGGGTGATAGCTCGAGAAATCAAGGAAACTGTCCATTTTCTTCCTGAACACGCTTGTACATAGTTGTTCCTTTTTAGAAACCGACACATCCAAAAATGACACAGAATCAAGACTGGACTCTAAAGAGAACTTAATAGAAGGCAACCTTGAGTTCATAAATGAAACGAAATGATTCAGTTCTTCACCAGTGCCAGAAAAGATGAAGAAAATATCATCGATGTACCTGTAACAACATTTCAACAAGGTCAAAAAAGGGTTGTTGTTGTATAGAAAATCCTCTTCAAACCTCCCCATAAATAACCCAGCTACAGAGGGAGCGAAAGGAGACCCCATAGAAACCCCTTGGACCTGAAGGTAAAAGGAATCTTCAAACTTGAAATAATTCCTGGTCAAAATCAAATTGGACAGTTCTATCAGAAAACCAGTAGGGGGGGTCAAAACACTTCTCTTATCTAAATAGTATGAAAGAGCTTCCAGACCTTTAGAAAGTGGTACATTAGTGTAGAGACTGGTAATGTCCATAGTACACAAAAAGTCATTTTCAAGAACGTCCTCATCAGACTCTAATTTAGTTAAAAAATCAGAGGTGTCTCTTAAATAGGAAGGAAGAAGACACACTAAAGGCTTAATATGTGAGTCTATATATTGAGAAATAGGTTCTGTTAATGACTGAGTTCCAGCCACAATAGGCCTGCCTGGCACAGATTCCCAACAGGTTTTATGAATCTTAGGTAATGTATAAAACACTGGCCGTAGAGGATATCTTTGTACAAGAAAATCATCTACGTGTTGAGAAATAATAGAATCAGACAAAGCTTTCTGCAAAAACACAGTGATTTCATTTTTAAACTGTGGAATGTAAAAAGTTGTCTTAGGATCTCAGTCCTATACGCAGACTTGTTCTGAATAACAATGGCTCCACCTTTATCGGCTTTGCGTATAACAATAGAGGAGTCTTTAGACAGATCATCCACCGCTCGACGCTCAGAAGGTGTGATGTTAGAATACAGCTTCTTGGAAACGTTTATACCTTGCCATCTGCTTTATTAAATCAACAAAAAGGACATTTTGAGAGTGCTGGCCTTTCTTCTCCTTTAAAGATCTTTTTGAGCCCACCGACTGTTTTATCTGTGAGTGTGCTTGCTTTTCCCCCTTTTTCATAAACTGTTGAGGAGTCATGTGACTGACAGAGGTTCAGACCAACACAGAGTCACAGTGTATTAACTGAATGAGCTGCGTCATGTGACCTAACTATATGATCTGTTATGAACTGTTGAGGAGTCATGTGACTGACAGAGATTCAGACCAACACAGAGTCACAGTGTATTAACTGAATGAGCTGCGTCATGTGACCTAACTATATGATCTGTTATGAACTGTTGAGGAGTCATGTGACTGACAGAGGTTCAGACCAACACAGAGTCACAGTGTATTAACTGAATGAGCTGCATCATGTGACCTAACTATATGATCTGTTATGAACTGTTGAGGAGTCATGTGACTGACAGAGGTTCAGACCAACACAGAGTCACAGTGTATTAACTGAATGAGCTGCATCATGTGACCTAACTATATGATCTGTTATGAACTGTTGAGGAGTCATGTGACTGACAGAGGTTCAGACCAACACAGAGTCACAGTGTATTAACTGAATGAGCTTCGTCATGTGACCTAACTATATGATCTGTTATGAACTGTTGAGGAGTCATGTGACTGACAGAGGTTCAGACCAACACAGAGTCACAGTGTATTAAGTGAATGAGCTGCGTCATGTGACCTAACTATATGATCTGTTATGAACTGTTGAGGAGTCATGTGACTGACAGAGGTTCAGACCAACACTGACTCACAGTGTATTAACTGAATGAGCTGTGTCATGTGACCTAACTGTATGATCTGTTATGAACTGTTGAGGAGTCATGTGACTGACAGAGGTTCAGACCAACACAGAGTCACAGTGTATTAACTGAATGAGCTGTGTCATGTGACCTAACTATATGATCTGTTATGAACTGTTGATGAGTCATGTGACTGACAGAGGTTCAGACCAACACAGAGTCACAGTGTATTAAGTGAATGAGCTGCGTCATGTGACCTAACTATATCTGTTATGAACTGTTGAGGAGTCATGTGACTGACAGAGGTTCAGACCAACACAGACTCACAGTGTATTAACTGAATGAGCTGCGTCATGTGACCTAACTATGATCTGTTATGAACTGTTGAGGAGTCATGTGACTGACAGAGGTTCAGACCAACACAGACTCACAGTGTATTAACTGAATGAGCTGCGTCATGTGACCTAACTATATGATCTGTTATGAACTGTTGAGGAGTCATGTGACTGACAGAGGTTCAGACCAACACAGACTCACAGTGTATTAACTGAATGAGCTGCGTCATGTGACCTAACTATATGATCTGTTATGAACTGTTGAGGAGTCATGTGACTGACAGAGGTTCAGACCAACACAGACTCACAGTGTATTAACTGAATGAGCTGTGTCATGTGACCTGGGCCACACATCAGCTTTTCTAAATTGCTGCCTTCAAATGGAACTCGTGAACTCGTATTTACAAGTTGGGATGTCGTGTACTCGACATCGTGAACTCTGAGCTTTCACAAAATGTCCACTTACCAAGTCGTGAATATTTACCACATGATGCCATGTCATAAACACGGTAAACATGACCCCATTTGAAGGCAGCATCTCTGTTTGACTGAGGTCATTATCTCACCATCACATCTGATCTCGTGACTTTGGACAGACCAGCTGCTGAAGGCAGGAGACCTCCTTCACAACTGACACACACTTTACTGTCACATAATACTAATAATTATAATCATCATCATCATTATTATTATTATTATTATTATTATTATTATTATTATTATTATTATCCTTATTATTATTATGCAATAACTCACACACTGCTGTGTCAAAACGGAGTCTCAACAAACGGCTTCATACTTTAAGTTTCTCTGCTCCTCCCTGTTCTCATGTATCTCGCTCCTCCCCTCCCCACTTCCTGGAAATTACTCAATATTTGGCTTGTGTGCGTGTGTGTGTGTGTGTGTGTGTGTGTGTGTGTGTGTGTACGTGTGTACGTGTGTGTGTGTGTGTGCGTGTGTGCGTGTGTGCGTGTGTGTGTGTGTGTGTGTGTGTGTGTGTGTGTGTGCGCGCGCGCATGCGTGCGCAGTGTGCAGTTCAGCTTTTTGTTGTGTAGAAAGAATGGTTCAGGAAAAGGCTGCACCTGCTGGGCTCGTCCACTAGAGCAGAGGTTTTCAAAGTCTGACATTATGGGCCTCTCCCCCAGACAAAGCTTGGAAAAGGGTGCCCCCTCACTCAATTCCTGGATGCCTATGGGATTATGATTAATGTTATTTGATCCGGGCATAGACACCCAACAATTGTGCCAAGATAACCTGATATCTACTTCAGAATACACCAAATACATAAAGAAGGTCTGTCTGAAGGCATTTATTAGTTTTTGTTTCTGACTCTAGGAAAGTTAACCTGACGCTGCCAGATGGACGGTTTAGCTCCACATTACGTTTCACTAAACCAGTCGATCTGGGAATGCAGTAACCCGACCCGCTGACGGAGGCGGGCACTTTTTCCAAGCTACTTGGCAGGTGATTGGATGACCCATCTGTCTATCACCGCTGGTGCGTGTTAACTTCAACCAATCAGATCGCCATGGCTCTGACATCACGTTTGCGACCGCTAGTCTATCATTGATTGAGTCCTCACCGCCCTCCAGGTCGTAAAGTCACCTTCGAAGCAAGACGTTAGATTATAACTAACTAGTTGTGTGGCTTAGCCTTCCCAAATGTTGAGGGTCATTTTTTAGAATTTAATACATAGAATTGGGAACGTTACATTCAATTTCATTCAGACTGCCTGTCACTTCCGTGGCGGCAGCCATGTTGACGAGTGAAAAGAACTACAAAGACCATGTACCCACTACATGCCCAGACAAGCCTAAGCCTGCCGCTGATTCGTCGAGCCGGCATGGTTCGGCCAATCATCTTAACTGCCTGTGCATGACAAGATGGATTACGTCGAGAGAATCTCTTTTGATCTCGCAAGGTTATCCATCTTGCAAGCAAGGTTATAGGAAAGTGGGAAAAACTGTCAAATTCCTCCAAACTACTGTGTCTCAAGATTCAAGATTCAATAGTTTATTGCCATATCAATTGAAAATGTATTGGAAATTGTCTTGGCATGTGTTCATAACAGAGAAACAAAACAACCACAACATGATTCACAATGAAATCCTTTTCCCTGAAGGAAGGGGGAGAAAAGCATTGGCTGGACGGGAGGGGTCGTTAATTATCTTCAGCCCCATAGCTTTAATATGTGGGCACTATGTCACAGATGCTAATTGGCAAATCTTTACAGATGATTTTTGATGCTGTTTTCACGACCTTGTTCAGCTCAAGATTCAAGATTCAAGATTCGAGATTCAAGATTCAAGATTTTTTTTTTCAAGAACTCAGGACCTTCTGACTACGAGGTGACAGCTCTACCACTGAGCCACCGTGCCCGTGATTAATGTTATTTGATCCCATAGAGACACTCAACAATTGTGCCAAGATAACCTGATATTGTTTTTTGACATAGGCTACTTCAGAGTACACCAAATACATAAAGAAGGTCTGTCTGATGGCATTTATTAGTTTCTGTTTCTGACTCTAGAAAAGTGGGAAAAACTGTCAAATTCCTCCAAACTACTGTATCTCTGAACTATCTGTTTCAAAACACAATAATGTTTTTCCTCATGTCTAAGGTCTCCCATTATGTGAAATGGATTCTTGTATGAAAAATATTTTACTACAAAAATGGTTAAATTGATAGATATTGTTATAGGCTACACCCCAAAACTAAAAAATAACCCAAATATAGCCTGTCCATAATGTGGGTTGAGACACATAAACTCATGAGAGCTTTCAGACTTGACGTGCTAGCAGTCAGAAAGCTGCTTAATTTATATGGAAAAAAACTTGGTGTGAATATCTTATGGCATGTAGGAAATATAGACCTATGGACATATGCCTAAAATAAGCGGAAATGTAAAAAATGAATATCTATGCTGAATGTACTCATCTACTTTGTAATAACTCTGCTATGGATTGTTGTAGAAACCCCAATGTGGGCTTGTTGGAAAGGTGTGGTTGTGCTGAATCCAGCAATATCACACATGTAAATATACTGTAGCATAATGAGGGAGGAACATCACTAGTCTAAATGTATGGGGTGTCCCAAATGAAAGAAAATGAAACATTAAAGACATGAAACATTTGATCATATGACCAGTTCATTTGCATTTCACCTCAGACAAGACAACACTGCTTTCAAGACTGAAATTTACCTAGATTTGCTAGAAAGATGAGTATTATTTCATATTTTCGCCAACTAGTACACTGCTAGATGATGTCACTAGGTTGACTGTATAGTTACAGTAGTAAGGATTTTGAACATTTTGATGAACCAAAACCACCACAATCCAAGTGAGAAACACAACAGCTGCTGTAAGCCTGTTAGAATTCAAAATCCTGTAGGCTACCAACACTTCTACCAGCCTGTACTCCACTACTGTTCTCTCCTGCACTGTACAGTCAACCTTGTGACATCATCATGCAGTGCCCTAGTTGGCCATCTGGTGTCTGTGTTGTTAACCTTTCTTGGCGATCTGTACCTAGATTTGCTATAAAGGTTAACAACACTCACTATGTTTACATGCACTTAAAAAAATCTAATTATTACGTTAGTCCGCCTAAAACCGGACTTTTGATATCAGAATCAGAATCAGAATCAGAATCAGATATCATTTATTCACCATTATGTTATGTAACATATAGGAACTTGTTTTGGCATTAAAGTGCTTAAACTTTTTTCACATAAAAGGGACAGTGCAAAACGAGGCAAATACAGTGGAACAACAGGACAAGAAAGTGCAATATTTGGTGATCATACAGGTATGGGCAGTGCAAATATTTGGATAAGGGTTCAGGCCCGAGGCAGCTCCCCTTAGGGGGGGGGGGGGAACCGGGGGATACCTGACTGGTTTACGAGACGTGCTGCTCAGGGGAAGAAGCTGAGTCTGACGGTTTTTTAGAGTCATTGGCAGGCGTAGCCGCCTACCGTGAGGAAGCATGGAAAAGAGGGCGTGACCCGGGTGGGATGGGTCAGCCATGATCTTTCTGGCCCTCTTCAAGGCCCTGGTGTCATGTAGGGACTCGAGAGAGGGGAGGGGGCAGCCGATCACCTTCTCCGCTGATCGAATCACCCGCTGCAGCTTGGTCTTGTCCTTGACCGTAGCCGCAGGGAACCAGGTGATGATGGAGAAGGTGAGGATGGACTCAATGATGGAGGTGTAAAACTGAGTCAGCATAGACCTCGGCAGCTGGAACTTCTTTAGCTGCCGCAGGAAGTACATCCTCTTCCGGGCCTTCTTCATGAGAGCGTCGATGTTCAGCTCCCACTTCAGGTCCCGGGAGATCGTCATGCCAAGGAAGTGGCAAGACTCAACAGAGGCCACTGAGGTGCCTCCCAAGTTGAGCGGGGGGGGGAGGGGCTGCCTTCCGCCTGAAGTCAACCACCATCTCCACTGTTTTGAGAGCATTGAGGGCCAGGTTGTTGTCTTTACACCAGCTCTCTAGCCGCGTGATCTCCCTCCTGTAGGCGGACTCATCCCCATTGGAGATGAGGCCTACCAAGGTGGTATCGTCTGCAAACTTCAGGAGCTTGACCGACGAGTGGAGGGAGATGCAGCTGTTGGTGTACAGGGAGAATAGTAGGGCGGACAGAACGCAGCCCTGCGGGGAGCCAGTGCTGATGAACTTTAAAAGGGATATGAATTTCCCTAGCTTCACCCGCTGTGACCTGTTGGTTAGAAAATCCGTGATCCACCTGCGGGTAGAGGCCGGCACCCGCAGCAGGAACAGCTGGCGTTCTAAGATGTGTGGTAGGATCGTGTTGAATGCCGAGCCGAAGTCCACAAACAGGATCCTGGCGTAGGTGCCTGCATGGTCCAGATGTTGCAGGACAAAGTGCAGAGCCATGTTCACGGCGTCGTCCGTGGATCTGTTGGCTCGGTATGCAAACTGCAGGGGGTCTAGTAGAGGGTCTGTGATGGACTTCAGGTGGGCCAGGACCAGGCGCTCAAAGACCTTCATGACTACAGACGTCAACGCGATAGGTCTGTAGTCATTAAGGCCTGTAACCTTGGCCTTTTTGGGGACGGGGATGATGGTCGAGGCCTTGAAGCACGCTGGGACCCGACACAGCTCCAGCGAGGTGTTGAAGATGTTGGTGAACACCGGGGACAGCAGGTCGGCGCAGTGCTTCAAGGTGGCAGGTGTGACGGAGTCTGGTCCGGCCGCCTTCCGGGGGTTTTGGCTCTTAAACAGGCGGTTTACCTCCCTTTCGGTGACAGAGAGGGAGGGGGTGGGGGGGGAGGGGAGACAGGGGAGGGGGGAGGAGGGAGGGGGGAGTGTGTGGGATGGGAAGGGGGGTGGGGGGGGTGGGGGGGGGGGGCAGGGGAGGTGGGGTCACCACTGGGGACTGAGGACTGGGGGTGTGGCCGGGAGGCGTGGGGAAGGAGGGTGGGGGGGAGCTTCTGTCTCGAACCTACAGTAAAACTCGTTGAGCTCGTTGGCGAGGAGGAGGCTGTCAGTCGTCCGTGGGGACTTTGGTTTGTAGTTGGTAATTGTTTTGAGGCCTTTCCAAACGGAGAAGGGGTTCCCCTCAGAGAACTGCCTCTGAAGTTTCTCCGAGAAGCGTTGTTTCACCGCCTTCACCGCTCTCGCGAAGATGTATTTGGCCTCCTTAAACCTGTTAGTATCTCCACTACGCCTGGCCACCTCCTTCTCGGTCCGCAGCCTGCGGAGATGGGCTGTGAACCAGGACTTGTCATTGTTGTAAATCAACCTGGAGCGGAAGGGGACACACACCTCCTCACAGAAGCTGATGAATGACGTCACAGTCTCTGTGTAATCATCCAGATTGTTGCCAGCCTCTGGCCCCGCCCACTCGACAAGACCTCGATCGCAGCCTGCGTGCTCCAGCCAGGCGCAGAGTTTCTCGCGAGCCTCGGAGGACCACACTTTAAAGCGTCTTGTTACAGGTTTACAGTGTTTTAGTTTCTGCCTGTAGCAAGGGATCAGATGGATTAACTCGTGATCACTGTTGCCCAGCGCGGCACGGAGTGGTATGCCTGCTTAGTTGTACTGTAGCAATTATCTAGAGTGTTCGCCCCCCGAGTTGGACACGTGATGTGTTGCCGGTACCTCGGAAGAGCGCGGCTTAAACTAGCCTTGTTGAAATCTCCGACGGCAACCACCGGGCTTTCAGGATATTTTCGTTCGATGCTGACGATCTGCTCGGCTAGTGTGTCTTGTGCTGTATCGACGTCAGCATCTGGTGGAATATAAACACACGCGAGGATGATCGAGCTGAACTCGCGGGGGGAATAGAAAGGACGACAGTTTATGAAGAGGAATTCCAGAGAAGCGGAACAGTGTTGGGTAATCACTGTAACATCCGAGCTCCAATGTTGTTAACCTTTCTAGCAAATCTAGGTATATTTCAGACTTGATAGCATGTCTTTTCTGAGGTGAAATACAAATTAACTAGAGTCATATGATCAAATGTTGCACATCCTCTTTAAAGAGGATGTGAAACATACTGACAGGACGCATGCTTTCAAGTCTCCAGTCCAAAATCCATTATCGGGGTGAGAAGAATGTTGACAAATTCAATGTTATTGCAAAGAAAAGTCGCTTGAGGAAATGTGCTGGTTGATAATCCTAATATTAATATATATTTATGATACATTTCATTATGGGAACAGATTAAATCGAATCAGGTTGAAATTGAAGGCCTATATTGAAATATTTACATTCACTTTTGGGCAAATCATTAGGCTTTTCCAGTGGCAAGAAATTTGAATGATTTGGCCAAAAGTGGATGTAAATATGTCAATATAAGTGTTCAATTTAAATTTCAACCGGATTCAATTTAATCTGTTTCCATATATGAAATTAAGCCCGTTAGTTCATTCAAGACATGGAAGTCATAGGCTCCACCCCAGCTGTAACCAGCTGACAGCCGCCGATTGGATCATCGTTTAACCATTCGCCAATCACAGCCATTCTCACAACAAGGCGGTCCGGTTAAATGCGGCCTCTCTCACTCTGTTCTGTGCTTCACCTATGCTGATGCTCACACACTGTGGCTGCTGGCAACGCTTTGCCTCCACCACCGCAGCCTCCACCTTCTAGCTCAAGTCTGCATAGCTCAAAGGCTAATCATGTATTCTAGCTCAGAGTCTGCATGGCTCAAACTTAGGGCTGGGTATTGGCAAGGACCTCACGATACGATACGTATCACGATACATGGGTCGCGATACGATTGTATCACGATACAATGCCATACAATACATATTGCGATATATTGCAATACTCTACCCAGGGGTGTCAAACTCAATTTCATCCCAGGCCACATTAGCATTATGGTTGCCCTCAAAGGGCCGGGTGTAGATGTAACATGATATAAATGTATCTAGCCTACGTGTTATCATATTTCATAATTGCCTCTGATTTGATTCTTTTGTGTTTAATATTAACTTAATACTTAATAACTAGCTAACAATAGCTATTTTTATTGCAAAGAATTGTATTGTGCAAATTGTATTCTTTGCTAGCTCTCGCAGACCACATAAAAAGAGGTGCCGGACCGGATTTGGCCCCCGGACCTTGAGTTTGACACATGTGCTCTACAGTGTAGACTCTACACACATTTAGTCAAAACTACTGAGTGTTGAGTGTGTTACTGAACGCACCGAAATAAAAAGTATTCTTATTGTGTCACTGACCACAGGACTGTGCAAAAAAACAGTATTGATATACAGTATCGATAAAGTATCGATACAGTATCGCAGAAAAAAGTATCGCGATATATTGCCGTATCGATTTTATTGCACAGCCCTACTCAAAATGTGAACATGTTTTCCATGTCTTGCTCTGTTACGCACTATGACTTTAAATTAATCTGGAATCTTGTATCCCCATGGGGGGATTTGTGCGGCCCTCCCTGCTCGGTGTAGCTTGATGCTGCTGGGCCGGTTCAGGGAGGAGCCTCTTCAGTAAAGAGCGGAGCCTTCAACACCAAACATAACTGTATTTTTATTTTGCAACAAATGGTTAAATCTATGACGAGAGTGTTCTTGAATAAAATCATAAGTATATTAATATTTCCTCAAGTGACTTTTCTTTGCAATAACATTGAATTTGTCAACATTCTTCTCACCACTAATGGGTTTTGGACTGGAGACTTGAAAGCATGTGTCCTGTCAGTATGTTTCACATCCTCTTTAAAGAGGATTTGAAACATTTGTTGATTGCATTTGTTGATTGCAAAGCAGGCGGCTTTAACCACTCAGCCACGAGGGATTTCCAAATTTCGTGGTAGAGTTTGAGAGGATAACTGTATATCAGTCAGATGTAGTCACTTTGTAGCTTTGTTATTATACACAGAGACTTGGGGGGAAATATTTATACTTTTGTTAGTTGTAGATATGATTTTGTCCAGAATTCCCACACAAAAATTAAAATAAAAGTATTGTAGGTATAGAGGTAACAGTGAAACTATAATAAAAAATAAAAACATTTTTCTACATTCTAATTGTTAGCTTATTGTAAATGAGTCATTTCCTAATCAATTTCCCAATTTCTCAATTTGTTGGGGACCCAGTCGAAGCTCCTCAAAGACCCCTGTGGTCACCAGACCCCCAGATCATCTCTCCTTAAAGTCTACACCCTCCCCCCAAGTCTATAAATCCCCCCCAATGTGAAGCATAAGGGGGGGGGGACTCCCCCCAATTTGCTAAATAAATTGTATGCACTGTGCTCTAGAAACATTTAGTTGTATTTAAATTTTTGAAATAATAAAATACATTCTAATCATTTTCTGAATTGGGGTGTAAATAGTCACATGAGCCATTTACAGCTCATATGGGGGGGGGGGACTGCTGGCACAGTCACAATGCAGAAATGCATTCACATTAATCAATATTGCCTGTCTTTCAAGCTACAACTAACTAAGTATCAACATTTTCCCCCAAGTCTATGTTTATAATAACAAAGCTAGGAAGTGACAACTACATCTGACTGACATATAGTTATCCTCCCAAACTCCACTAAGAAAGTTCGAAAGCCCTCGTAGCTGAGTGGTTAAAGCCGTGTGCTTTGCAATCTGACGTTCAGTGGTTTGAATCCATCACTGTGTTTTAGCAATCTCTGTCCCAGGCCATAGCTTCTTTACAGGTCCGGTACCATGTAACTACATATGAACTACAGTTGAATAATACGTAGTCACCATATTGCAGGCCTGAAGGTCGAAGGTATTGAGACGTGTATCAGTTTGTACGCCGACAACGTAATATTATACAGTACCTACACAACTCAGAGGAGTTGATCCCCCCTCTCCTAGAATTAATGACCTCCTTCGGTAAACTATCAGTATACACAATTACCTGGACAAAGAGTGACTTTATGCCTCTCTCTGATGTCTTCACTCCTGGTTTCTTGGAACATCTCCCATTCAAACTGGCAAAAGACCGCCTGACATATCTTGGCTTGACCATACCCAGAGATCCTAAACTATTATTTAAGTTAAATTTAGGTGATTTTGTTTTAAGACTTAAACAATGTATAGAAAGCTGGAAAAACCTGCCCTTGTCCATGATTGGGCGTATAAACTCAGTTAAGATGGTTTCACTTCCCAGGTTCCTCTATCTGTGTCAAAACCTTCCCATCTTCCTTACATCAGCATTTTTCAAAGAACTGGACTCAATAATTGTGTCCTCCTACATCTGGAACTATAAGAATCATAGAATTTCGAAAATTCACTTGCAGAAACCCAAGTGTGAAGGAGGGCTTGCATGACCAGTGTTTAGGCGCTACTATTGGGCTGCCAATGTTAGGGCTTTAATGTTTTGGCGGCAGGGGACTCCTGACGGATTAGCTCTCCGGGTGCCCCTGTGGCTGAAAAAGGAGGCTAGCTCTGTTGCCTGCTCCTCTCTGGCAGCCATGTTGTTTTCTAAGCTAGAGAGGCCTGGGACTTTACAAAATTTAGGTTTTGTTGCGAAAAATTCTGTTAGAATTCTAAATCAAGTTAGGAGTGTTTTAAATCTACCAGTTGTTTCTGTCCATACACCGATTTGCTTCAATCACTCTTTTTTGGCGCCATGGTCAGACAAAAATGACCATGCATGAAGAAGGGGCTGGTTTCCATTAGAGACCTATACATAGATGGTCATTTTGCATCTTTTGATCAACTGAAGAGGACGTCCGAGTTGCCAGATACTTGCAAACCAGAAATTATGTTAGATCTAAGATGCATACCTTTGAAGCGCTCCAATGAGCATGCTTTTTTTCGATGTATTGCTGAGCCCTCCTCACTCCAGGCATCTTATCTCTAGATTTGTATGTCTGTTTGACAACCGCAACACAGCCTCTACTGAGAGGATTAGAGAAGCGTGGCAGGGGGAACTTGGTATTGATTTATCTCACATTATATGGGAAAGGAGTCTGTGTCTGTGGTACAACTCTGCTCAGTTAATAGTGTAATGGCAGTAGTGCGCCAGGGAGTGGCGCTGTGGACATTACTGTGATGTATGTATGTGGGGAGTGGAGACGAGAGAAGAAGGGTTAATACAGATATGTCTGATCTAAGAAGTTGTTGTCTTGAATGAGGAGTCATAGAGATAAACAATACATGGTGTCAGAAGGGCTACGCTACACCCACGAGTCACGACAGATAGCGTCTGGCAGCTGTGACGACCAGTTCGACCACGCAACTAAGAGAAGATTGGTGAATGAAAGTGTGTCGCAGTACAAGCCACAGAAGAGAAGCTAACGAAGCTAAGCTAACCAGCTAACGCAGCGTCAGCTCCACACAGTCAAGATGGAGCACATGTTAGCAATTACACCTCCGGGACCGTTCGATTTCGAACCGAGTTCGTGGCCCACATGGATCAGACGATTCAAACGCTTCAGGATATCGTCAGGGCTGGAGGAGAAGGAGGGGGATTATCAGGTAAACTCCCTGATCTACAAGGCTGACGACATACTGGCTTCCCTGCCTCTCACCACAGCGCAGCTAAAGGACTACGAGGCTGTTAAAAGGGCTTTTGATGGACACTTTGTTGGAGTTCATAACGTCATATTTGAACATGTAAAGTTTAACAAAAGGAGCCAGGAAGCCGGTGAGAATGCTGAACACTTTATTACTGATGTGCATAAAATGGCTAAACATTGCAATTATGCGCAATTGCGTGATGAAATGAACCGAGATAGGATTGTAGTTGGAATACGCAATGCTAAATTGTCGGAGGGCTACAGTTAAACCCCGACTTGGATCTAGCCAAAGCTATTACACAAGTCAGGCAGCAGGAGGAAGTGAGGAAGCAGCAGACTGTTTTACGCTCAGTCGAATCCCCTGCCCACATGGATGCAGTAGCATATAATAAATACAAGAAAGATGGCTACAAACAGAAAAATCTGCGTTATGCTCCGGGTCCACATCAGTCTTCCTCGACCAATGTCAAGCCCTGTGGAAAGTGCTGTAAGACTTCAAAGCATTCATGGAGTGACTGCCCTGCAAAGGACATTGAATGCAGGAAATGCCACAAGAGAGGACATTTTGCTGTTGTGTGCAGGTCAGCTCAAACCCTTAATTCTGTAGAGACAGAGTCAGATGCAGCATATTTGGGAACAGTGGAAATGAAAAATCCCCAAATACAGTCCACATGGAAAGAGACTCTGACTATAAACAGACAGTCTCTTTGTTTTAAGATAGATACAGGAGCGTCTGTGACGGCGTTACCAGAGACTGAATACGTGGAGGACAGGTATGGCCCACTCTCACCCCCTACCAGACCATTGCTGGGCCCTAATAACCAGCCACTGGAGGCCATGGGACAAGTGGATGCAGTGCTGCAGAGGGGGGACAAGGGGCTAGCTACGCCATTGCTGGGCCTCCCCTCAATCATGAGGCTACAAATGATTCCCCAGCTTCACCACATTGAGGATGTTGGGACATATTTCCGCTCAACCTACTCAGAGGTGTTCACAGGGTTGGACCAATTAAAAGGGGAATACCAAATAAAAGTCAGCACAGCCCTATGCCCTCTCCGTCCCGCGACGTGTAGCTATTCCTCTTAGGAGCAAAGTCAAAGAGGAACTGGATCGCATGGAGGAGATGGGGGTTATATATGGTTGTTCAAAGAGTCAGTGACTGAAAGTCACGACTGGTGAGCACTCACAAAGTTTCAAAAAGTTACGGTGCAAGGCGCAAAAATAACAGAGGGACAAAAAACCAGCACTCAAAATAAATCCTTTTGGGTTGTTTTAATACCTTCAAGCAGCAGTGACAATGGACGTTTCGGCGTAAGCCTTCCTCAGCATTGTGCAACAAAGACTCAATGCTACTCACCACTTTCATCACTCCAGAAGGCACTTCACTTCTACTTCAAAAGACTGCCCTTTGGGATTGCATCAGCCCCAGAGCACTTTCAGAGGAGTATATCTCAGCTCGTAGAGGGAATGGATGGAGTGCTCTGCCTTTGTGCAGCGGCACCTGCCAAAACCCTGACGTGGTGTCGAGCTTTGTGAAGACTGTGGCTCCCTCCAACCTTGCTAGTGTCTCATCCACTGTGGGCAGAATGAGCCGCTCTCTTATCACACTGTCGTTGAGACATGTTAAATGATGTCCTCGTGACAGGAAAAGACCGTGCAGAACATGACGTCAGGCTACACAAGGTGCTGGCACGATTCAGAGAGGCGGGGCTTACTCTAAATGACAAGTGCCAGTTTGCCATGACAGAACTCAAGTTCCTCGGCCATGTCTTGGATGCACAAGGCGTCAGGGCGGATGCTGGCAAGATCAAAGCGATCCTGCACATGCCGGAACCAAAAGACGTGTCTGAGGTCCGTCGCTTTATGGGCATGGTCGGCTTTGTCTACCTGAACTGACAAAACCTCTCAGGGACTTGGAGAGGAAAGATGTCACCTGGACGTGGGAAGCGCCACAACAAAAGGCTTTCGAGGACACAAAGACAGAACTCAGAACTGACACTGTGTTAGCGCCATACAGCCCTGAGAGAGAGACAGTTGTGTCGGCAGATGCCTCTTCCTATGGGCTTGGAGGGGTCCTGACACAGAAACAGCCAGATGGCTCATGGAGACCAGTCGTCTTCATTTCCAGGAGCATGACTACGACAGAATCAAGGTACGCTCAGATTGAAAAGGAAGCCCTTGCCGTGACATGGGCATGTGAGCGCCTGAGTGGATATCTGAGTGGTCTGGATTTCATCTTAAGAACGGATCACAAACCCCTCATCACACTCCTCAAATCGAGGGCCTTGGATGATCTTCCTCCCAGGATACTCAGATTCAGGATAAGGCTGCTCAGGTTCAACTTTGATATCATGTGCCAGGCAAGAATCTGATAACAGCGGACACTTTGTCAAGAGCACCCTTACCAGAGAAACTCACCGAGGAAGAGGAGGAGCTGGAGGAGGAATGTAAGGCGTACATCAACAGTGTGATTGCTCAGCTGCCGGCAACACCAACAAAACTAGAACAAATAAAAGATGCACAAAACGGCGACGACACATGCATACGCCTTCGCCAACTCATCAAAAAGGGATGGCCTGCTCACAGGAGAGAAGTTCATGAAAGTTTACTTCCCTACTGGCCAGACAGGTCAGACCTACATGAGGGAGAAGGACTGCTTATGAAAGGAGAGAGACTGGTTATCCAAGACCACATGAGGCTGGATATCCTGCAGAGACTTCACCAAGGACATCAAGGGATCAACAAATGCCTTGCAAGAGCGAGAGAATCCGTCTGGTGGCCGGGTATCACATCACAGATAAAGCAAATGGTGGAAAGATGTGAGACCTGTGCTCAGGAAACCCCGACACCAGTCGAACCGTTAATAACAAAAGACTTGCCGAGCAGACCATGGCAGAAAGTGGGGGCGGACCTGTTCCAGTGGAGAAATGGTGATTATCTGGTGTTGGTCGACTACTTTTCCAGATACATAGAGGTGTGCAACTTGCCTTGCAGCACTTCAGCAAGACAGGTGATTGAGAGATGCAAAGCTGTATTTGCTAGGTTTGGATGCCCCGAGGTTCTGGTCTCAGATAACGGACCTCAATTCTCCAGCCATGAGTTTGCTCAGTTTGCAAAAGACTTTGACTTTGAACATGTGACAAGCAGCCCCAGATATCCCCGTAGCAATGGAGAGGCAGAGAGGGCCGTCAAAACCATAAAGTCTCTCCTGGCAAAAGAGGGGGACTTTCACAAAGCACTGCTAGTCTACAGAGCAACACCCCTAGCTCAAGGGAGCTCACCAGCACAGCTGATGATGGGAAGGAGAATCCGGACCCCAGTCCCCATTTCATCTGGACAGCTACAGCCACAGTGGCCGGATCTCCAGTCCTTCAGGGAAAAAGATGCAGCCCTGAAAACACTGCAACAACAAACATTCAATCGGCGGCACCGCACACAGATTCTGCCACCATTACCACCAGGACAGAAGGTTTGGATTATGCCTACAAAGGCTCAAGCGACTGTTGTAGGGCCAGCACACACACCACGCTCCTACATGGTGGACACACCGGGGGGTCAACTGCGGCGCAACCGGTCGCATTTGAGAGTGGTGCCTGCGCCCCAAGTATCCTCTAACATAAAGTTCACCAGGTCGGGGCGGGTGTCTAAGCCTCCAGACAGACTGGACATTTGAAAAAAAAAAGAGGGGGGATGGAGTATTGTAACAGATGGTGGTAAAGAAAGAAAAAGAAATTATGTCTCTCGCACATAATGGTTCTAAATGTGTAAATGCTCCTATTTTAAAATGCACCAGTTTCCACAAGTTATATGACACAACATGTTCTAGTTGATGTATAAGAAGGGCGGATAACCTTTAACTAAAAGGGGGAGATGTAATGGCAGTAGTGCACCAGGGAGTGGCGCTGTGGACATTACTGTGATGTATGTATGTGGGGAGTGGAGACGAAAGAAGAAGGGTTAATAAAGTTATGTCTGATCTAAGAAGTTGTTGTCTTGAATGAGGAGTCATCGAGGATAATCGGATGCAACCTGTCATCCCTCCAAGACCTGCACGCAGCCAGGACACTGAAGCGGTCTCGCAAAATCATGGCTGACCCCTCCCACCCTGGCCACAAACTCTTTAAGATACTCCCCCACGGCAAGAGACTCAGGTCTGCCAAGACCAGAACCACCCGCCACAAGACCAGCTTCATCCCAACCGCCATCAGCCTCACCAACAAGGCCCGCAAACCCCTTCCGCCAAGGGCCTCACAAACAACCCCCCCTCCCCCACACACACACACACACACACACACAAACTCACTACCTCCTCCTAAACTCAACTGAACCCCCCCCCATAATACTGGAACTCATACTGTATCTAATTTAATGCCTGTCTAACTGGGACTGGTAAATTGATGTAAATTCCCTGCACATTAATGCCTATTTAACTTAGCCTGTAAATTTCATGTACATTCAATGTAAACTCTTATCTAACTCTGACTGTAAATTCATGTAAATCCACTGCCTATTTAACTTATATTTAACTCAGTCTGTAAATCTCATGTAAATCCAACGTAAATTCATATTTATCATCCACAGAACACTTCACCACTCATGTACATATTGTATATATTGACTCGATTTGATTCGATTTGACTGCACTTGCAACCTTGCGATTGCCGTTAGTTATCTTCCTACTTCTTATCTCTGTATATTGATGTAACCGCTACGCTGCATACAGACACTAAGAGAAATTCCCTATGTAACTTGCATACTGTGGCAATAAAAGTGATTCTGATTCTGATTCTGATTCTGATAAACAATACAAATAGACACTAGCTGATTCAATTTAAAGTTTCTCACCTTCTTCAATACTCCAAGCATAAATTACATAAGATCTTCCCTTCTGTCTCACCGTTGTGTGAGAGGTGTCAGGTGTCAGAGGGCACGCTATCTCATGCCTTCTGGTTTTACCCTTTCATTAATGAGTTTCTGGGCCAAAATATTTGACTGGTACTCTAAGGCCTACAAAATAACCCTGCAGCCAGAGGCAGAACTCGCCATCTTCGGCTGCTCAGAGTCCTCTCTGAACTTCCCTACAACTGTGCAGCAATCTCTGACACTGGGGACAACTGTCAACAAAAGACTTATTTTGAAGGAATGGAAGTCCTCCTCTTCACCCTCTTTCCAGGTGTGGCTAATGGACATGGGCCCCTATCTTCCCACTGGCCTTAGGCGCTAAACTGGTGTTAAACGCAAAAAGAACGCGCCTTGCGCCTGCCTCGGGAAGATAGCATCATGGTTTTAGGCCCCGAAATGCGCTTTACGCCAAAGAGGCGTGGCGCAGTGCCAGAATAGGCCAGAATGGGCGTTTTGGCCTTAAATACCGACCTAACGATATCTTCCCCCCTGGCGTTAATTTAGCGTTTAGCGCTTTTCAAAACCAGGCCTTATTCAGTGCGCCGTGGATATTATTGTGCGTAATTACGCACAGCTCCCCTCTGCTGATCTCATACTCTCTCCCCCTCTCTCTCTCTCTCACTCCCTCTCTCTCGCGCGTCAGACAGGCACAATGACCGATTTAAAAAAGTTGTTATACCATAGTTTTGAGCCCCTGTCATTCAGAGGCTGTTGCATCATCCAACCTGTGCAGTGGGGGAGAAGAAAAGGTAGCGAGAGAAAACTACATCATTCTGACATGACATCCAGGGATAGGCTATATTTTCCTAGCCGATGCGTTTAGAACATTCTTTTCACTTTGATCTTGCTATAGTCTAGCGTATTTACATGCTTGCTGTATTTAAACTGCAGTGAGATTGGTTTGAGAAGCATAATAATATGGAATAATATATATGGAGACAGATGGGGATGAAAGAGGGAGGGGGGAGCTCAGAGCGCTTTGGTCGGCTTTTCTGACCGGTCTGGATCGCTCCGTGGAATTGGAGCTTAAAAGGGAACCTTGTGATTTGTTTACTGCACTTCTCCAATGAGTACGTTGTGCATAATTAGAACACGGCTCTCTTGAATACTCGATTCTGATTGGTCAATCAACAAGATATTTCTCGACAACCGACCGCTGCTCTGCCACACCTGGATTAATCAGTTGATAAGAGCATTTTGTCTGCAGACACTACTAATTAGGCCAACCAGTTGCAGCTGTGGTGTCTTGTGTGCCAATTACGAATGAAACCGCTTTGTCATTGAAAACGCTATTAAAAAATCTATTTGAATAATTATTTTTGTCAGATTACTGAAATAATTTAGTTGTACGCCGTGTTCTAAGCGGGATAATGTATAGTGAGCCGGTGATTACTGGAAATAATGACCTTCAGGTGAATGATTAAGCCCTCCGCTGTGCGTCGGGCTCAATCATTCACCTGTCGGTCATTATTTCGCCAGTAATCACCGGCTCACAATACATTATCCCTTACTTATACGCTTAAAAGGCGTGGTTATAAAGCTTAAGGCCGCATGTAGCGCCGACACGAGAATAGGCAGTGCGCCGGTCCACGCCCACTAATATGGGCTGCGCCTGGCGCTAATCGCTAATTTAAGGCCAGTGGGACGATAGAGCCCATGGTCTCTGTAATCCAGATGGAAAGACTCCGGTCCCTGACAACAAATTCATGTGGAAAGTTCTCAACTGGAACCCGTTTTTAGCCTACTTTGACGAGGTGACTGAGGTTAAGAATGACTAGTGACTGAGGTTAAGAATGACTAGTGACTGAGGTTAAGAATGACTAGTGACTCAGGTTAAGAATGACTAGTGACCGAGGTTAAGAATGACTAGTGACTGAGGTTAAGAATGACTAGTGACTCAGGTTAAGAATGACTAGTGACTCAGGTTAGGAATGACTAGTGACTGAGGTTAAGAATGACTAGTGACTGAGGTTAAGAATGACTAGTGACTGAGGTTAAGAATGACTAGTGACTCAGGTTAAGAATGACTAGTGACTGAGGTTAAGAATGACTAGTGACTGAGGTTAAGAATGACTAGTGACTCAGGTTAAGAATGGCTAGTGACTCAGGTTAAGAATGACTAGTGACTGAGGTTAGGAATGACTAGTGACTGAGGTTAAGAATGACTAGTGACTGAGGTTAAGAATGACTAGTGACTCAGGTTAAGAATGACTAGTGACTCAGGTTAAGAATGACTAGTGACTCAGGTTAAGAATGACTAGTGACCGAGGTTAAGAATGACTAGTGACTGAGGTTAAGAATGACTAGTGACTCAGGTTAAGAATGACTAGTGACTCAGGTTAGGAATGACTAGTGACTGAGGTTAAGAATGACTAGTGACTGAGGTTAAGAATGACTAGTGACTGAGGTTAAGAATGACTAGTGACTCAGGTTAAGAATGACTAGTGACTGAGGTTAAGAATGACTAGTGACTGAGGTTAAGAATGACTAGTGACTCAGGTTAAGAATGGCTAGTGACTCAGGTTAAGAATGACTAGTGACTGAGGTTAGGAATGACTAGTGACTGAGGTTAAGAATGACTAGTGACTGAGGTTAAGAATGACTAGTGACTCAGGTTAAGAATGACTAGTGACTCAGGTTAAGAATGACTAGTGACTCAGGTTAAGAATGACTAGTGACCGAGGTTAAGAATGACTAGTGACTGAGGTTAAGAATGACTAGTGACTCAGGTTAAGAATGACTAGTGACTCAGGTTAGGAATGACTAGTGACTGAGGTTAAGAATGACTAGTGACTGAGGTTAAGAATGACTAGTGACTGAGGTTAAGAATGACTAGTGACTCAGGTTAAGAATGACTAGTGACTCAGGTTAAGAATGACTAGTGACTGAGGTTAAGAATGACTAGTGACTGAGGTTAAGAATGACTAGTGACTCAGGTTAAGAATGACTAGTGACTCAGGTTAAGAATGACTAGTGACTGAGGTTAAGAATGACTAGTGACTGAGGTTAAGAATGACTAGTGACTGAGGTTAAGAATGACTAGTGACTCAGGTTAAGAATGGCTAGTGACTCAGGTTAAGGGTAACTGACGGCCCAGCTGATTTCCCACAGACCCCTTGTATAAGATCCCATACACAATATCTCTTACAAGCACATAAGCAACTTATGCAGCTGGTAGCTCCACTTTACAATGTTAAATGTTTTTGTTTTGTTTTTATATTATTGTTTATTATTATTATTATTATTATTATTATTATTATTATTATTATTATTATTATTATTATTATTATTATTATTATTATTATTATTATTTTTGTTATTATTACTTACTGTGTCTGAGCCTGTTTGTCATGCCATGTTTATCGTTCTATAAAAAATTGAAAATAGAGTATTAAAAAAAAACTACAGTTGAATAGACTCACTCCACTTTACAGGTCCGGTACCATGTAACTACATAATGAACTACAATTGAATAAACTCACTCCACTTTACAGGTCCACTACCATGTAACTACATATGAACTACAATTGAAAAGCCTCACTCCACTTTACAGGTCCAGTACCATGTAACTACATATGAACTACAATTGAATAGCCTCACTCCACTTTAGAGGTCCAGTACCATGTAACTACATATGAACTACAATTGAATAGCCTCACTCCACTTTACAGGTCCAGTACCATGTAACTACATATGAACTACAGTTGAACAGACTCACTCCATTTCACAGGTCCAGTACCATGTAACTACATATGAACTACAGTTGAACAGACTCACTCCATTTCACAGGTCCAGTACCATGTAACTACATATGAACTACAATTGAACAGACTCACTCCATTTCACAGGTCCGTTACAATGTAACTACATAAGAACGTAATTTATAACTATTGGTAATTACTGTGTAATTACATTTGGTGTTAATGTGTAATTACAACTAGTTCATGTAACTAGGGCACCTGTAAAACAAAGGGTTACCAAATGATAGAGAAAATTAAGACATCGAGTTGCATGTATCCATTCCTTCTTTCCTTCCACTTTCACTGCTGTCCTTGTTGTCAGCAGAACCTGACATGGTTGTGACCACCTGGGAATGAGAGAAATACATCATATCAGACAACTTCTTCTGACTCCTGGCTCCATCATTTCATTTCAACTGGTTTTCTTCAAGTGGTTCACTGTTTACCTTTTGGCTGTGGAATTCCATTCTATAACAACTGGCGTCACTTTCTCTATCACCAAACATCACACCACCAGGACTACCCTGATAAAAAAGGGGTACCCTCTACATTAAGATGTGTTGTGTTGTACTACCCTGATGAAAAAGGGGTACCCCCTGTGTTAAGATGTGTTGTGTTGGACTACCCCGATGAGAAAGGCGTACGCCCTGTGTTAAGATGTGTTCTGTTGGACTACCCTGATGGGAAAGGCATACCCCCTGCATTAAGATGTGTTCTGTTGGACTATAGACAGTTTTAACTTGACAACAAAAACATTCTAAATTGAACCCCCGCTCACTTCCTGCTGCAGTGTTTGCTATGGACATAAAAGAAAAAAAAACATTCAAGTGCAGGACTGACCATTCCATCAGCACCCCTGATGTTGAGGCAGGTCCTAGCACCGAGGAAAGCAGAGAGGCCAGCCAGCCAAAAAGGGAGAACAGGGGCGGAGCGACCCTATCAGCCCAGAGGGGGCGAAGCTCTTAGGGGGGCCCCATCAAAAAAAAAAAAAAAAAAAAAAATTTTTTTTGAAGGCCAGGCCAGGCCGCAGGGCCGGTTCCAGAACAAGATGACTAGGGGTGCATCCTAGATAGGAAGGGGTGCAGATGCCCGGGCGAAGGCCGGGCCCACTCGGGCCCGAAAAATTTGACATGTTATTTTACTAAAAATAATGCATTTGACCATCATTTCAAGTAGAATGATACCACCCAAGCAAGAATATTTCAAGTGTTTCAAGTGCTTTACTGAAATATTTGGACCATATAATGACAATACAATTATCTCAACCTTAAAAGGTTACATATAGGTGCCAAAAAGCCATAAAATCACATCAAAGAACAAAGAAAAACAACAACTATAATTCAAGTTTAAACAGTAAGTGTGCAGCTGTAGCATTTATAAAAAAAAATTTTTTTTTTTTTTTTTTTACTTTTCAACTGAGCATGCAGACAAATAAGGGTGCAATGCATGCTTTTGCACCCCCGTAGGACCGGGCCTGCCAGGCCGCGAAGAAAAATGTGCCTTTTTTGCATGTTTGAATCGGTTTTAGCCATATTTAGTGGAATATCTCATTTTAAACACACCAATGTTATTGTCTATTGATTGAATTCCTCTCAGACTCACACCACTGACTTTATTAAATAAAGTCATTTTAAGTCACAACTGTAAAATAGCTGATAGCCCCTATATCCGAAAACACAATTTGTCACTCATTGAGCCAAGTAATATTATGTCCAAGAAAGACTACAGTGAAGCCACTTTACAGACAAGCTTGTTCTGAAGAAGAAAAATAAAAACACAGGTTGCCAGCCAGGTGGCCTGGCCTGCAAAAAAAAAAAAAAATTTGATGGGCCCCCCTGACGAGTGGGCCCGTGGCGGCCGCACCCTCTGCCCCGGCGTACGCTCCGCTACTGAGGGAGAAGATTAGCAGTCAGAAGCCTAGAGTTAAGTGGCCAGGTGCAGCGGAAAGTAGGAAGTGGGAAGATATCAATAGTGATTTGGTTAGGATGTTAGAGAAGCTTAAAGGAACTGCTGAGAGTAAGTTGGAGAAAATGGGAGATTGTATTTATGATTATGGTAAGGAAAGGTTTGGCGTCTTTGAGAAAAGGAAGAAACTAGAGGGTGAGGTAGTTAAATCTAGGCGCCAACAAGAGATAGATAGACTTATCCAGGAGAGAAGACAGCTTAAGAGGCAGTGGAGAAAAGCTACAGAGGTTGAGAAGGAAGGCATTGATTGCTTGCAGTCAGATGTGAGGGATCGGTTGGCAGTTTTAAGAAGAGCAGAGAGCATTAGGAAAAATAGGAAAAAGAAAGAGAGAGCTAGAATAGCATTCTATAAGGATCCATTTAGATTTGTGAAGTCATTGTTTAGTAAGGAAAATAATGGTAGCCTTATGGTACCTAAGCAGAAGCTTGAGGAATATTTGGAGGAGGTTCACAAAGATAGGGAAAGGTTTAGAGAGATGACAGTCCCAGCTGATATTCCACCTATTGGTGAAATAGAGAGCCAGTGTGATGATAGCCCACCAAGGTGGAAAGAAGTTCAAGAAGTAGTGAGACGTGCAAGGGCCTCTTCAGCCCCGGGTCCTAATGGAGTCCCCTACCGGCTGTATAAGAGTGCTCCAGATGTGTTGCAGTTTCTATGGAAGCTGATGAAGGTAGTCTGGAAGAAGCAGGTTATTCCTAAGGCGTGGCGTAGAGCAGGGGGAATCTTCATTCCTAAAGAAAGGGACTCGTTAGAGATAAGTCAGTTTAGACCTATCAGTCTACTTAATGTTGAAGGGAAGGTTTTCTTTAGTGTTGTGGCACAGAGGCTGTCTAGTTATCTAGAAAGGAATAGGCTAATAGATACTTCGGTGCAAAAGGCTGGAATTCCCGGCTTCTCCGGGTGCTTAGAGCACACCAGCATGATCTGGCACCAAATCCAGTCAGCTAGGCGTGAGAAGAGAGACCTGCATGTAGTATTCTTGGACCTGGCTAATGCTTTCGGGTCAGTGCCGCATAGTCTGTTATGGGAGGCCTTTGATTTCTTTAGAGTGCCAGGTAGTATAAAGAGCTTAGTTAAAGCCTACTTCTTAGATATTCAACTCTGCTTTACCACAGCAGAGTACACTACAGCTTGGCAGCAGCTGGAGATAGGCATTATGGCAGGGTGTACAATTTCCCCATTAGCTTTTACCATGGCAATGGAGATCATTATTAGGGCTTCAAAATGGGTAGTGGGTGGAGAAAGGCTGCAGGGAGGGCTGCGGCTCCCTCCAATTAGGGCATACATGGATGACATGACGACTATGACGTCAACCGCTCCATGTACTAGCAGATTGTTGGATAAGTTAAATAGTAATCTGCAGTGGGCTAGAATGAAAGTGAAGCCAAGTAAGTCCAGGAGTATTTCAATCATTAAAGGGAGGGTAGTAGGTAAGAAGTTTGTTATAAATGATGAGGTGGTGCCTACAGTGTTAGAGAAACCAGTCAAGAGTTTGGGAAGATGGTATGATGCAAGTCTCAGTGATAAGGGACAGTTTGAGGAGGTGAGGCAGGAAATGATTCAAGGTATTTCAAGTATAGACAAGTCAGGGCTCCCAGGAAAGTTAAAGTTGTGGTGTTTGCAGTTTGGATTGTTGCCTCGGTTGATGTGGCCACTGACAGTGTATGAGGTTCCCCTTTCAAAGGTAGAAAAGCTAGAAAGGATGATTAACTCATTCATTAGAAAATGGCTCGGAGTCCCACGCTGCCTAAGCAGTGTAGCCCTATATGGGAAAGGCATATTGGAATTGCCATTATCTAGCCTGACAGAGGAGTTCAAGTGTGCTAAGGTTAGACTGGAAATGACTCTGACTCAGTCAAAGGATCCAGTGGTTAGGAGTGTAGCGCCCACAGTTAAAACAGGGAGGAAATGGAACCCAAAGGAGGCAGTACAGCAAGCACAGTCAGCTCTTAGACACAGGGATATCATAGGTCAGGTGCAGCATGGGCGTGGAGGCTTAGGGTTGTGCATAGGGAAACCTGTGTGGAACAAGGCATCAGTAATAGAAAAGAGGAAGATGGTAGTTGAAGAAGTACATAGGCAAGAGGAGGCAGTAAGATGTACTAAGGCAGTGTCGCAGGCAAAGCAAGGACAGTGGGTGAACTGGGAGAGTGTAGAGAAGAGAAAGTTGAAGTGGAGAGAGTTGTGGAGCATGGAGGCCAGCAGAATTAGATTTATTCTAGGGGCTACTTATGATGTGCTGCCATCTCCCCAGAACTTAAATCAGTGGTTGGGCGAGGATGGTGCCTGCCCGTTGTGTTCTAGTGTATGTACATTGAGGCATATACTGTCAGGGTGTAAGGTCAGTCTCTCCCAGGGGCGATACACCTGGCGTCACAACCAGGTGTTGAAATGTTTGGCAGCTGCAGTTGAGGAAAAGCGGCTAGAAGTAAATTCTCTAGTTGCTAGCAAAGAGACTAGACAGATCAAATTTGTACGTGAGGGAGAAAAGATTAGACCAATTAAGGTCAGGCACAAGTTAGGGCAGCTAAGTGTAGGTGGAGCCTGGGAAATGAGGGTTGACTTGAATGAACAGCTAGTCATCCCAGCATATATAGTTAGCACCCGGCTACGTCCAGACTTGTTACTGTGGTCTGAGGTAGAGAAGAGAGTTTATTTTATCGAACTCACAGTCCCGTGGGAAGATCGAGTTGAGGAGGCTTATGAGCGCAAGAAAGCTAGGTATGCTGAAATGGCAGCAGAGGCAGAGCAGCGAGGTTGGAGGGCTCGAGTGCGGCCTGTAGAGGTGGGCTGCCGTGGTTTTGTGGCAAAGTCCGTTATTGCCTTACTAACTGAGTTGGGCATTCGGGGACGGAGCCTGAAACTTGCGGTTAGCAACATGTCTCAGGCAGCAGAACGAGCAAGTGAATGGCTGTGGATAAGGAGGAAACATGCTAGCTGGGGAGCTCGCTAAGGTCAGATTGATTGTTTGTTGTTGGTCATGATTAACGGTCCGCATCAACAGGGCTGAATCATTGACGGTGGTGCTGTAGTTAGGGATTGTTTGTTGTTGGTCATGATTAACGGTCCGCATCAACAGGGCTGAATCATTGACAGTGGTGGTGTAGTTAGGGATTGTTTGTTGTTGGTCATGATTAACGGTCCGCATCAACAGGGCTGAATCATTGACAGTGGTGGTGTAGTCAGGAATGTCATACCGAACCGACCTGGATAGCTAGGCTTAGATAGTGAGGTAATATGCAGTTGTGCGGTGGTAGCATGGAGGGGGGTGTTTCCAGGACGCTGGATTACACCGTTAAGCCTTCTTGAGGTGTCGTGGGCCTAACTTAACGAAACGTCGGTGAAGGAAGGTGCCCACTTGAAAACCCCAATGACATGCTTCATACTGCTGTTGGCTAGGGTAGGTAACTGGTGATTTGTGTCTTGTTTATTAGTTTGTTAGCCTGTTAGCTTGTTTTATTCTGGATTGGGCTTCTAAATGTGTTTTTCCTCAGATTTTGGCACAAGGGATAGTAACATCTTGTCCTGTGTATTAATTAATACGTGAAATCCGTCTATACAGCTGAGCAGCGAAAACAAAAGTAACGATGTCGAGTGAATATTTCTGCAGTTTGCCGAATGCTGAAAAAAAGGAAGTGCTGTGGGGTTGCGCTCTGGTGAAAACCAAACACCACACCACCAGGACTACCCTGATAAAAAAGGGGTACCCTCTACGTCAGGGATGTCAGAGATACGGCCCGCGGGCCGGCAGGTTTCATCCGGCCCGCGAGATGTTTTGGAATAAAAAAAAAAAAAAAAAAAAAAATATATATATATATTATTATTATTAAATTCGCACCCCATTATCATGAACTACGTGTGGCTAATAAGCAAGCTAAGAGTTCATTCATAAGTTAATTAACCTGCACTACAAGGGAGTATGTCAGTAGGTCATCAGGTGTAAACAAAGCCGCCATGATGCCACGCTGGAATTGAATCGCGCATTCAGCTACCTACCAAAAAACAAAAGAATCAACAAGATCAGGTGCGGACTGCATAATCGGGCACGTCGGGCAAATGCCCGGTGGCCTGGCCTGGCCTGGCCTGGCCTGCAAAAAAAAAAAAAAAAAAAAAAATTGTGCCCGCATTCAGGCCACTCACTGAACAGCAGGCCAGGCGCCGCCTACTGGTTTACTAGTGGTTTTATTACTTTATTCAGGGTTAAAGTGGGTGCATCTCATTGTAAAATTGGACTTGGCCCAAATTGGGCTTCAAACGGCCCAAATTGGGCTTCAAACGGCCCAAATCGGGCTTCAAACGGCCCAAATCTGTCTTTAAACGACCCAAATTGGGCTTTAAACGGCCCAAATCTGGCTTCAAACGGCCCAAATTGAGCTTTAAACGGCCCAAATTTTTCGGACGCCGGCACGCGCGTCGGCCCGTATCGGCCTGGCCTGCTTGGTATCTAATGCCCGGCCTGAATTATGATCCCAGTCCGTCCCTGAACAAGATGCTGTCGAAAAAGAGAAAGGTTGACACGGAATGCAGGCAGTTTCAAGAGAAATGGAAAGAGCAGTATTTCTTTTGTGAAGTAAATGGGTAAATGAGTCGAATTGATTTTAGTAAAAAAAAAATCCGGCCCCCATGAGGTCTCAGTTGAACAAATCCGGCCCTCTACCTAATATGAGTCTGACACCCCTGCTCTACGTTAAGATGTGTTGTGTTGTACTACCCTGATGAGAAAGGGGTACCCCCTGTGTTAAAATGTGTTGTGTGGGACTACCCTGATTAGAAAGGCATACCCCCTGCATTAAGATGTGTTCTGTTGGACTATACCCTGATGAGAAAGGCGTACCCCCTGCATTAAGATGTGTTCTGTTGGACTATACCCTGATGAGAAAGGCGTACCCCCTGTGTTAAGATGTGTTGTGTTGGGGGGGCTGGCCTTACCAGTGTTTAAGCACTATTACTGGGCTGCCAATGTTAGGGCTCTGATGTTTTGGCGACAAGGAACTCCTGGCAGTTTAACTCCTGGGGCCCCTGTGGCTAAAAATGGAGGCTGGCTCTATCGCCAGGTCCTCATTGCCAGCCATGTTGTTTTCTAAGCTAGAGGAGCCTGGTACTTTGAAAGGTTTGAGTTTTGTTGTGAAAAACTCTGTCAGAATTCTGAATCAGGTTAAGAAAGTTTTGAATGTACCAGATGTTTCTGTTCACACACCAATCTGTTTTAATCATTCTTTTTTGCCCTCATGGTCAGATAGAATTTGCCATGCCTGGAGTGAAAAGGGGCTGGTCTCCATCAGTGACCTGTATATTGATGGCCAATTTGCATCCTTTGATCTTCTGAAGAGAGCATTTGAGTTGCCCCAAACACATCTTTATAGATATATACAAGCTAGACATTATGTCCGATCCAAGATTCTCAATTTTGAAGTTCTCCCAGATGAACATGTTTTTTTTTAGGTTTTGTTAAGCCCTCCCAACTCCAGGCATCTTATTTCTAGGTTTGTGTGTTTGTTCGCCGATTGCATTAAGGCCCCCACTGAGAGGATCAAAGAGGCGTGGCAGGAGGAACTTGGTGTGGATCTGTCTGAAATCATATGGGACAGGAGTCTGTCTGTGGTCCAGCTCTGCTCAGTTAATAGTAGACATCAACTTATCCAATTTAAAGTTGCTCACCGTCTTCATTACTCCAAGCATAGGTTACACAAGATATATCCTTCGGTCTCACCACTATGTGATAGGTGTCGGGTGTCGGAGGGCACACTGTCCCATGCTTTTTGGTTTTCCCCTTCAATATCAGGATTCTAGGCCAAGATATTTGACTGGTACTCTAAGGCCTACAAAATAGCCCTCCAACTGGAGGCGGAGCTCGCCATCTTCGGCTGCTCGGAGTCCTCTTTGCTCCTCCCAACGGCCGTCCAGCAATCTCTGACACAGGGAATGACAGTTGCCAAGAAACTAATTTTGAAGGAATGGAAGTCCTCCTCTCCACCTTCTTTTCAGCTGTGGCTGACAGACATGATCTCAGTTATACGCATGGAGAGACTTAGGTTCCAGAGGTCAAATTCCTTAAGGAAATTTTTCATCATTTGGGACCCGTTCCTGACCTATTTTGATCAGGCTAAAAGTGGTATTTGAGTTTCTTTTGGATCCTTTGCACAGTATATATAGATATATATTTTTTTAATTGTTTTGTAAGCACATTTTGTAGCATTGTAATGTTGAATTTATGTATATATGTTTTTTCTTTTCTTTTCTTTTTTCCTGTTCTTGTTTTGTTTTCTTTATGTTCTGAAAAAGTAAAATAAAATATATAAAAAAAAAAAGATGTGTTGTGTTGGACTATACCCTGATGAGAAAGGCGTACCCCCTGTGTTAAGATGTGTTGTGTTGGACTACCCTGATGAGAAAGGCGTACCCCCTGTGTTAAGATGTGTTGTGTTGGACTATACCCTGATGAGAAAGGGGTACCCCCTGTGTTAAGATGTGTTCTGTTGGACTATACCCTGATGAGAAAGGGGTACCCCCTGTGTTAAGATGTGTTCTGTTGGACTATACCCTGATGAGAAAGGCGTACCCCCTGTGTTAAGATGTGTTGTGTTGGACTATACCCTGATGAGAAAGGCGTACCCCCTGTGTTAAGATGTGTTGTGTTGGACTATACCCTGATGAGAAAGGCGTACCCCCTGTGTTAAGATGTGTTGTGTTGGACTATACCCTGATGAGAAAGGCGTACCCCCTGTGTTAAGATGTGTTGTGTTGGACTACCCTGATGAGAAAGGCGTACCCCCTGTGTTAAGATGTGTTGTGTTGGACTACCCTGATGAGAAAGGGGTACCCCCTGTGTTAAGATGTGTTGTGTTGGACTACCCTGATGAGAAAGGGGTACCCCCTGCATTAAGATGTGTTGTGTTGGACTATCCTGATGAGAAAGGGGTACCCCCTGCATTAAGATGTGTTGTGTTGGACTACCCTGATGAGAAAGGGGTACCCCCTGTGTTAAGATGTGTTCTGTTGGACTACCCTGATGAGAAAGGGGTACCCCCTGCATTAAGATGTGTTCTGTTGGACTACCCTGATGAGAAAGGCGTACCCACTGTGTTAATATGTGTTGCGTTGGACTATACCCTGATGAGAAAGGTGTACCCCCTGCATTAAGATGTGTTCTGTTGGACTACCCTGATGAGAAAGGCGTACCCCCTGTGTTAATATGTGTTGTGTTGGACTATACCCTGATGAGAAAGGTGTACCCCCTGTGTTAAGATGTTTTCTGTTGGACTATACCCTGATGAGAAAGGCGTACCCCCTGTGTTAATATGTGTTGTGTTGGACTATACCCTGATGAGAAAGGTGTACCCCCTGTGTTAACACGTTCACTGCCAATGACGTATTAATCCGTCAAAAAAAATCCAACGGTTGACTGCCAATGACGTATTAATACGTCAAAAAAATGATTTTTTTTTTTTGACCGTGGGATGTGCATCTAACCCTTTTACATCTCTTATATAATTATTGGAGCCACCGAACATGTACAACCCATTCCACCGACCCACTAAGTGGCGACAGTGCTCTCCCAGACTAGAGGAAGGCAAGCAAAAAGCAGTGTGAGGAAGCCATTCTCTTGAAAATGGATTGGCGAAAACGCTTTCGTTTTCGCGCTGATTGCTGGCGGTGCGGGATTGCAAATTTGCATAATAGATTACGGGTGGAACACACTTTGAAACACGCAGCATGAATAAGACCAGAATCGCAAAAGCTTCATCAAAGCTCTCAACACAAACCCCAAGAAACGAGCGAGCCCATATCCAGACTTGCACAGCGGCCGCCAGCAGACAGGCAGCAGCAACTCGTTTGTCACAGACCCGCTGCAGAGCCAAGGAGGGCGGAGGAGAACGCCCACGGAGGGAGGAGTTGGAAGCAGAGGGGGGTTTCCTGCTGTTATGGAGGAAATTACTGTTCAAAACTATTATTTAGATGTCTGACGTCTTACTGATGCCAAAAATGAATGGTTAAAGTGACTGTTCTATCGAATTTCACAAAAAGCTGTTTATCTCAAAATAATTTTTCAGACGCTGAAACCATGCTGTATTCAACTGCTAATGCTTACATAACTACTAACTCTACAAACTAACTCTTTTAGACAGAGAAAGCACACATTCTATTAGTTCTTTTGAGATATTGTGTGTTCACAAAATCTTAGCAGAAAAGAATCCTCGGGTCTTGAAAGATGAGCCAGAATCCTCAAAAAAACCCTCTGGCAGAACCTACCTACAGTAAAAAAAAAACGGCTGGCAGTGAATGTGTTAAGATGTGTTCTGTTGGACTATACCCTGATGAGAAAGGCGTACCCCCTGTGTTAATATGTGTTGTGTTGGACTATACCCTGATGAGAAAGGTGTACCCCCTGTGTTAAGATGTGTTCTGTTGGACTATACCCTGATGAGAAAGGCGTACCCCCTGTGTTAATATGTGTTGTGTTGGACTATACCCTGATGAGAAAGGTGTACCCCCTGTGTTAAGATGTGTTCTGTTGGACTATACCCTGATGAGAAAGGTGTACCCCCTGTGTTAAGATATGTTCTGTTGGACTATACCCTGATGAGAAAGGGGTACCCCCTGTGTTAAGATGTTTTCTGTTGGACTATACCCTGATGAGAAAGGCGTACCCCCTGTGTTAAGATGTTTTCTGTTGGACTATACCCTGATGAGAAAGGCGTACCCTCTGTCTTAAGATGTGTTGTGTTGGACTACCCTGATGAGAAAGGCGTACCCCCTGCATTAAGATGTGTTCTGTTGGACTATACCCTGATGAGAAAGGGGTACCCCCTGTGTTAAGATGTTTGGGTTGGACTACCCTGTAACGACGCATTATCTAATAACTGCACATTATGTAATAAAATCGCAAAATGTAATAAAACCTCACTTTCAATATGTAATAACGACGCATTATGTAATTATATGCGCAATATGTAATAAATCGGCTGAACGCAAAATGTAATAACGTTTGACGCATTTTGTAATAAATTTATTACATATTGCGCAAATTATTACATAATGCGGGGGTTGCACTTTTCTCTGGTTGAAAATGTAATAAATGACGCATTATGTAACAAAATTAGAAAATGCACTGAAGTTGTTATGGGGGGGGGGGGGGGGGGAGTAGGTTAATACATATATTTGACCATAAAAAGCATTTTAACAGTGTTGACCATGCCAATTAACCCAGAATGTGCAAATGTGTCTGTACTAATTTGTCAAAACCAGTCAAGCAACTAGATATAGGTTGTTCAGCTGATAACAAACTGAATCTATGGGTGACAACAGTCCGATCAGGTAGGCTACACCTTCTCTCTCAGCGTGCTGTGGCACTTTTCTTTATGGTAAATCAGCGGGCATAGACTGTAAGACCCGACACTTGCATTTCAGTTCTGGCCTTTGATCTACAAGTGATAGAAGCGTGGTTGACATAGCCGAATTTAGTGCCTCAATCTATAGATTGCAGGGCCATTTAAACATAAGACATCCATTAAGAATTGAGGATTGCAGAGACGTTTATGAATTGTCTGATATTAGGCACGGGGTTTTTGGGTTTTTTGGGGGGGTTTTTTGTGTTGGACTACCCTGATGAGAAAGGCGTACCCCCTGCATTAAGATGTGTTCTGTTGGACTATACCCTGATGAGAAAGGGGTACCCCCTGTGTTAAGATGTGTTGTGTTGGACTACCCTGATGAGAAAGGGGTACCCCCTGTGTTAAGATGTGTTGTGTTGGACTACCCTGATGAGACCCACATGGAAAGAATCTATATGAACATATATGCAACTATATGCAACCTATATGCAACCTATATGCAGCATATATGAGCATATAGGCCATATATATGCCGCATATAGGTTGCATATAGGCCAGATTTAGGTGCATATATGCGCATATAGGAGCATATAGGCCATATATATGCCGCATATAGGTTGCATATAGGCCAGATTTAGGTGCATATATGCGCATATATGCGCATATAGGCCATATATATGCCGCATATAGGTTGCATATAGGCCAGATTTAGGTGCATATATGCGCATATAGGAGCATATAGTCCATATATATGCCGCATATAGGTTGCATATAGGCCAGATTTAGGTGCATATATGCGCATATAGGCCACATTTATGCCGCATATAGGTTGCATATAGGCCAGATTCAGGTGCATATAAGTGCATATACCGGGCATATAGGTCTCCTATAGCTTCTTTATATCCACATATAGGTACTATATGTGCACATACAGGGCATATATGTCTCCTATATAGCTTCTTTATATACACATAAAGGCCCTATATGTTCATAATACAGGTCATATAGGTCTCACTTCTTTATATCCACATATAGGCCATATATGTACACAATACAAGGTATATGCCTCCTATATAGGTCATTTACAAATCTGTTTGTATACACTGTGTCATAATCCATATATACCCAGCGAGCACAAAACGTTTTTTCAACGTTGATTTTTAGTTTAAATCTGGGTGATATTGGGTTTGAACGTCTAAGACCTAATTTCACCCTCAACCGGCTAAAATGCGGTTACAACGTAAACGTGTAAAAAAACACAATTTGGTTCATCATATTGTTAAAACATTTGTTGTAGTTTGGAATAGAGACAATATTGATAGTGTGTGAATTGGCATTTTATTGTCTTTTATTGTGTAACTGAGAGTTGAAATCTGATCTACACGAAAACTACATTTCAACGCATTTTATGTCACATGAAATATCATAAATATGGGACTATAGGCTATGTGGTGCCAGCAAAAAGCTTCCAGGACACAACTATGGTTAATAGTTTAGCGCAATACTATAAAATAATGAATTCAGTTCCTGCAGCAACGAGCATGCGCAAGTACTTACTAGCTGTGACTGACTAGACCAAAGCAAGTCTGCACCGGTCTGCACCAAGTGCGGAACGAGGTGCTCTGGGCACACTATGTTATTGTAACAGACTATACGAGGCTCTGTGTAGGCCTACCTCCTGAGTCTCTGGTGTTAAATGAAGTTAACCTCTGAAGCCGTACAGCCTACAGACTATAGATGCACACACACACACAACATCATTTTAGTCTGTTACGATCGTACGCATCACATAAAATAACTTCCCGATCGCTGACAATTGTGGTCTACGTTGTGTGCGAGAGAGTATATAATGTGCCCGGCTCTCTGGTTAGTATAAGAAAATGTATAGCTCAGCACTAGAGCGTGCGCTGCTATTTTTATTTATTTAAAATCCTACATATAGGTACATATATGTACATATAGGTTTCCCATATATGGTGCATACATAAAATTGGCCGATTTCCTATATTATATGTACATATAGGTACATATATGTACCTATACATATAGGTACATATATGTACATATAATATAGGAAAACGGCCAATTTTATGTATGCACCATATATGGGAAAACTATATGTGGCCCTATATTAAAACATATAGGGCTCTATTCTCCCACAGGCCATCGGCGCTATTACGGGCCTTAACCGCAAAAAAACGTGCCTTGCGCCTGTTTCGGCAAGATAGCAATAGGCTTTAGGCTGCCAAATGCGCTTTAGGCCGAATGGGCGTGGCGCAGTCCCAAAGTGGGCGTGTCGGCGCTAAATACCAGCCTAGTGATATCTTGGGAGCTGGCGTACATTTAGCGCTTTGCGCTTTTGAAAAGCACGCCTATTCTGTGCCTTCACTGCTTCTTCTCTGTCACCCTTCTCTCTCTCTCTCTCTGAGTTCCCAGCATGCATTGTGTTTCTTCATTTCGCTACTAAATAGCCACCAAATGAGCCAAAATAGATATAAAAGGTAGTTCTAAATTAATGTGTAATGGTAACACAGCCTGCCATTGTCAACATTTCAATATTGGACCAAATCAAACATCGAAATGAAAATACCACCCTATGTGAAACATATATGTCCTCCTGGGCCTATATATACCCCTTGTGGAGTTAACGTGATTTAGAGAAGTAACAGCGGAACGCGCTTCGGAACGCGCTTCTAATGGCATCTGCTATACTGTGATGTTCCTCCAATAACTTGGCCATATTTCACATTTAGTTTTACAATAAAAACACATTTATGCAATGACTTGACATAATGTAGGGTATATTTATGTGCATCATCCTTCCTGCAGCAGGCGAGAGAAAATGATATCTTTCTGGACAAACTTTCACCAATCTAATAGGCTATATTTTTCTAGCTGATGCATAGAACATTATTTTCACTTTGATCTTGCTATAGTGTAGCGTATTTACATGCTTGCAGTATTGAAACTGCAGTTAGATTGGTTTGAGAAGCATAATAATATGGAATAATAGCCTATATAATGCAGACAGACAGGCTGGATGAAGGGAGGGGGGGGGGGGCAGAGCGTTTGGCTTTCGTCTGGTTTTGCGGGATCACTGGAATTGGAGCTAAAAAGGCAAGCGTGCGATTCGTTTATTGCACTTATCCAATGAGCATGACGGTGCATAATTTTACGCCTAAAAGGCGTGGTTGTAATGCTTTGGGCTGCATCTAGCGCCAGCACGACGATATCAAGTGCGCCTTTCCACGCCCACTGCTTTGATCTGCGCCTGCCGCTCGGCCTAGAAACTGCGCCGATGCAACGATAGGGACCATAGGGTACATATAGATTCTTTCCATGTGGGGAAAGGCGTACCCCCTGTGTTAAGATGTGTTGTGTTGGACTACCCTGATGAGAAAGGCGTACCCCCTGTGTTAAGATGTGTTGTGTTGGACTACCCTGATGAGAAAGGCGTACCCCCTGTGTTAAGATGTGTTGTGTTGGACTACCCTGATGAGAAAGGGGTACCCCCTGTGTTAAGATGTGTTGTGTTGGACTACCCTGATAAGAAAGGCGTACCCCCTGTGTTAAGATGTGTTGTGTTGGCCACCCTGATGAGAAAGGGGTACCCCCTGCATTAAGATGTGTTGTGTTGGACTACCCTGATGAGAAAGGGGTACCCCCTGTGTTAAGAGGTGACGCCAAGCGGTCCTGACCAAACAGCAGTAGCTATGTGAGCAGTTAGGAGAGAGAAGGAGTTGATTAAACCTATGAAAAACTCCACTTCCTGTCTGTGTGCATGCAGCACCTCTCTGCTGCAGAGAGACAGGAAACCACAACTCAGCCTGCAGTCACATAGTGACACAGAGCTGAACACTTCACTTTGAGTCCTACATCAAAACAAAACACCTTGTTGCAATAAGGGCCTCATTTTCATCATGATAGTAGCATTATGTGGGCATCAAAGCACCGTCTCCAAATGTATATCCGCATGTGATGTTATTATTATATATTTTTTTAACACCCCCCCCCCCTTACCCCCCAGGATTTCCCACCTGTTTTGGCCCCAATAGAGTACAACAGGGATGACATATTAATGGGTCAGGCTAAGATGAGTGTCTGGCTCACAAGAAGGAATCAAATAAAAGGGACGGGGACTGTCGATCCCGACCTCCTGGCCAGGAGACTTGTAGCAGCTTGTTTAACATTTGCATATTACAAAATGGCTTCCAATTTGGATGAGTTTGTGGAAAATTGGGGATTGGGTAATGTGCTGTGCAGTGTGGTCCATGATTCTCTGGTTTTGTCTTTCTGAGCGAAGGTGAATGGTGACATACATGCATTCATCAACACTTAAAAACAACAGCAATACCTTTATGTCACCATTCACCTTCACTCAGAAGGTGCCCCGTCTATGTGCTGACAGACCGCAGTGCTGACACTCCGCAATGCCGACAGTCCGCGATGCCGATAGCCCACAAGCAGAACCAGCTGAGCGAAGCCGTGTGCAGCGTGACGTGGACCGGCTGGAGCTAACCTCTCCCAGCCCCCATGCCTAAACCTAACCTCTCCCACCCCACCCCCCACGCCTAAACCTAACCTCCCCCAGACCCTAACCCTAACCTTTCCCACCCCCCACGCAAACCTAACCTCCCCCAGACCCTAACCCTAACCTCTCCCACCCCCTATGCCTAAACCTAACCTCCCCCAGACCCTAACCTTAAACCTAACCTCTCCCACCACCCATGCCTAAACCTAAGCTCGCCCAGACCCTAACCCTAAACCTAACCTCTCCCACCCCCACCCCCTACGCCTAAACCTAACCTCCCGCAGACCCTTACCCTAAACCTAACCTCTCCCACCCCCCATGCCTAAACCTAACCTCCCCCAGACCCTAACCCCTCCCACCCCCCACGCCTAAACCTAACCTCCCCCAGACCCTAACCCTAAACCTAACCTCTCCCACCCCCCACACCTAAACCTAACCTCCCCCAGACCCTAACCCTAAACCTAACCTCTCCCACCCCCCACGCCTAAACCTAACCTCTCCCAGACCCTAACCCTAAACCTAACCTCTCCCACCCCACCCCCCACGCCTAAACCTAACCTCCCCCAGACCCTAAACCTAACCTCTCCCACCCCCCACGCCTAAACCTAACATCGACATTGCGGGCTGTCGGCATAGCGGGTGGACCCCGTATTCATGATGCTGCTTTGCCGTTTCTTGTTTTAAATGTGATGGTGCAATGTCATGTGGAAGAGCTGTGGGGGCAGGGGGGTTATATTTTATGTAGGTGTGACTTTGTTTTTATACTTTTTATTCTTTGATCTAGGTCGCTTATATGTGAAAGCGACCTAAGTGGAGATGCCAATAAATGCTGGTTAAAGGTCAAGGTCTGTCTCCACCACCCAGATGCCACAACAACACTTTTAGAGGCGGAGTAAACTGATGCTGAAGTGCAAGTTAAATAGTACTTCCCCTCAGACAGACTCCATTTTAGACACGGGCAGCAGAGCAGGCTGAGGCACGGCTGAGGCAGGGTGAGTGTTTACAACATTATTATTGTTTTTACTGTCAAATCTCTGAGTCAGTTGTCTACCGTACTGAAGGAGGAGGTTTAGGCTACTGTGTTCACCTGACAAACATTCAGCCTGTTTTTACACTCATGAGAAGTGACATAATGATGACATCAGAAAAACAAAGAGAGAAGTTAAGAGTAGCCTACTTAACAGAAGGCCAAGACACAGCTGATGAGTTTTATTCTCGTCTTGGTCTGAGACTCTGGGACATGCAGCCGGGTGTCTGTGGTCTCTGCATGACAGGTGAGGTCGAGACAGAGGGGCACTTTCTTCTTCACAGTAAAACAGAAGACATAAGGAAGACATATTTTGATCTATTTAAAAAATTTGTTTCAGAGTTTGACCAACTACCTGAAAGTAATCAATTACAATTAGTCCTAGGTGATGGAAAGACTGCAAGAATAGCAGCAAAATATGTGTTTAGTTGCCACAGCCTGAGGGACAGTATAGCTGACTGTCCGCTGAAGCCTCTGTCCATGCAGTATAGCTCTATTGATGTCGCACTCAAATCCGTCCGTCGTTATGAAAAACAATAACAACTCTAGCTCGTTGCTAGTAGCAAGTAGCAACTTCCTATATGCTGAAAATGTTCAGTTTTCACTAGACACCGGTCACGTTCACTTCATTTTGAATGGGTAACGCGTAGCATGCAAACCTGCACCGTGCGAGCGTTGTTACACAGCCTGCCGACAGTTTTCCGATGCAAGTCGAAAGTCTGTCTCAAGAGATTATTGCGCACTAGGTGCATGCGCGGGCAAGATAAAAAAAAAAACGCCTCATTGAGCCAATGGGACACCAGCACAGAACCATGACAGCCAATCAGCCTTCTGGTCAAAATGGTGGTTTGGCTGTGCGGTTCTCAAGTTATTTGCTTTCGTCTTAGAGAATACACAATTTGAATTTGTATCAATTCCTTTGCAGAGGTGGAAAGTACTCAAGTAGCCTACAAGTAGCCTACTTGAGTAGTTTTGTTGTTGTTGAGGATTTGTACTTTTTAAGTATTTTTATCATGATATAGTTTTACTCTTACTTGAGAAGTTTTAATAATAGATAATTCTACTTGAGTTAGAGTAGGCTACCTACAATGTCTCCCTCTCTCTCCCTCAGTCTATCTCCCCCTCTCTCTCTCTCTCTCCCTCAGTCTCTGCCCCCTCTCCTCTCTCTCCCTCAGACTCTCTTGTGACTTTGTGTGTGAGTGAGTTTATGACATCACTGATGATGTCATCAATGGGATTTATGACATCCCTGATGATGTCATCAGTGGATTTATGACATCACTGATACATCATCAGTGACATCATCACTGAACTATAGCCGTGTGTGTGTGTGTGTGTGTGTGTGTGACTCAGTGAATTTATGACATCACTGATGATGTCACAATGCCTATCTGCCACTTTTCTGGCACGTCATGCCGCCCACATTTTTCGCAACACATATGCCAGACCTCAAAATGGCTCATTGATGACAGGAAACGTATGAAGTCGCTAAGGGTTTGGTCAAGCGGTTTGGGCGCTATTCGCGATTGCTATACCTATTAGTATGACATCACTGATGACATCAGTCACTGATGATGTCATCAGTGACATCATCACTGAACTATAGCCTTGTGTGTGTGAGTAATTCACTGATATAATTTATGACATCACTGATGAGTGGGACATAGAGAGAAACGGACAGAGCCCAGACAGACAGACAGACAGACAGAGACTCAGCTCCCATTTATATACTGATGATTGCTCAAGTGTGATGTCACTCAGGCAGTTGTGATGTCATCAGTGATGTCACTCGAGCAACTGTGATGTAGTATGAGCCGATGACGCACAGGTGCACGATGGTGAATAATTTGTTTCACGAAAGTGACGGAAGTGATGTCACTCAGGCAGTTGTAATGTCATCAGTAGTGGAGAAGGAATTGTCCATTCTATGAGCTCCTGCAGCTTCCTCCAGACTCCAAACATTTGATATCCCACTTTGTATATCTATTTACATCTCCTGTGCCCTCCAACCATTTGAAAGAAGCTTGGTCCGCTGAACTGGGGCTTGAGGTGTCTGGTAACATTTGGGCCGAAGGTTTGTCTAGAATTCAAACTTGCTCAATAAAGACAAAATGAACCCAACGGAATGCAAGTAGCGAGAGGGTCGGAGACGTTTCAGAGTCTGAAAACAAATCTTGTCTGAGATGACAGGCTTGAGAGGCGGACCATATGATAATAGCGTGTTGATGATTTGATTTGACAATTCTGGCGACTGGCTTTGGCATTGGCCAATCCTGGCATGTGCCGCCCCTAAATTGAGTAGGATTCAGCATGTTGTGATGCTACACGAGTGGGATCCGCAGAGTACCAGGCATAGGCCGGGAGCCAGCCATACCCCTCAGGATGTTTTCTGCTACCTTTTTTCACTATGATTTCCTGTTATCTTATACCTTGGGCCATCTCAAAAGCATAGGGGCCACGTTCAACTCGGGGCTGTTTGGTCTCAGGGGCCCAAAAAAACACTTTTTGGGACAAAAATCATGTAAATGCAAATAATAAGGTACTGCAATAGCATATATAGTCATGCATGCATGACATTTTGCAGGAGGTATGCTGGAACATATGGGGGAAGTAGTAAAATAAGATTCTGGGGCTTGGTGCAATTCTATTTTATAATTTCACCCACAAAACCCACAAAAATACAAAAAAATACAGTCTGTTTTACAAATTCTCCTCAAAAATGATTATTTTCCAGCACTTTATGATGAATATCACTTCCTCATTTGTATTTTAAAAAACTGCCCAAGTTCATAAGCTTCAATTTGAGGCCAAGATGAACTTCCTACCTCAAAAATTACACTTGCTGTAGCCGAAAATCCGCTCTGTTCTTCAAATCAGAGAAAGCAGCATTTTCAGTCACTGGTCGTCCAGGTGATGTGAAAATGATGTTCACTTTTTCATAAAAGCATGAAACTTGGTGAACTTGTAGAGTTTGGGGCTCTGAACATTTTCAGAAAGGAGCCATGTGGCCAATGCATTGTGGTGGCCATGGCAGCCATTTTACTTTCCGCCCTAACCGAAATATACATTTTGCATCATATCTCCTGAAGCACACATGATAATAATACAGAACATGTGATCTCTATCCCTATGTTTTGATGCTCAAGGATTACAATGAAACTATATATAACATCATAAACTATTCAGGTAAATAGTTAATGGTGAATTGAATTCAATGACATTGTGGGAAGGAAATCACAGTATCTGATAATAGTTTATTTGCTAACCTATAGAGAGCCCTATTGTGAACCCGGAAATGTTGAGTACAATGTTTATGTTAGAAATGTACAGTATGAATCCCCAGCATTTAGAAACTGTTGGATGCTAACTTGCATAATTATGTTGCACTGCTTACAGGATCTTAACCTGTCCAATAAAGTAACAGTAGCACATGATGGCTGGTGTGGCTTCTCATTGATGGACCAGTGGGCCACTTAACCTTACAATATAAAGTTCAGTTCAGTTCAGTTCAGTTTATTGAAAAAGGGGACAGAGCATATTAATAAACAATTCAATGTAAATACACCAGGTTTAGCCAAAAGGCTAGTTTCCACCCGTAGTCCCCGGCCAAGGTGTTGCAACAGGCTTCCTAAAAGAATAAAAATAGAAGTAAACTAAAAACACACAGAGCAAAGCTATAGCGCAGGTTAAAGGTTAAACTCATTTCATATTGTAGTATCACCCACCACCCTCCCAGAATTCCACTACGGGCTTAATTCTCAAAGGGCCTACTATTTCATACATGTAGCAATTACAATAAAACAGTACTTGCCTCTTTTTTTTTTATATAAATTTTTTTTATTTGCCATTTTTAAACATAACAACAAAGACAGAGAAGAAAAAGAAAAAGCACTACAGGACAAGACAATAAAAACTAGGAATATAAAGTACCACATTGTTGTTCATCAAAACAGGATATTCATGTTCTTAAAGGGAGGCTTTTTCTGATTATCAACCCGCTTTGTATCAATGTCAGTAATACATTATGCAGATGAGCAGCCTTTACCTTGCTTGTCTTCAGGTTTTCCTGCGCCAAGAGCTCTGCAGTTAATTCCAGTCACTTCTGTATCAGAATTATGCTTTACGCGGCTCGTTAAGCATCACTCTGGAGGCGAGGTGGTAGCCATCTTTGGACTAACAGTTTTTTGGGCAGCTGTAAGACCACCTAGCAGGAGGCTTGTGCTGTTTGTGAGAGTCATCATTGAGGAGCAGTAAAATTGGATCGCATGTTATGACCTTATCTAACAATTCAGAAAAAAGTCCTGAAGAGAGGGACACTCCCACATCATGTGTTTGTAGCATCCTTATGTGTTAAGCTGGCACATAGCACAGTTAGATATGACTTTGTACTTGTTTCATGTGAAACCTGGTGACAGGAGTATAATACATTCTGTAGCTGACTGATTTGTTTAGCTGGGACTTATTTTACACTGCTCTACTTCCCTATTGCTGCGGTTCTCTCCACTTCTGCTAACTGCAGGCGCGCTGACTGCAACTGACTTTCTAAACTCAGAACTCCAATTAAACGTTTACATGTGATGTGGCCCTAATCCTCTTTGGAAGTTTTAAATTGTGTGTGGTGTAAAAAACAGTAGTTGGAGAGGGATCTGGTGTGGCAGTGCACAATGGCTCAACTGGCCTGTGCCAGTATGTGTGAGCCGTATGTGAGCAGGGAAACAAATGAGGGACGGCAGAAATGAGCAATGAGGAGGAGGACGAGGCACAGCAGGCTAGAAAGGTGCTCTGTTTCTAGTAACTAACTAAATAAATACATTTCAGGCGACCCCATTTGAATTACAGGCGACCCCACTTGGGGTCGTTGAGATCTGTTGTGTTGGACTATACCCTGATGAGAAAGGCGTACCCTCTGTGTTAACATGTGTTCTGTTGGACTACCCTGATGAGAAAGGCGTACCCCCTGTGTTAACATGTGTTGTATTGGACTACCCTGATGAGAAAGCCGTACCCCCTGTGTTAAGATGTGTTCTGTTGGACTATACCCTGATGAGAAAGAGGTACCCCCTGCATTAAGATGTGTTGTGTTGGACTATACCCTGATGAGAAAGGCGTACCCCCTGTGTTAAGATGTGTTGTGTTGGACTACCCTGATGAGAAAGGCGTACCCCCTGTGTTAAGATGTGTTGTGTTGGACTACCCTGATGAGAAAGGCGTACCCCCTGTGTTAAGATGTGTTCTGTTGGACTACCCTGATGATAAAGTGGTACCCCCTGTGTTAAGATGTGTTGTGTTGGACTACCCTGATGATAAAGTGGTACCCCCTGTGTTAAGATGTGTTGTGTTGGACTACCCTGATGAGAAAGGCGTACCCCCTGTGTTAAGATGTGTTGTGTTGGACTACCCTGATGAGAAAGGCGTACCCCCTGCATTAAGAGGTGACGCCAAGCGGTCCTGACCAAACAGCAGTATGTGAGCAGTTAGGACAGAGAAGGGGTTGATTAAACCAATGACTGTGTGCATGCAGCACCTCTCTGCTGCAGAGAGACAGGAAACCACAACTCAGCCTGCAGTCACATAGTGACACAGAGCTGAACACTTCACTTTGAGTCCTACATCAAAACCAACGCCATGTTGCAATAAGGGCCTCATTTTCCTCATGATAGGAGCAATATGTGGGCATCAAAGCACCGTCTCCAAATAATAAATGTGACTTTATTATTATTTATTATTTTATCATTTCCCCCCTTCCTTTCCCCCCCAGGATTTCCCACCTGTTTTGTCCCCAATAGAGTACTGCAGGGATGACGTATTGGCTTAATCAGAAATCGCCGCCATGTTGGATCGTCAGGGAAAAAGTCTACGGGGTTTTAGAATGGGGATTTCTTAAATGCATCAAATACGGTCTGTGGTTAACAAAAGTTTGTGGGAGCGCGGATTTGGGTTTCAGCAGGATAATCTTAATGAACGTTAATCACTGTTATGCCTTTTTGAAGCGTTTTCTAAAAATAAAATTCCAAAAGTCATAAAAGTGATTATTGTTTCAAATGTGATGGTGCAATGTCATGTGGAAGAACTGTGGGGGCAGGTGGGGGTATATTTTATGTAGGTGTGACTTTGTTTTTATACTTTTTATTCTTTGATCTAGGTCGCTTAGGCTATATGTGAAAGCGACCTAAGTGGAGATGCCAATAAAGCATAAAGGGCTGGGTCAAGGTCTGTCTCCACTTAGGGTTTAATCCCGGGAAACGGGAATGGGTTGGATGGAATGACATCCAACCCATTTCCCGTTTCCCGGGAAATAAACGACGGGAAACCGGGAAAAAAATTGTAGGCCTATTTTACATGCAGAACATATTGGAATAGGCCTATTTAGAAATATGCCGACAGTTTACTTTCTTAAATGATATAGTCTATGTTTTAAAAGAACATGTAATATATTAGGCTACTGTAAGCAGTGTAAGTCATTAAAGGATCACGATGTATTTCGGAGACATCAAAGTGAATCAATCAACCAACAATCAATCAATTTTATATTTATATATCACCAAATAAGAGGTATTGCAAGGCCGATTTTAAGATTAAATACTCTCCGACAACAACGCTACAGCCAGTAATTTGAAATGTGATATCCTTTGCAGAGTGGAATTAATTTCTGATTTTATTTTGGCGTGTTTTGGCCATGCGCCTTTGTGCGCTGTGCGCCGGTGGAACACACACTGAAAGCTTATTGCACATAGCCTAATAAACACAAAGCCCACAATGTTTCTTTTCTTTTCTACACTGACTTGCTTGAGGGGATTGATTGTGTCATGAGCGTTAATGCAGCAGCCTACGAGACGGCGATTGAGCACCGTGCAAACTTCACCAGCAGTGAAAACTACAATACAGTTAATAATAAATAGTTAATAATCAGCCCAGCCGTGCGTCCGGTTCGTGTGCCCCAGGTTTGGCAATGGGCATGATGGTCTGGTTGTAGGCGATGTCCGTGCACGAGGGGTGGAGATAGTCTGATAAAGCCGTGCTCCGGTATGCGGTATGGAGATTATGGCTGGGCACGGCTGGAAGACGAGCGGTGCAGCCGCCAGAGCGCAGCGCAGCAGCCCATATAAAAGCACACGGTGCCAGGTATCAGACAGCAGTGATGTTGTGCGTATAAAGAGCGTGAAAACGGGCTGATCGACGTGTTTACGGCTCCATTCCTTCCACGGCAGTTTCCACAACTCTCTAAGAAAATGGTTAGCCTAGGCTACTACAGGATTTATTGATAGGCCAATCCAGGCGATTGGTGAATTATATCAACCCTAACGGCACTAGCCTATACATGCATAGCCTACATACAACTATACAGCCTAAAACCAGCCTAAAAAGTTTGTTAAATTGCGATGTTTTGCCTTAATTAATAAATATTAATGCCACCGAAGGTTGGGAACCTTGATGCATAAAAGAAAAAAGAAAAAAAAAGAACAATTTCCCGGGATTCCCGGGAAAGAGGGGTTCATTTCCAATTTCCCTGTATGCCTCATTTTCGGGGGAAATATTAAACCCTACTCTCCACCAGTGTTGGGCAGTAACGCGTAATTAGTTACTTTTTTAGTAACTAAGTAATATAATTTGTTACAATTTCCAAAACAGTAATTAGATTACAGTTACTAATCCAAGTCCATGCGTTACTGCGTTACATCATTGCCTGCCAGAATGCAGTGTTTTCTATGTAAAAGAAGAAAAGAAAACATTTTATCCTCATGGACTCAGGTAGACCTGTCGCGCACACATATACGTCATAGTGTGTGTGCGCGCGACAGCGTCAGAGCGTGCACGCCGGCTTTCAAGACAAACCGAGTCAGAAGAAGGAGACGAGCAAGAGAAATATGCGTTCAAAAGCTGGAACATTATTGTCCTTTGTAAACTATGTGCGAGCAGCTTGGCAGATGCTACCTATTTGCCCTGTTGACTCGCCCTCATATTGATGCATCATAGAGAAAATAGCCACGAAGAACAATATCAAGCTGCCGCAGCCGCACACAGTGAAAGACGTTTGCTGGCTACCTCGAGAGAGAATATGCAGGGATAGAGCATAGGGATGGAGGCTAAATTGAAGGCGACACCGCGTGAGGTAGACTTGGGTGGTGTAACAGTTCACTGGATTAACAGATACACTTTGGGTAAGTGTTGTACACTTTGTTACTTCCTAACCTTCTTGTCAAAGCCTTCTGACCTCTCCCGAGTCCCGAGAGAGAGAGATCCTGGTGATGCGAGGTTATTCTGACCCTAGTCAGACGGCCCAGGGTATGTTGACAGATCATCACTTTTCTTTCAGCAACGAAGCTTGAAACGTTTGCATTGAGGCTGTGTTGTTTTATTACCACTCCGACAGTAACAGCATCTTTCTTCCACTCACGTTATCTGTCCGACTATTAGTCTCTAGAACAGACGAGTTGGCTTCCGCAATTTTCAAATGCTTCCGCCATACCGTCTGTACTTTGTGGGGGAGAATCATGCACCAACCGGAATGGGAAGTAGAAAGGCGGGTTTTCCGCTCATTAGTCCAATCAGAATCGCAGAAAGGCGGGTCTTCTGCTCATTAGTCCAATCAGAATCCAATATGCCGCATTTTTCCGTGGACACACGTGTCGTGATTGGTCGGATTCCGTCGAACTTCTTTCCTGTCTGAAGGTTTTTTCCCCAACTTCCTTGTGCATGTTCTGGGGGTGTAACGTACAGACTGTGTATAGCTGCATTCGCCGGATGTAGATGAGACAGTCTGTTTTAAGAGACTATCCGACTATCATTTCACGTCTTTTCCAATGTGAAGCTAGCCAGTCTTAACACACCACTTCCTGTTCTTTCTAACCAAATTTCAAAGTAAAATGCCTTTGGCGTTTCTTTTAACATAGCTTATTTTGTGTGTTTTTTACTGAGATGTACTGACATTGGCTTCTGCTGTAACACAAGAGGTCAAGGTCAAGGTCAAGGTCAATTTTATTGTCAATTCCACTGTATATACGGTACATGACATACAATGTTTGAAATTGCATTGCTCGTCATATCCAGGGTGCAAGAAAATACATTAAAATACATAAAATACATAAAACCCACCTATACACGATAAAAAAAAAACAATGACATAATCATCATGTCTAATACCTATAAGTATAAAATGTAGACAAATAAAAAAGGTGCAAAAACTGCCGCAGTGCAATTTTAGTTGATTCTTATGACCTATTTAAAAAGTCCATTTAAAAGTCATACTGAAAGTGCATGAGTGATCAGATATCCTGGTCATTGTCCAGAGGCTGTGGGTGTATGAGGCACAGAAAGGGAGGGGAGGGCTGGAAGGGAATTCAGCTTCCTGACGGCCTGGTGGATGAAGCTGTTCCCCAGCCTGCTAGTCCTGTCTGCCTGAAGGCTTCTCATTCTCCTCCCAGACGGCAGGAGGCTGAAGAAGCAGTGTGAGGGGTGGGTGGGGTCGCGCACAGTGCTGAGTGCCTTGTGGACCAGGCGGGTGTCATAGATGTCCTGGAGAGAGGGGAGGGAGGCCCCAATGATCCTCTCCGCTGCTTTCACCACGCGCTGCAGGGATTTCCGAGAGGCTGCAGTGCAGCTACCATACCACACGGTTATGCAGCTGGTGAGGATGCTCTCGGTGACGCCGCGAGCGTCTATCTATCATAATACCAAAGCGAAAATAATTAATACAGTGACATGCTAGACATGTAACAACTTAAGTGTAAGGTATTTGGGGTAAAAAAGAAAAGAAAAAGTAACTAGTAACGTACCTAGTTACTTTTTGAAAAAGTAATCAGTAAAGTAACTTTTATTACTTTTTTAAGGAGTAATCAGTAATCAGTAACTAATTACTTTTCCAGAGTAACTTGCCCAACACTGCTCCCCACCACCCAGATGCCACAACAACACTTTTAGAGGCGGAGTAAACTGCGGGAGTGAGTTGTTCACTTCAGACAGACTCCATTTTAGACACGGGCAGCAGAGCAGGAAGCAGGCTGAGGCAGGGTGAGTGTTTCTTTACAACATTATTATTGTCTTTACTGTCAAATCTCTGAGTCAGTTGTCTAGCCTACTGAAGGAGGAGGTTTAGGCTACTGTTTTCACCTGACAAACATTCAGCCTGTTTCTCCACTCATGAGAAGTGAGATAATGATGAGATCAGAAAAACAAAGAGAGAAGTTAAGAGTAGCCTACTTAACAGAAGGCCAAGACACAGCTGATGAGTTTTATTCCCGTCTTGGTCTGAGACTCTGGGACATGCGGCCGTCTTTCAGTCACATGACACCATCAATAGTTAGTAAAATACAAATAAAAAAAGTTTGTTGACTTTATGCACTATGCAGGCAGCTCGGGACATCGTGGTGGGGCAGGTATATAACTCTGTCTTATCTGCTTCACATTAGGAGAGACTTTACTGGCTCTTCCTATTCTTATTAATTATACGTCCCAAAGTTTGTTACGGTAATGGAGATGAGAAAAGTCATAAAAAAAAAAGATTTTAAAGATAAAAAAAAAAAAAACGCCTCAAGATTCAAGATTTTTATTGTCACTCCATGGTACAAGTATCACGTGTGAAATTCTTGTGCTGTGGACTCCGTTTACAACATAGTACAAATATAACAGGGCATATGAGTGCAAAAACAACAAGAGACACAACAAGCAATAAGGCAGTATAGTGATAAGACAAGTCAGAGACAGTGGCATATTCACTGCACATAGGTGCACATGTCATGTGCATACTTTAGACGTGCTTCAACATTTTAAATTCGGCGTATTTGACATACAGGTGCAAATAGCATATTCCTTATTAAACATACAATTAAACTCTGCATTTTAAATTCGGCGTATTTGACATACAGGTGCAAATAGCATATTCCTTATTAAACATACAATTAAACATTAGACATACATAATGGTAGCAGCTACAGTACGGTACAGTACGGCTACTACACTATTTGTGTATGTTAAGGAGTCTCGTGGCCTGCGGGAAGAAACTGTTCCTCAAGCGATTTGTGCGTGCTTTTGGAACCCTGTATCTTCTCCCTGAGGGTAACAGGGAGAACAGGCTGTTGTGGGGATGGTTTGTGTCTTTGATGATCTTCAGGGACCTCCTGAGGCACCGCTGTTTATACAGTTCATGCAGTTCTGGCAACTCACATCCTGTTACGTGCTGGGCGCGTCTCACTCTCCGTAGCGCCCTGCGGTCCATGGTGGTACAGTTCCCGTACCAGGTGGTGAAGCAGCCAGTCAGCAGGCTTTCAATGGTGCCTCTGTAGAAGTCCGTAAGGATTTCTGGCCTTAGCCCAAATTTCTTCAGGCGCCTGAGTCCGTGTATTCGCTGTTGGGCTTTTTTGACAACAGTGGCGGTGTGGCCGGCCCAAGTCAGGTCCTGGTGGATGTTGACTCCCAGGTACTTGAAGCTGTCCACCCTTTCCACCACTGTGCCGTTGATGGTGATTGGGGGGTGTGTGCCCCCCCCCCCCCCTCCTGTAGTCTGCAATGATCTCCGTGGTCTTGGAGACGTTCAGAGAGAGGTGGTTGTCCTGGCACCATTGTTCCAGGACCCTCACCTCCTCTCTGTAGGCCGTCTCGTCGCCCCCCGAGATCAGCCCCACGACCACTGTGTCGTCTGCAAACTTCACGATGGTGATCGAAGTTTGAGTCGCCACGCAGTCGTGGGTGTAGAGGTCGTACCAGAAGGGGCTGGAGACGCACCCCTGGGGCGCTCCAATGCTGATGGTCAGTGGTGAGGAGGTGAGGTTGCCCACCCTCACCACCTGGCGGCGGTCTGTCAGGAAATCCAGGATCCAGTCGCACATTGCTGTGTTTAGTCCCAGAGGAGAGAGAGAGAGAGGGGGGGTTGATGGGGGGGAGGAGAGGGGGAGGGGGAGGGGAGGCGCTCTGGCAGACGGGTCGAACCTAGCGTAGAACGTGTTGAGTTCGTCCGGTAGGGTGGGTGACGTGCTGGGGTTCTGTCGTTTCACCTCTTTGAAGTCTGTGGCAGCATGGAGTCCTCTCCACAGGTGTCTGGGGTTGTTAGTGTCCAATTTTGACTCCAGCTGTCTTCCATAATCTCTCCGTGCTTTTTTTATAGCGGTCCGGAGGGCATATTGTGCCTGCTTGTATTGTTCTGGTGTGCCAGAACTAAAGGCGGTGGTCCTGGCGTGAAGGGCAGCCCTGACGTCGCTGTTGACCCAGGGCTTTTGATTTGGCATTATTTTGACTCTCTTTGTCTATGTCGTCGGTACACTTCTTTATGAAGCATGACACCGTCTCTGCATACTCGCCCAGGTCTCCTGCAGCTTTGAACTCCTCCCATACTACTTGGTCAAAGCAGTCCCTCAGGATGTCGTCTGATTGGTCTGACCAGCAGTGGGCGGTTCGGAATGCTGGGGGCTGTTTTTTCAGTTTTTGTTGATACCTGGGTACGAGTAGAATGGAGGCGTGGTCCGAATTGCCGAAGGGGGGGCGGGGTACGGCCTTGTAGCCATGGCGGATATTTGAGTAACATTGGTCCAGTGTGTTTCTGCCTCGGGTGGGGAAGTGAATGTGCTGGTGAAGCGTGGGCATTCTTCCTCTCAGGTTTGCCCTGTTAAAATCCCCAGTCACCACCAGGGCCATTTCTGGTTGTTTTGTCTCCTGTGCGCTGATTGCCCGTTGCAACTCTTTCAGTGCGACAGTGACGTTCGCTTGTGGAGGAACGTATACACCCATGATGGTGACTGACGTGAATTCCCTGGGACTCCAGAACGGCACGCATTGTAACATTACATATTCAAGGTCTGCTGAGCAGTATTTCCCAATGTCAGTGATGTTTACACACCAGGTTTCGTTAATCATTAGACAAACGCCTCCGCCTTTCTTCTTCCCAGATCGTTCATCTCTGTCTCCTCTGAATACACTGAAGCCTGGTATAGTGATAGAATGGTCCGTTGTATCAGGAGTGAGCCAGGTTTCAGTTAGACACAGAACGTTACATCGCGCTATGTCTTTTTGGAATTGTGCTCGCGCTCTTAGTTCACATAGCTTATTCTCCAAATATTGGACATTTGCCAGGAGAACGCTGGGTAACGGTGGCTTGTTGGCGCGCCTTCTTAGGCGGGCGAGTATTCCCCCTCTCCTACCTCTTTTCCGTTGGTATTTGATAAGTTCAGGAAATTCCGTGAGGTCGGGAGCTTGCCAGTTACTGTTGGGATAAATCTGTGCGTTCCTGAATTGGATCAGCGCGTTCCTGTTGTATTTTTGCCCGACGCTGGTGTCTGCGTCTTTGTTCTCCTCCATTGTGGGGAGCGGATGGCTGCAGCGAACAAAGGTCCCGCCGTCTGTGTAGTTTCTTGCAAAGAAAAGTGCGAAGACGCTACTATATACACTATTTAAAAACACTGTTATATACAATAGGTATTTACAAAGCGAATCGAAGCAACGAAATTAAAACAAAACGCGTTTACACTCAAATAAAAAGCCTATTTTGTCTAAGAAGTTATGGAGCTCTCAGCGGGTCGCCCTCTCCTGGCGCCTCTCTCTCACTCATTGAGCCAATGGGACACCAGCACAGAACCATGACAGCCAATCAGAGGAAGTCCTTCGGGTGGTGGTTTTGCTCTGCGCTGCCTTCGGTTATCAAGTTATTTGCTTTCGTCTTTGAGAATACACAATTTGAATTTGTATCCATTCCTGTGCAGAGGTGGAAAGTACCCAAGTACAACTAGCCTACTTGAGTAGTTTTGTTGTTGTTGAGGATTTGTATTTTTTAAGTATTTTTATCATGTTATAGTTTTACTCTTAATTGAGAAATTTTAATAATATAGATAATTCTACTTGAGTTAGAGTAGGCTACTTACAATGTCTCCCTCTCTCTCTCCCTCAAGCTGTGTTCACACCGAGATATTTATTTTTCTCTCTGTCGCTCGATTCAACTCTTTGGAATCGCTCTGTCGCTGTGTTTAAATCGCTCGTCAAAAGGCACAATAATTGACGGACATCTGGGGGCTATAACGTTACGCAATGTCATGTTTGTCCACTACGAGCCACCGTAGTGGTTTAGAAGCTAAGCCTATCAGCGTGCTCCCCTTGCGAGCTCTATACCGGTAGTACAGACTTCACTTCATGTCAGCTCTCAGCCTGTCAATCAGCTGTCAATGCGGTTTGTTGCCACACAATAAACCAGCGGTTTGTTCCAAGCCAGTGTGATCCTTGACTCACTCTCACACGGCAGCCAATCAGCGTTGAACAGCGAGCGACTGATGCCAGCGTAATTTAGCTCGAGTTGGGATATTTCATCTCGGGCGACGAGTGAATTTTCGCCCTATCGCTCTGTCTCTGTCGCTCGGACGCCCAGCGATTTTTCTCCCAGGCGAATATACGCTCAATCGCTCGTTTGCATTGACTTTGTATGTAATCTCGATGCCAGCGAAAAACTTTAAAGGTCCCATTCCGTGCAAAAGCTGTTTTTACTTCTAAATGCATATATGCTGCTGTCATCCCTCCCTGTAATGAGTGCTCACAACCTCAGAACTGTCAGAGTTGAATTTGTCCCTATCCAGCTTCCCCCTGCAGTCTCCTTCAAGCCACGCCCCTTACACTCCCTTCTCCCAGACGGTTTCGTGTTACGTCACGCGGCTCCTTAACTCATTCACCGCCAAAGACGTCTTTGACGTCTTATCAGAAATAGCCATCCACGCCAAAGACGTGTTTGACGTGTTTTTGTTTTTATTGGTGCAGCGCCTGCAGCAAACACTTGCCCAGCCTGTGACACAGACACAGGTCCCTGCCTTCAAAGGGTAGCCGACAGCACGCGATCAAACACATACCGCAGCTGTTGTTTTGAAATTGAGCAAGAGGAAAAGCAGAGAACGGGTAACGCTTCCTTGTGCAGACAGGAGAAACGCCATTGAAACGCCTTCGGGGCGCTGCACGAGCTGGAGTCGCCTTCCTCTGTGCCAGCCAGGAGAAAACGGGAGAAAGTAATCAAGAGATGTGTTTGATCATCGGAGGAATGAGGAAATGATCGATCAGTTTGCGAGGGCGGTGAGGACGTGTTGAATAGCCGAGGGGAAAACGGGAACGATCAAATAGCAGAGTTGATATGACAGGGAGACATGGACCAGAACAAATCAAAAATAAACACAGGAACAGCTAGGCAGCAGCGGGCAGAAGGCACTCACAGCAGCCCGCTGTCCTTCTCAAGAGCTCTTCAGTTGGTTCATGAAATCGCTGGGCTGCGTGCCCTCCAGTGTTGCTCCTGGCCAATCCCAGCGCCACAGGGCGTGGTTATTGCTTATCCTATGTTGGGTTAGAAATCTAAAAGGGGGATCGTGTGTGTGTGTGTGTGTGTGTGTGTGTGTGTGTGTCTCTGTCTGTCTGTCTGTCTGTCTGTCTGTCTGTCTGTCGGTGTGTCTGTCTGTCTGTCTGTCTGTCTGTCTGTCTGCACACTCACACCGAGTAAACTGTATTGTTGAATGTAAAAAAAAAGCACTTCATGTGTGTATATATATATATATATATATATATATATTTTTTTTGTCATTTGTGTCCTAACGAATAATATTTACATGTCTGATGTCAATACAGTTCAAAATAAAAGAATTGAGAGTGAGTTATGCCTGAGATTGTGCCCTTTTACAAAAATGCTTTTTTCTCCCTTTTCTCTTCCCAGACAGGCTTTTTTGGTGAACATGGGGTGTATAAAAAGGGTTATAAGTAGAGTACAGAACATGCTAAAAGCTAACTTTCTTTTTGGGGGTGAAAGTAGAGACTTAGATCTTCATTTCGAGGTATTGGACATCACTGTAGTCCTAGTACAGAATTTACTGTGGGTCTTGAAAGATGACCAAACATTATGGAAATACTTGGCCTGTGCCAAAAATGCCAGTCAGATATTGGCAGTGAATGAGTTAAGCATACTGCGCGCGGTCTCTCTCACACAAGCTACCTGCGCCATTTTGTCTATTGTGTACCATCTCCCTGCGCGAGATTCATCATGGCCTGTTGGTCTGTGCTAACCATTTCAGCCCAGAATGTTTCAACAATCTGGGGCAGTACAATCAAGGTTTAGCCACAATATTAACACTTCTAGCTGGAGCGTCGCCAACTGTACGTGATCCAGCAACTGCGGAGGTGCATTTGGTAAGTCTAGGCATTTTGAGATGTCCTATGTAAGTTAGCGATAGCTCGTTGCTAATGTTAGTTGTGGACACAACCTAGCGTGCTGGTCCACGGACGCTAATCTGATTGGCCGCTGGGAGCCTGGGGCGGGCTCTCCCCCAGCAGCCAATGGGAACTGTTGGTTCTGAATATATTATAGAAACAGACCATTCCTGTGAAGCGACGAGATGAGGAAGTGAGAACTCCGTCAGAACGAACGGGGTTGCTATATTTTCGACAAATTAATCCAGAATCATGTTTTATGGACCAGAGACACACGTTTTTAAGAGGTTACAGCTGCACGAATTGGGACCTTTAATAGGTCGGTGTGAATGCAGCTTCAGTCTCTCTCCCCCCTCTCTCTCTCTCCCTCAGTCTCTGCCCCCTCTCCTCTCTCTCGTGACTTTGTGTGTGAGTTTATGACATCACTGATGATGTCATCAGTGGATTTATGACATCACTGATACATCATCAGTGATGCCATCAGTGATATCAACACTGAACTATTGCCTTGTGGTTGTGTGTGTGTGTGTGTGTGTGTGTGTGTGTGTGTGTGTGTGTGTGTGTGTGTGTGTGTGTGTGTGTGTGTGTGTGTGTGTGTGTGTGTGTGTGTGTGTAATCGTCTTTACGGTTTTAGACACGGAAGTAGATTACGCCTACCGTAGTCATTTTTAGACTTGCCAAAAAGCTATTTTCAAGCAAAAAACAAACAAACTGTTTTAAAGTTTTAATATGTTTCGGGTGAGAACGTATTTGTGACCAGTTTATCAGAATAAGCCTATTTGGAAATCTTTAACGAGCAGCGATGACTGGGAGCGCTGGCTGTGCTGACACCGGTCAGACTAGCTATCTGTCAAACCCTACTGTAAGCTACTGGCAGTGAGAAAACACTTGTCAACGTGCTTTTGCAACTAACGTTAAATGCCGACCGGGTAGAGCCATCGGCTCCTCACAGCAGTAACGCTATGAACATGTAGCCTAACTGAAGTTGGCCGCAGTGTAGCTTAATTCTGAATGTTGCCAAACTTCGTTCATAATTATAGTGACATTTTGTTTTGAAATTGGCCGTCAACTAGCGCTAAACCGGAAGAACAAATACACCTTTATGTCTTTATTTAAGATCCCCATTAGCTACAGCAGATCAGAAATACTTACATATCATTACAGATGTGTAGAATATACATAAACTACATCACATATTATGTATATATACCATTACCATATCTTATATATATAATTATACATATAACTATTACCATCACCATATATATTATATATTATCACAGTAGTAAGTGCTGTTTTACCAATAATTTGAAATGTTTTTTGCTTTTCTTTTGTGTAATATATGTGGGAAGGGTGTTCCATTTCTGCATACCTCTAAACATGACAGTTATTTTCATCTCATTTGTTCTAACTACTGGAAGTGTAAAACCTCCTGCAGTAGCATGTCTAGTTGAGTATGTGTGCCTGTTATGAACCTGAACACTACATGAATTGCATGTAACGCGGAAGAGAGAAAAAGTGGGCGTGGTGAATAAGGTGAATTGCCTTGTGTGTGTGAGTAATTCACTGATATAATTTATGACATCACTGATGAGTGGGACATACAGAGAAACAGACAGAGCCCAGACAGACAGAGACCCAGCTCCCATTTATATACTAATGATTGCGTAACTGTGATGTCACTAAGGCCAGTTGATGTCATCAGTGATGTCACTCGAGCAACTGTGATGTAGTATGATTCAAGATTTTTATTGTCACTCCATGGTACAAGTATCACGTGTGAAATTCTTGTGCTGTGGACTCCGTTTACAACATAGTACAAATATAACGGGGCATATGAGTGCAAAAACAGCAAGAGACACAACAACAATAAGGCAGTATAGTGATAAGACAAGTCAGAGACAGTGGCATATTCACTGCACATATAGGTGCACATGTCGTGTGCATACTTTAGATGTGCTTAAACATTTTAAATTCGACGTATTTGACATACAGGTGCAAATAGCATGTACCTTATTAAACATACAATTAAACATTAGACATACGTAATGGTAGCAGCTACAGTACTGTACAGTACGGCTACTACACTATTTGTGTATGTTAAGGAGTCGATGGCGCACAGTTGCACGGTGGCACCTAGGCGCCTTTCAGTCTGGAATATGGAATATCTTTCAATAATCTATGATTTAGCTGCTAAATTGTCAAATGCTGACGTCTGCTCGCTATCCAGGCACTTATGCATGTACTTAACCTAACTAACTATCTGGTGTGCACAACATTGTCAGACTAAACTCCGGCTGACACCCCAAAAACCTACAATCCGCTACAGAAAAATGTATATTGTTTGTTTATTAACTGGCCCCTGGCCTTCTATCATTTCACGAAAGTGGCCCCTGGGCAAAGCAAGTTGAGTATCCCTGCTGTAGTTTAACCGTTAGTTGTGCACCTTAACGATCATTTAATTAACGTTAACGGGGTATTTTAATCATTATTGTAACGTTACTTGAGCTTACCTTTGATGAAATGTTGGCCGCAAAGACGTGTGTACTTTGATGGTAGAAAAAAAGCCATTTGCCCTCCCCAGCGACTGAACCACGTCTAATCGCACAAATCCACAACCTCCTCCTTTCTGAGTTTTCTTTCTCCGACGGGATTCTGTAAAAGCACAAGCCAGGCGTGTCTCCTTGTCGGTTAGTGCAACCGATAGCACAGCAGGTATCCGGCATTTTGGCTGAACAAACACAGCGTGAGAAACTAGTCGACTCGGCGGGCAGCGGAATGAACAAGTTTTTTCTTTGACCGTCAGGTGGGCGCCAGGTGGGCGTTCCCGGCAGCACGTAACGCCCCTTGAAAGCTATGAATATATAATTGGGCAAAAGTTGGTACGGTGCACTATAGAGACACTGCATGAAATAGGCCACGCCCATCACGAGGGAAAGCTCTCCATTCACTACCACACACCAGCATCATTTTCCTTGAATTAAACCTAGCTAAAAGCTGTTGTGTGGTGGGCTGCGCAGACAACAAATGTAAAAAATCACCAATTAGTTTTTTTTTTTACTCCCGAGTAAAACAAGGAAGCCATTAAGAATTGGCGAGAAGAAAAATGTGGATCTAGCTGTCAAGGAAGTGAGTGTTCATCTTCCGTATATATGATCTTTGTCTGCAACACGTGACATAGGGGAACGCCAGGATTGGGTGGGGGGATTTTTGTTTCCCCCCGTTTTGGGCGTGGTTTCTAAATGCAGTTGTGATGTCATCATGCAGTGATATCACTCGAGCAACTGTGATCTAGGCAAAAGTTGGCACGGTGCTTATTGCTAAACTGTGATGTCACTCAGTCAGTTGTGATGTCATCAGTGATGTCACTCGAGCAACTGTGATGTAGTATGAGCAGATGGCGCACAGTTGCACGGTGGCACCTAGGCAAGAACAGCGCTGCCGCTATGTTGGCTTGTGGAAAGGGGGAAAAACAGCCTCCGAGCCTGTACTTTTTTACTTTTACTTGAGTAAATGATTCAAATCAGTACTTCTACTTGTACCAGAGTATTCTTTTACACAAGTAACTGTAGCCTACTTCTAAAGCATGTGTGTACTTTTCCCATCTCTGCTATAGGTCTCCTGCATCTCACCACCAGTCTTTGAGGAATTTACAGGAAAGGAAACACCAGCGGTTCTGAACCTGGGGGTCATGAGATGTATCATATCCTGTGATGGAGGTCACATGACATCAGTCTTCACTTTTAGTGGTTATCAGCCAAAAACATTCAAAATCACTGAGCCACCAGGACCCTCCATGAGCTGAGATACATCATGCCAGTGAATCAATTACTTCATTGTCCTTTGAGTTGAAAATAACCTAATTTGACCGGGAGGCAACAAGGATGGCATCGAACAAACTGCTAAAAGCTTTAGACTATTTGGACGATAAAGAATTTAAAAGGTTCAAGGGGTTCCTGCATCAGGAGGACTTTCTGGGAGGCTTCCAAGCTATCGCAAGGAGACGACTGGAGAATTCAGACATAGAGGACACAGTGGATTTGATGTTCCAGACCTACGGCGAATACACTCTGGAGGTGGCCAAGAGGGTTTTGAGGCAGATTGAGAGGAATGACATTGTGCAGTCTTTGTCAAACAGCAGCTCAGGACCTAAAGGTAAGTCACGGGGAGCTAAAAATGCAAACATATTGACAGATTGTATGGTTTATAATGGAGTCCATAAAGCCATGTGATCATGGCCCAAATCACATAAAACAAAACAATATTCATTACCAATGCATGTGTCTTGTCTGAAAGGTTTCCCCTAAAGTAGTTTACATGAATATAACAAACACCAGCAAGTGAGCAGTGCAGCTAGCTGCTTCAAGCCCCTCCAGTGTATTTTGTCATTTTAAGATATTTTATATACTGTGTTTTTCCTGCTCTTCTGGTTAGCCACAGTGTTCCACAGTGTATTCTGTTGACAAATAACCTTATTTTAGGCTCAAAGTCCTAAAACCAAGGTGTTACTAAAAACGGGTGATGACGTCAGACAACATGTTGTTTAACGAGTGACGTGTCATATAGACAAATACAATATTTACAGTTAATCCCATCTGCCGTTAGCTAGGTGTTAGCCGTTAGCTGCTACGTTTGGTAACAAAAGCCACTTCTTAACATGCAGTGGAATCCGTATTATAACCTGCACCTAGCCGGTTGGCCTGCATGTTAAACAACAATTAGCCGGCCTATGCGCACTCCCGCGACTCCGTATCTTATCTACCTCGACCGCCGGTATAAGATCCGCTTCCACGCAATCGTGGCTCATGTTTAACAGTGGCAGGTCATTATCCGCATATCCGTAGTGGGCAGGTGTGGCTCTTCGTGACTCACTTCACGTTCACTAGTTTATTAATTAATTAATCGTTCGGGCAATCGCTTATATCAACGAGCAAACTCACGGTTTCCTGCTGATAAAAATCGCAAGTTTGCTTTGCACATGCAGAGCGCTGATCATGAAGAAACTGCCGCAAGCGTATTGCGAGAATTCTCACAGCGACAGAGAAGTCCTCTGCAGGTTGTAAAGCTTATTATTATGTCCGTTAATTTAGCCACTAATATCAACATCATTTCAGCATAAATAACCTACTAGAACCTCAATTGATTTGCCATGGAGTATTTAATGGGCAGCTTTCATTTATTTGTCTGAACACTTTATGGAGCGCATCGTCTCAAAGCTCACAACACGCAACAAGGGATTTCGTTCTCAGATGTAGGCTACAGGTAACACAATATTCTTACCTTTTGCCCTTCGGTTGAAAGTAAAGCAAATATTCTCATGTTGTGAAGTAGGCTATAAGTCCGATGCCCGCGTGTCAACCAGCTGCAGTCCCTCGTCATCGTGTCAATATAGACCGCTTCAGAAAATATAGGCTATAAAGTTTGACTGACTGCATGTCTCATCTCTGGCTTGTTGCAGGTAGGCAACTTCTTAATTTAGATTATCTTTCAAGTTATTTAATTTCATGTTCTTCGATGCAAAGAGACATTTAATGTAGGCCCGCCAGTGTTCTTTAGGCTTAATTAAACGGGAATATATGACAAACTCAGTTCACAAAGTGTGTGACGAGTTCATTCACTATAATAAAATACATTTGTTGGATAATAGCTTTTGTTTTTAGTGTTTTATTGTTTAATCTTAATGGGTCTGCAAACCCGAACCGAATTAATTAATTAAATAAGGAGCGGTGTGCGTGCAGCTCCTCCCTTTGCGCTGACCGCACCGCAGTGAATAGTTAGAAAATTATTTGGAAATCAAAAAATGATTTAAAATTTAGATTTCGTTTGCTAAGAATTATACAATAATGTGTTATGTATTTATGAAATGATCAGGCTACATCTATCTTTTTTCAATAGGCTACATTTTGACTGGGCCGGTAATTATTCTATAAGGCCGGAATTCTGGAATGTTGCGGCTCAATTGGCCGGCCAGAAAAAATGCTAGTGGAATCCCTGGTTTGGTTACAAATTCGCTAAAGCTGTTTCCTATTACATTTCTTTTTTTCGATAGGCCTACATGCTACCGCGCCCCCCCCCCCCCTTCCCGCCGCCGCCCACTGGCAGAAAAAACGGCTCATATCCAGTTGTTTCTTAACAAAGACCCCTCATGTTTAGAAAGGCAAAACCTGAAAATATCCTGCTCTGTCTAGCCTGACATGATCCAGATAACATGTTTAAAAGGCACTTAAGTGTTCACCAGGCTCAAAACACCGGATAGTCATTTTTAACCATTTGGAGTTACGCTCTTTCTATAAAGTCCATCAGCTTTGAGATCTGTTGGCCGGTTTGATATCTATTAGCCCACTTCTTTTTACTCTCGTCAAAGATTTGATGTTTGAGATCAGTAGTGAGATTAAAAATGATTGGGGGGATTTTGAGTGAAATACAGGATATCATTAATGGGACTAGTGGATTGCTCTGATATGAGATCAGACATGAGACGTAACGTAACAGCATGACATAACATAAACAAACAAATTATGTCACAGATAACAGATCAGTTTCATATAAACATGAACAAGAAATAAAAAGTATACATATATTTCTATATGTAAAGACATGAGAACATATATCGTATAAGAAATAAAAGATATCTATATATGTATGAATGAGCCTAACCTCTTTGTCAAAGACAGGATATGTACAGCCTGTTGTGCGCTCATATAAGTGAAGGCATTCATTTAAAATTACTACTGTCTGTGTTTAACAGCCTGACAGCTGAAGGGAAGAAAGACTTGGAGTACCGGTTAGTTATCCTAGGGGGCGCATGGTAGCACCGGCCTGAGGGCATCAGAGCAAATTCACTGGACAAAATGTGGCTAGATTGTCTGATGATCTTTTTTGCCTTCTGTACCACACATTTCTCCCAGATGGAGCACAGGTTACTCTGCTAGACTCCAATAATCCTGGAGCAGACCCTAACTATAGCGTTTAGGCTATTCCTGTCCTTCACAGACAACACGTTGAACCAGCAAATAAATGAAAAAGTTAAAAGACTTTCAATAAAAGATTGGTAAAAATGACAAAGAATGCAGTCACAGACATTAAAGGAACTGAGCTTTCGGATTAAGTGGATTCTTTGCTGACCACGCTTTTTGGCCTCGAACTTGAGTTGAGAGTCGAACACTGTTCCTAAATATTTGTATGTCTCCACGATTTCAACATCCACACCATGTATGATGCTAGCTTTTGGTTTGTCACAGTTTGTACACATCCAGTTTGTGTTGTACAGTACCTTCTTCACACATTGAAACCCTTCATATTGTAATTCTTCAAAAATAGTTAGAATCAGATTACAGCCTGATATTAACTCAGTCATTTTTCACTCCCTTTGTCCTCAGAGAGGCACTTTGTGGATGAACACAGGAATGAGCTGATCCACAGAGTGCGCATGGTCACACCTATCTTGGATAAGCTCCTGGACGAGGACGCTATCCACCAAGAAAGCTACGATACCGTCAGGTCTAAACCTACCACTCAGGAGAAGATGAGGGAACTCTATGCGTTACTGAATACCAGGAGACAAAAAGATGTCTTCTATGATATCCTTGAGAAACATGAGCGATTTCTTTTGGAAGAACTGGAAGGTGATGTAGGTGGTGGAGTGCAGAAGTTGCCACACAGCAGTTCAGGGCCCAGAGGTAAGTCATGGGAAGATAAAGTGTGTGTGTGTGTGTGTGTGTGTGTGTGTGTGTGTGTGTGTGTGTGTGTGTGTGTGTGTGTGTGTGTGTGTGTGTGTGTGTGTGTGTGTGTGCGTGCGTGCGTGCGTAAAGTAGCCATTAAAACCAATGGGAAATGCAGACAGGAATAACGATGCACACATTAGCGTAATACGAATATTGTAACTGTATACTGGAACGCATGAAATGTATTGGTCTACAGAAGAAGAGCGTTTGTGCCACTTGTTCATGAGAGAGACTCAGATGAAGATGAGGGTTTGGCAGTAACACATTATCAGTAATGTGTTATTCTGAGAGGAGGACAGATACCTCTTCATCACACATTGATCCATTACTCAGTAATGTGTTACTGTAATTGTATTACCTTCCTCAGTAACTAGTAATGCAAGGGATTACAATTTCCAAAAGTAATTATATTACAGTTACTACTGTAATATGTACTCTACTCTATGCAGTAACTATTAAAGTTACTACATTACTTTCTCCAGCGCTGCACAGGGCTATAACAAGGTGTGGAGATATGTGTGGCTATGTGAGACTACTGCGTTGCCAGAATGTGATTAGTTGTTTTGTCCTCTAGTCTAGGCAAATAAACAGTCTGCAGTTTAGCTGATTGTTGACTCCTGTACGTTTAATTACTGTTCCATTAAAGTAGATTCAGTGTTAAAAGGAGCTGGCTAAATGTCACTTTACGGAGAGGGGGGTCATAGTAAAAGTAAAGTAATGTAACTAATTACTTTTTATGAAGTAAAGTAATTGTATTACTTTTTAAAGGAGGAATAAGTCATAAGTAACTTATGACACTTCCTGAGTAACTTGTCCAACACTGCAGATGAAGACTGAACATCATGAATATCCGCTCCTTCACTATTTATGTGAAGAGTTGTGTCATGAAAAGGTGCTTTAGCTGCTGTGAAATTCAAGACATTTTAAAGTCTCTTTCTTTCCCTCTCTCTCTTCCTCTGTGTCTCTGCCCTCTCTCTCTTTGTGCCTCTGCCCTCTCTCTCTGTGTCTCTGCCCTCTCTCTGTGTGTCTCTGCCCTCCCTCTCTCTGTGTCTCTGGCCTCTCTCTCTCTGTGTCTCTGCCCTCTCTCTCTCTGTGTCTCTGCCCTCTCTCTCTGTGTGTCTCTGCCCTCCCTCTCTCTGTGTCTCTGGCCTCTCTCTCTCTGTGTCTCTGCCCTCTCTCTGTGTGTGTCTCTGCCCTCTCTCTGTGTGTGTCTCTGCCCTCTCTCTCTCTGTGTCTCTGCCCTCTCTCTCTGTGTGTCTCTGCCCTCTCTCTGTGTGTGTCTCTGCCCTCTCTCTCTGTGTGTCTCTGCCCTCTCTCTGTGTGTGTCTCTGCCCTCTCTCTCTCTCTCTCTCTCTCTCTGTGTCTCTGCCCTCTCTCTCTCTGTGTCTCTGCCCTCTCTCTCTGTGTGTCTCTGCCCTCTCTCTGTGTGTGTCTCTGCCCTCTCTCTCTCTCTCTGTCTCTGCCCTCTCTCTGTGTGTGTCTCTGCTCTCTCTCTCTCTCTGTGTCTCTGCCCTCTCTCTCTGTGTGTCTCTGCCCTCTCTCTCTGTATGTCTCTGCCCTCTCTCTCTCTGTGTGTCTCTGCCCTCTCTCTCTCTGTGTGTCTCTGCCCTCTCTCTCTGTGTGTCTCTGCCCTCTCTCTGTGTGTGTCTCTGCCCTCTCTCTCTCTGTGGCTCTGCCCTCTCTCTGTGTGTGTCTCTGCCCTCTCTCTCTCTCTGTGTCTCTGCCCTCTCTCTCTGTGTCTCTGCCCTCTCTCTGTGTGTGTCTCTGCCCTCTCTCTCTCTCTGTGTCTCTGCCCTCTCTCTCTGTGTCTCTGCCCTCTCTCTGTGTGTGTCTCTGCCCTCTCTCTGTGTGTGTCTCTGCCCTCTCTGTGTCTCTGCCCTCTCTCTGTGTGTGTCTCTGCCCTCTCTCTGTATGTGTCTCTGCCCTCTCTCTCTCTGTGTCTCTGCCCTCTCTCTGTGTGTGTCTCTGCCCTCTCTCTCTCTGTGTCTCTGCCCTCTCTCTGTGTGTGTCTCTGCCCTCTCTGTGTGTCTCTGCCCTCTCTCTCTGTGTGTGTCTCTGCCCTCTCTCTGTGTATCTGCCCTCTCTCTGTGCGTGTCTCTGCCCTCTCTCTCTCTGTGTCTCTGCCCTCTCTCTCTGTGTGTGTCTCTGCCCTCTCTCTCTCGCTCTGTGTCTCTGCCCTCTCTCTGTGTCTCTGCCCTCTCTCTGTGTGTGTCTCTGCCCTCTCTCTCTGTGTGTGTCTCTGCCCTCTCTCTGTGTATCTGCCCTCTCTCTGTGCATGTCTCTGCCCTCTCTCTCTCTGTGTCTCTGCCCTCTCTCTGTGTCTCTGCCCTCTCTCTGTGTCTCTGCCCTCTCTCTCTGTGTCTCTGCCCTCTCTCTCTGTGTGTGTCTCTGCCCTCTCTCTGTGTCTCTGCCCTCTCTCTGTGTCTCTGCCCTCTCTCTCTGTGTCTCTGCCCTCTCTCTCTGTGTTTCTGCCCTCTCTCTCTCTCTGTGTCTCTGCCCTCTCTCTCTGTGTTTCTGCCCTCTCTCTCTCTGTGTGTCTCTGCCCTCTCTCTCTGTGTCTCTGCCCTCTCTCTCTCTGTGTTTCTGCCCTCTCTCTCTCTGTGTGTCTCTGCCCTCTCTCTCTGTGTGTCTCTGCCCTCTCTCTCTCTCTGTGTGTCTCTGCCCTCTCTCTCTGTGTGTGTCTCTGCCCTCTCTCTCTCTGTGTGTCTCTGCCCTCTCTCTCTCTCTCTGTGTCTCTGCCCTCTCTCTCTGTGTGTGTCTCTGCCCTCTCTCTCTGTGTGTGTCTCTGCCCTCTCTCTCTGTGTTTCTGCCCTCTCTCTCTCTCTGTGTCTCTGCCCTCTCTCTCTGTGTCTCTGCCCTCTCTCTCTGTGTTTCTGCCCTCTCTCTCTCTCTGTGTCTCTGCCCTCTCTCTCTCTGTGTGTCTCTGCCCTCTCTCTCTGTGTGTCTCTGCCCTCTCGCTCTCTCTGTGTGTCTCTGCCCTCTCTCTCTCTGTGTGTCTCTGCCCTCTCTGTGTGTGTCTCTGCCCTCTCTCTCTGTGTGTGTCTCTGCCCTCTCTCTCTCTGTGTATCTGCCCCCTCAATTCAATTCAATTCAAAGGGCTTTATTGGCATGATAAGGTGCATCTTACATTGCCAAAGCATACATTAGCAACACTTAGCGGTTACAAAGAATCAAAAACAGAAAACAAGACATCTTGTTACCCAGTAACATAAATCACCAAATCTGAAGATATTCAAAGAGGAAGAGAAAAGAAAATTAAATGGAATGTGATAGTATAGAATACAATAGAAGACTATTGTTGACCGGAATCTATTCAGAATAATAACAGAACAGTAATAAACGGGCAGTTAAATCTCTCTCTCTCGCTCTGTGTCTCTGCCCCCTCTCTCTGTGTCTCTGTGTCTCTGCCCTCTCTCTCTCTCTGTGTCTCTGCCCTCTCTCTCTCTCTCTCTGTGTCTCTGCCCTCTCTCTCTGTGTGTCTCTGCCCTCCCTCTCTGTGTGTCTCTGCCCTCTCTCTCTCTCTCTCTCTCTCTCTCTGTGTCTCTGCCCCCTCTCTCTCTCTCTCTCTCTCTCTCTGTGTCTCTGCCCTCCCTCTCTCTGTGTATCTGCCCCCTCTCTCTCTTCCTCTCTGTGTCTCTGCCCTCTCTCTCTCTCTTCCTCTGTGTCTCTCCCCCCTCTCTCTCTCTGTCTCTCTCTGTGTGTGTGTGTGTGTGTGTGTGTGTGTGTGTGTGTGTGTGTGTGTGTGTGTGTGTGTGTGTGTGTGTGTGTGTGTCTCTCTTTGAATTTGATTCTTGCAATGATGGGAAGCCAGTGAAGTTCATGAAAGAGGGGGGTGATATGGGAAAATTTAGGTTGGTTGAAAACAAGGCGGGCTGCGGCATTTTGAATAAGTTGGAGGGGATGAATGTCTGAAACAGGGAGACCGGCCAGTAGAACGTAGCAGTAATCGAGACGTGATAGGATGAGTGACTGGATGATGATTTGAGCTGCTTGTCTGGAAAGAAACGGACAGTTATCAGTAACCCTAACCCTCTCTCTCTCTCTCTCTCCCCTCTCTCTCTCTCTCCCTCTCTCTCTCTCTCTCTCTCTCTCTCTCTCAGTGAAAGCCAGTGATGTCGGGGAGACTTCAGAGAACAGAGGATCTTCCTCCACTCAGATTCATGTATTTTGTACTTTTTTTCCTTCTTCTTTTTACCACAAGACAATGTGCAACAAGTCAAATAAAGAGACTATTTACTGACAACAAGAAGAACATGTGATGTTCAGAGCAGGTGGATCATTCCAGTTACTGACATCACGGTGCTGAAAGTGTTACAGCCAGGAAATAAAAATATATAGTACATATATATACATATTATGAACCAGTTCACAGAAAGAAAAGCAACAATGTTAACGAGAGAAAGAGAATCATCCTGCTCTAAGTTTGTAGAACAAATTCATATGTAGCCATGTGTTTGTACCAAAGAGTTCTCAATGATCAGACAATAGAATAATAAGAGCAGTTACAGTATCAATTCCCTTTTGGGATCTGGCTGACAAAGTCATTTTACAAGATTTCCAGATACTTATTGCTAGGCTACTTAATACTAATGAAATGTGGTAAATAAATAAATAATAAATAATAAATCAATCAATCAATCTCATCATAATTGTCCTTTGAGTTGAAAATATCCTTTGAAATTACCAGGAAGCAACGATGGCAAAACAGTCTCCTGTAGAATACCTTTTGGGGACAATGGATGATTTGAGCGATAAAGAGTTGAAGCGTTTCAAGTGGCACCTGGTGCAGGCTGACGTCCTGGAAGGTTACCCAGCCATCAAAAAGAGCCAACTGGTGAATGCAGACAGAGTGGACATAGTGGACCTGATGTGCCAAACCTACACACGAGACTGTCTGGAGGTGACCAAGAGGGTTTTGGTGATCATGAAGAGAGATGATCTAGTGCAGAGGTTGCCAAACACCAAACCTAAAGGTAAGTCCTGGGGAGATACAAAATAAATAAAGTGTGAAAAACAGAAACGGCACAAATGTCTAATAAATTCATACATTTTTAACACATTATTTGGATCGTCAAATTGACAAAAATTGGATGTTCAACAAAGTGTCACTTCCCAGCGATCATTTTTCGGTTGAAAAGACGTTTAAAAAACAATTAGGGTCAACGTTGAAAAAACGTGCAAGGAAGGTTTGAAAGTGAAAGTTTTTTCACCCACTATTTGCAGACGTTTATTGAATGTTAAGATTTAGACCATATTTCACCAGGATCTTAAATTAAAAATTCAGCAGCGCACACGCCACATTCAAGCCACTGTGCTCTACGACGTGAGCTATACATTTTCTTACATTACATGGAGAGCCGGGCACATATATACTCTATCTCGCACACAACTTGTAGACTACACAATTGTCAACGATCGGGAGGACAAGTTATTTTATGTGATGTGTACGAGACTATCATATTATGTAACAGACTAAAATTATGTTGTGTGTGTGTGCATCTATAGTCTGTAGGCTGTACGGCTTCAGAGGTTAACTTCATTTAACACCAGAGACTCAGGAGGTACACAGAGCCTCGTTTACAGTCTGTTACAATAACATAGCGTGCCCAGAGCACCTCGTTCCGCACTTGGTGCAGACTTGTGCAGACTTGCTTTGGTCTAGTCAGTCACAGCTAGCTAGCGAGTACTTGCGCATGCGCGTTGCTGCAGGAACTTCATTATTTTATAGTATTGCGCTAAACTATTAACCATATGTGTCTTGGAAGCTTTTTGTTGGCACCACATAGCCTATATAGTCCCATATTTATGATATTTCATGTGACATAAAATGCGTTGAAATGTAGTTTTCGTGTAGACCAGATTTCAACTCTCAGTTACACAATAAAATGGACAAATGCCAATTCACACACTATCAATATTGTCTCTATTCCAAACTACAACAAATGTTTTAACAATATGATGAACCAAATTGTGTTTTTTTTACACGTTGACGTTGTAACCGCATTTTAGTCGGTTGAAAAGAGGGTGAAATTAGGTCTTAGACGTTCAAACCCAATATCACCCAGATTTAAACTAAAAATCAACGTTGAAAAAACGTTTTGTGCTCGCTGGGTTGGTATATGTTTACAGACTATACACTAACCCTATCTCATCTCCAGCATTAACCCTATAACCCAAGCCTCTATAGAGACTTCACAGTTATCAGTTTAATTTGAAACTCAGTAGACTCAGTGACACATTATTATAGTCACTTGATAGAACCTTGAGTATCAACATGGAACAATCCAAATACTGAGATCAAAACACTTCATACATGTGCCAGCAATTGTATATAGAATATGTGCTGTAACACTTACGATTCACATTCAGAAACTGTATTTTACTCCTGGGAACTTCAGTGTGGAGGTATCAAATTAACATCAAGACATAAACGCAGTAAACAGCCATAAAAGTCACAAAACAGTCATAACAAAGTCAGTAAAATAGTCTTAAAGTGACACTAAGCCGTCACACTAGCCTCAGTTATTCGCTGGTTGTTGGAATGCACAAAGCCATAGGTGCCGGAAGCAGGGGGGGCAAGGGGACATTTTGCCCCCCTAAATATGAGAGAGAGTGGGGGGAAAAGAGGAGAATCCACAGCCAGCGCTCCGCGAGCGAGCAACCCAATCCCCCCGCCCCGACTCTCTGCTCGGCTTTCTTCTGAGGCGCAAGGCACTCGTCTCTGGGTGACGTGTGTTTGTTTTAGGTGAGTGGAAAATGACGAATGAGCCGCCCAAAAAAGACTACTAAAGAAAGTGGCAGCCTTCTAATACTTCTTCTACTATTGCCGTGGAGCTGTTGGTGAGAGGGAGAGACTCTCCCTCTCCCTGCTCTCCCACCGACAGCTCCACGGCAATAGTAGAGAGAGCAGCAGAGGCGAGCTGGTTAGCAGCAGAGCCAGAGACAGTCATCATCTCCACCGGTCACCCTGCCTCCGCTCTTGATGAGAGAGAGAGCGGGGACGAGGACGAGAAAGCGGGTGAGGAGGAGGATGATGATGAGGATGAGATTAGATGGGGGGGGGGGGATATGTTACCCTGCCTGTTTTGTGTGTCTGGGATACACTTCCTCAGTACTTATTTCAGTTCAGTTGTTTTTATTTGTCATTGTTATGATGCCACACCCTTACTGGACTCACTAATGCACTTTACGATGGCTTGAATGTGTTGTCATTGGCTGCTGCTATAATGCAGGGATGTCAGAGATACGGCCCGCAGGTTTCATCCGGCCCGCGAGATGTTTTGGAATATTATTATTATTATTATTTATTTTTATTATTATTATTATTATTAAATTTGCACCCCATTATCATGAACTACGTGTGGCTAATAAGCAAGCTAAGAGTTCATTCATAAGTTAATTAACCTGCACTACAAGGAAGTATGTCAGTAGGTCATCAGGTGTAAACAAAGCCGCCATGATGCCACGCTGGAATCGCGCATTCAGCTACCTACCAAAAAACAAAAGAATCAACAAGATCAGGCGCGGACTGCATAATCGGGCACGTCGGGCAAATGCCCGGTGGCCTGGCCTGGCCAAAAATTGTGCCCGCAGTCAGGCCACTCACTGAACAGCAGGCCAGGCGCCGCCCACTGGTTTACTAGTGGTTTTATTACTTTATTCAGGGTTAAAGTGGGTGCATCTCATTGTAAAATTGGATTTGTTCCAAATTGGGCTTCATATGCCCAAATCGGGCTTCAAACGGCCCAAATCTGGCTTTAAACGACCCAAATTGGGCTTCAAACGGCCCAAATCTGGCTTCAAACGGCCCAAATTGGGCTTTAAACGGCCCAAATTTTTCGGACGCCGGCACGCGCGTCGGCCCGTATCGGCCTGGCCTGCTTGGTATCTAATGCCCGGCCTGAATTATGATCCCAGTCCGCCCCTGAACAAGATGCTGTCGAAAAAGAGAAAGGTTGACACGGAATGCAGGCAGTTTCAAGAGAAATGGAAAGAGCAGTATTTCTTTTGTGAAGTAAATGGGTAAATGAGTCGAATTGATTTTAGTAAAAAAAAAATCCGGCCCCCATGAGGTCTCAGTTGAACAAATCCGGCCCACTACCTAATATGAGTCTGACACCCCTGCTATAGTTTTATTTTATTTTTGTGTTGAGATGACAAGTTTTGCACTGTGTTTCAAAGTGATAAAGGTAATAATAATAATAAAGGTAATAATAATAATAATAATAATAATAAGTTCAGTGTTTCTGCCTGTGTTGCTGTCTGTTGTAGTGTAATTGTAAAATGACCTAAAGGGAGAGCAGGTCACCAAGTGAGTGAGAAAAGGAGAAAATACTGAATAATAGAAGGCGTTTTGAGAATGCGGGCGCGCACACACACACACTACACTGTATGAAAAAAATAGACGTTTTTTTGGACGTTTGGATGATTTTTAGCCATATTTAGAGGAGTTTACTGTAGTGATGTCATTATACATCTAATGTTACTTTAGCTAATGCGGTCAATGAATGTCAAAAGAACCACAACACAGAGTCCAGTAAAAAGTCCACACAGGAAAAGAAAAAATATCTATCTAGTGAAGCCTGTCTGGCCAAACAGCAGCAATGTGACCAGGAAACTACAATAATAGAGACGGGGCTGTTTCCGGTTCATGGAGTGAATTTTTACAATTTTTTTGCTTGTGTTTTAGCTGCTGTGATATTGTGTTTTTTGCTGGGTACTAGATAAAGTTAGCTTGCTTACCAACACAACTATAGCCAATGGATTTACCACCCAGAGGCTCCGCTAATAACGTTACCATCTTGTGTGGATAATGTAACAGTAGCAAATATGCCTAACATTACTACCGTCATGCTGATGGGACATTGTTTGAATGCAGTAACTATCAAGTCCCTGTTTGTTTGGTCACGTCCAGCTCATATCCACCCCAGGCATAGACTGTATCATAGGGGAAGCAGGTAGTCAGCTCCTGGCTCATGCTAACATTAGTATCCACTTCCCCGCAGCCACAGTGAGACAAAACACAACCAAATACGCCACAATAGCATCCGCTAATTCGTCCAGTCTCGAGGCTGATCGGACTGATAAGTTGTCCTGCACAAGGGAAGACAGTTGTCACTTCTTCATGTGAGAGACTCATATGGAATCTAAACATGTTGAATGATCAGTACTTGTATTTATGTAAAGAGTTGGTTGACATACAGTATAGGAGCTGTTGGCTGGTGTTCAATTTAATCTCTTGTGAATTCTCTCCCTCCCTCTCCCCACTCTTCTCGTCTGTTTATCTGTCTGTCTCTCTCTTTCCCTCTCTCTCTTTCTCTCTCTCCCTCTCAGTCTCAGTGGATGTCAGTGATGTCAGGGAGACTTCAGAGAACAGAGGAACCTCCTCCAGTCTACCACAGTCTACTGCTCGTCCTCAGCTTCCTGACAGCAGTCAGTCTGAAGGTAAAGCTATTCTCTGCGATTAATTTGCACATAAATAATATTTTTTTAACCTATATCCAGTCAATGCAACTGCGCATACCATGGTATGCGCAGTTGCATTGCATTGCTGCTGAGTCTAAAGCACAGCCTATGCACCTGCTGAGTCTAAAGCACACCCTATGCACCTGCTGAGTCTAAAGCACACCCTATGCACCTGCTGAGTCTAAAGCACACCCTATGCACCTGCTGAGTCTAAAGCACACCCTATGCACCTACTGAGTCTAAAGCACACCCTATGCACCTGCTGAGCCTAACTGATTGGACTTATTTTATTTGGAAATAATATGTATAAAGTAGCCCACTTTCCTTTTCAATTAAGAAATATATAAATCTACGTGCCTTGATTATGTTCTTTATAGGCTATATAGCCTGCTATCAATTGGTTTTACCCTCAATAAACACAGATTTAATATTTGACTGGAATTTATAATTTTTTTCCGGGAGACTGAAATCTTTGACACATTGACCCCCACCCGTTTTTTCTAACGGAAACCCTGCCTCAGACCATGATCTTCTCAGTGTTGTGAGTCACACATGGGCAAAGTTAGCCCCCAAGCCTTTCTGGAAGAAGACCTTTCTGTAATAAAGCCACGCCCCAAACTCATTTGATTGGTCGCCAAAACTGCTTCTTTTTGAAAATGTGCGGCAAGTAAAAAAACCTTGGTTTAGATTAGGGTTAGGGTGTGAAAAAAGTGCAGGGCTCAGGGTGTGCTCGGTCCTGTGGCTTAATGGGTAAGGTGCTTGCCTTCCAATCTGAGGACTGTGGTTCGATTCCCGGTCTAACTACACACATTTTTATAAAACAGGGTTAGAAAATGTACTCACGAGTCCATGGAAAAAGTATGGAAGCGTATGGGCCCAACAATTATATATGAAATACCACAATGTTATATGAAATACCACAATGATATAAATAAATAACTCAATGATATAAATAAAACAGGCAATGAAATAAATCAAAAACACAATGAAATAAATAAAAACCCAATTAAATAAATATATACATTTATTTATTTAATTGTGTTTTTGATTTCATTGTGACTTTTCATTGCCTCTTTTATTTATTTATTGATGACTTTTCATGACCACTTTTATCTATTTCATGATGACTTCTCAAGTACATTGGTCCAAAAATTAAATCATAAATACATAATTAAATAAATAAAAAACACAATGAAATAAATAATAAACGCAATGAAATTAAAAAATGAAATTAATAAATAAATGTATTTATTTATTTAATTGTGTATTTATTTATTTCATTAGGGTTTTTATATATTTAATTGTTTTTTATTTATTTCATTAGGGTTTTTATTTATTTAATTGAGCTTTTATTTATTTCATTGCGTTTTTTATTTATTTCATTGGCGTTTTTATTTATTTCATTGTGTATTTAATTATTGGACCAATACAGCGCCATCTGTCAATCAACCCAAACGGGGCGGGACCATAGGGTCGGACCTATTCGCTGATTGGGTACTCTTCTGCTCTCGGCTGCTCTCGGCTACTTTGGTCTGTCTGCAAGACACTGACCCACTCCACCATGTTTAAATGCCAGCGAATTATCACAAGTTTTTAGTGGCTGATAAAAGTTTTATCGTCGATTAATGAAGTGAATGTAGACTTGAATGAGATAAGGGATGCAATGTTGGAGGGATCGTCAGCGGGAGTCAGCTGACATCAACGAACACTAACAGGTAACGTTAAGTTTTTGTTTTTAACGTTACTGAGACATCCAGCTACAGCCAGCATTACCGTTAAACTAGCCTTGTTTAACCAGATTGTAAACGGCATTAACCAAGCTATAACGAGACAACACAAACAAGGATCTAGTCAGGAGAGAAGAATATAAGTGTCATAAAGCGATCTTGGTCTGCAGGACATGGGTGCTAGTAAGCTAGTAAGTGAACGTTACTAGCTAGTTACACCTGAAGGCTAGTCTCCCTAACTGGCTGATAACTAACGTTACCGGTAACTTTTAGCTGATGTTTGGTTGCCCCTGTTGCACACATTTCCCTCCATGGCTCCCTTGAAAAAGACATAGCCTATTCATCTCAACAAGACTGGTTAAATAAGGTTTATTAAAACTAATAATACATGCATTGTCATAACGTTGAATGCAGAATATGCAGCATAGTCTTAAAAACACAATAACAAAGTAGGCTATGTTGCTCATAAAAACGATAATTCTCAATAATCACATAGCCACTAGAAGTGTGTGGCAGCTTATTTATCTACAAAGACCCTGCCTGGCTCTGCCTGTATTTTCAATTATTGTGTTGGTTGTCTTGATTCATGTAACTTTTCAGTTTAAAATGACTGACACATTTCTCTCCCTCATGTTTACTGCTTAATGACACAATGATGGAGTCAGCATTTCATCAATTGTGACCACAGCCATGGAGGATGTTGCTGTCAGACCTCAATCACACAGCCAGGGAGAAGATGGACTGGACCTAGGCTGCACAGATACTGTAGGTCAGCTGTCACTTCCCTAACCTCTCATCTATGGCCACTTTGTCTACTCTAGAATAATTTCACAATGGCAACCATAGTTGCCATTGTATCCTGATATGATTATGTCAGTACTCTGTTTAACTGGGATTGTGTGTACATGTGTTCATTTTCCTTCAGGTGTGGACTTCACCAAGCAGAAATGGCCCAGCAGTCCCCAGTATCTGCATGACTTGTCTTCATCGCCATGGTCTCAGCCCTGCTGCATGCAACAACTGACATGGAGCAGCTCGATGTTTTTTTGCAGGGGGGGGGGTGACTTTCCCTCTCATCCACATACCAAGTCCCCTTTGTTACACATTGTCCCATTTTGACATTGGAACCCTTTGTATATGAAGGAATGACATTGAAAACAATGTGCTGAAATGGGAACTGTGCATAAACGTTACTATGGCACACTCACACACTGATTAACCCAAACATAAAAAATGGCACATGGTATTTTGTCCTCCCGTCCTCTCCTCACTGCCAACATAGAGCAGTTCCGTCATTCATATCTTGCACTCAAGCAGGTTAAATTAAACTGAACATTTACATCAAAATGACTGCTGAACTTATATTTAAGCAATAAAAGGATTAAGAATTATTTAGGTTTCAAGTGTTTATTACATCTTAAGAAAACATGTTTTCCAGCTCCTCTACTGTTGAACTGTAAACAGTAACTGCTTCGCTCAGGGGAACGTCTCGGGTGGGCAGTCTTGCAAGCTCCTCTGGGGTCAGGTCATGGGGTAACTGGATTTCGGGGATTTGGACTCCATCATCCCTGTCTACCAGCTCTGGACCATCCATGGTTGCACCATAAAGTGCATCAACCTAACAAAATGTCAGAATTAATTATTGCATATTACCCTACAACTGAATGCATGTAGTTGCTTCCTGTTAACAAACACACTGGAGCCATGTAGCCACCATGACACACTTTAGCATCATCAGCCTGTTTACATCCAAAATGATGTAGGCAACCACTACATCTGGGGATAGCTTTAGTTTAATCCTACTTACTGCCTGGGGATCTCCAGCAGAATCTCCGACCCGTAGCCACAGCTGGTAGGGTGACTGGTTATTTTCAGTTCTCAGACTATGGAAGTTCCAGGCTTCTTGGAACCTGCCAAGGTGACTCTGAAGCAAAGGCAGAAACACCCAGTGTAGAGCATACACATGGATTTCATTGTCTGGCACCAACATCCCCGATGTGGAACAGGTCCACGACTTGTATGTATACATCTCGCCAGAGACGCTCGATTCTACAAAAAAGAAGAAAAGAAAAATAACTTTTAAGAATGAATAAAAATAAATCAATGTTTATTTGTCACTACTCATACAGGTAAAAGCAGCTAAATGCAATGTGGGGTATGTGGGGACTAAAGACACACCTTTTCAGGCTCCATCTGGGCCCTTCTTGATCTAACTTCTTTCTCTTTCTTAAAAAAATAAAATAAACTAAACTAAACTTGTACCACTGTTCCTTCAGAGGTTGTAGGTGTCATAGACTGTGTTGCATAGTTGATTGCTCTATTGCTGACAAAAATGTGTTAATGTAAGTCGCTTTGGATAAAAGCGTCTGCCAAATGATGTAATGTAATGTTCTCAAAAAATACTGTACAACAACATCAGCGTAACACAATAAAGGGAGAGAGGAAATAAATATATATAAATGTGCAAATAGGGCATAACCATTATGTGCGGAAACCTTGGGTATCAGTCAGTATATAAATGGATGGAGCTAGGGCTCTATCCGTTTCTCTGTCTCTCCCACTGTGATGTCATAAATCCCACTGACATGTCATAAATCCCAGTATTCTTGTCAGGTTGGTCATTCATGTAAATTAGACTGAGATGCTACTTCTTAAATGTAAACCAATAGCTTCTTTCTGGCTGGTAATTTATGTAACTTATGTAAGAACAGTAGCCTCTTTTGTGTTGGTCTCTATTTTATTTTGTGTTGTATTATTTTTGCTTATTTGATTGTCTTGTTTGTAAATGTATGTTTAACTCATTGAGTGCCAATGACGTCGATCGGCGTCAAATCAAATAGTAACGTGGAGTGCCAATGACGTCGATCGGCATCAAATCAAATAGTAACGTGGAGTGCCAATGACGTCGATCGGCGTCAAATGCGTTTTTTGACGGTGGGACGTGGATCAAAGCCTCATGCATCTCCTGTAAAAATATTGTAGCTATTGAAGGTGTATAACTTATTTTACGGACCCATGTCAGTTGTTGCATGCAGCAGGGCTGAGACCATGGCGATGAAGACAAGTCATGCAGATACTGGGGACTGCTGGGCCATTTCTGCTTGGTGAAGTCCACACCTGAAGGAAAATGAACACATGTACCCACAATCCCAGTTAAACAGAGTACTGACATAATCATATCAGGATATAATGGTAACTGGTTATTGTGAAATTATTCTAGAGTAGACAAAGTGGCCATAGATGAGAGGTGATGGGAGGATTAAGAGGTTAGGGAAGTGACAGCTGACCTACAGTATCTGTGCAGCCTAGGTCCAGTCTTCTCCCTGGCTGTGTGATTGAGGTCTGACAGCAACATCCTCCATGGCTGTGGTCACAATTGATGAAATGCTGACTCCATCATTGTGTCATTAAGCTGTAAACAAGAGGGAGAGAAATGTGTCAGTCATTTTGAACTGAAAAGTTACATGAATCAAGACAACCAACACAATTGAAAATACAGGCAGAGCCAGGCAGGGTCTTTGTAGATAAATAAGCTGCCACACACTTCTCGTGGCTATGTGATTATTGAGAATTATCGTTTCTATGAGCAATATAGCCTACTTTGTTATTGTGTTTTTAAGACTATTGTAACACTGGTCAAAGTTGTTTCCCATAAAGGAAGACACAAGTAGTTGCTCTTTCACATCCACATCTAATTTATTTACTTTACAGGTTATTCTCAGTGAAGTTGGCAAATCAACAATAAAACACTAGTTTAATAATTGACAGTCCTAAAACAGTGACATAGCAGTAGTCCTGCACACACAAGAAAACAGACTCCATTAATATCACCATTGCATTCCCCTCACAGTATTTACAAATAATCCTACTGTGGCCAGAACGTACCAGGCATTGCCTTTCTGCAAATACTCGGGACGTCCACAGGAGAAACCTTAAGGGCCTCACCTCAATGATCTGACAGTAGCCTAATACACAAACACAATAAAGATACATCAAACAATACTCCTGCATTGATGTGTGTGTGTGTGTGTGTGTGTGTGTGTGTGTGTGTGTGTGCGTGCGCGCGTGTGTTCGGGATGCCACACACACGTAGCTTCAAGGCACACAATATACAACCCAACATTACAGTGCACCCGCAACAAAATGAACAAAACAAACAAACCAAAGCTACGGTACTTACATCTCGAGGCACCCAGCCAACTATAACCCGACGCCGGTAGCTCGCCCCGCATCAAACAGACTTCCAGGCGTCCTCGGTGGCAGCAGTAAGTGCGCCCACTGTACACATTGAAAACACACATGAGTTGCACAAATTGCACGACTTAACATTGCATGTACAGCAACGATAACTACTCACGTTTTTGTTGTAAAGCACAGGCTCGCGCCACCGTTTGAGCTTAGACCCTGAGACCGCAGGCTACCGCTAACAGCCCAGGGGCTCTGTATGCACTTCCTGCCTGCGCAGCCTATACGTGCTGACGTAGCGCCGTCGAATGTGCTGCTGACGTCGTTCCAGTAAAACACGCCCTGCGGCGCCTTACACTATGCTGCATATTCTGCCTTCAACGTTATGACAATACAATAACTGTAGCTAGTAATAATGTTCACTTAAAACTGTGATGCCGGTACTAGCACCCATGTCCTGCAGACCAAGATCGCTTTATGACACTTGTATTATGTTCTCTCTTGACAAGATCCTTGTAGATTTGTGTTGTGTTGTCTCATCATAGCTTGGTCAATGCCGTTTACAATCTTTACAAGGCTAACCTTAAGTAGCTGGCTATAGACCAAATCACCTGGATGTTTACATTTACTTCCGGGTACCCCTGGGAACACACATTATAATGGCGGTGGACGGCACAAACTGACGTGTTGAAGACAAAAACAGACAAAGAAGACAAAAATGGTTCGTCCGTGTTGTGTTGTTGTTTAATATCATTCATAACAACACTTTCACTAACGACCAGACTAGCTAATTTACCTGTTGGACCAGACCAGAGTAGACTTGACGCTAAATTAAATTAACGTGGCGTCAGTAGCTCTGTTTGTAACGTTAACGTAACCTCGCGTCACCAGGCTCTTCTATGTTAATGAGTCTGCAAAACAGCGAGTTTGACAGACAAACAAACGTTATTAGCTAGCTAACACTACATAAAACAAACACAGAAGAAAGGCTAGATACGTCGGACAAGCATGTTTACCAACCGTTTAACCATTTAAATTGAAAGTAGTCGGCCGAAAACAACGAGAGGGTTTGACAGCATTTATTTGACAACACGCACATTTAAACCTGCCGCCTTCCCCATGTGGTACCCGGAAGTAAATTTGTTTACATGGTGACGTCACGGTGATTTGGTCTATACTGTCTCAGTAACGTTAAAAACAGCAACTTAACATTACCTGTTGATGTCAGCTGTGTCAGCTGACTCCCGCTGACGATCCTTCCAACATTGCATCCCTAAACTCATTCAAGTCTACTTTTACTTAATTAATAATCGATAAGACTTTATCACCCACTAAAAACTCTTGTGACGATTCACTGGCATGTAAACATGGCGGAGTGGGCCTTGGGCAGACAGATCAGGAGACAGACCAAAGTAACAGAGTCCAAGAGCAGAGGATTACCCAATCAGCGAATAGGTCCCGCCTTATGGTCCCGCCCCGTTCGTGTTGATTGACAGATGGCGATGTATTGGTCCAAAAATTAAATACGCAATTAAATAAATAAAAAACACCATGAAATAAATTTATTTATTTATGATTTAATTTTTGGACCAATGTACTTGAAAAGTCATCATGAAATAGATAAAAGTGGTCATGAAAAGTCATCAAGAAATCAATAAAAGAGGCAATGACAAGTCGCAATGAAATAAATAAAAATGCAATGAAATACAAAACCCAATGAAATAAATAAATGCATTTATTTATTTAATTGTGTTTTTATTTATTTAATTGGGATTTCTATTTATTTCATCGTGTTTTTATTTATTTAATTGGGTTTTTATTTATTTAATTGTGTTTTTGATTTATTTCATTGCATGTTATATTTATATCATTGAGTTATTTATTTATATCATTGTGGTATTTCATATATAATTGTTGGGCCCATACGCTTCCATAAAAAAGGGAGGGCAAACAGGATTTCCTGGTCATGTCGGGAGCGTGTCTATGTTCCCACAGTCCTATATTCCCACAGCCCTATGTTCCCACAGCCCTATGTTCCCACAGCCCTATATTCCCACAGCTCTATGTTCCCACAGCCCTATATTCCCACAGCCCTATGTTCCCACAGCCCTATGTTCCCACAGCCCTATGTTCCCACAGTCCTATATTCCCACAGCTCTATGTTCCCACAGCCCTATATTCCCACAGCTCTATGTTCCCACAGCCCTATATTCCCACAGCTCTATGTTCCCACAGCCCTATATTCCCACAGCCCTATGTTCCCACAGCCCTATGTGGCCACATGCCTATATTCCCACAGCCCTATGTTCCCACAGCCCTATGTTCCCACAGCCCTATGTTCCCACAGCCCTATGTTCCCACAGCCCTATGTTCCCACAGCCCTATGTTCCCACAGCCCTTTATTCCCACAGCCCTATGTTCCCACAGCCCTATATTCCCACAGCCCTATATTCCCACAGCCCTATGTTCCCACAGCCCTATGCTCCCACAGCCCTATGTTCCCACAGCCCTATGTTCCCACAGCCCTATATTCCCACAGTCCTTTATTCCCACAGCCCTATGTTCCCACAGCCCTATATTCCCACAGCCCTATATTCCCACAGCCCTATGTTCCCACAGCCCTATGTTCCCACAGCCCTATGTTCCCACAGCCCTATATTCCCACAGCCCTATATGACCAGAGCCCTATGTTCCCACAGCCCTATATTCCCACAGCCCTATGTTCCCAGAGCCCTATGTTCCCACAGCCCTATATTCCCACAGCCCTATATTCCCACAGCCCTATATTCCCACAGCCCTATGTTCCCACAGCCCTATATTCCCACAGCCCTATATTCCCACAGCCCTATGTTCCCAGAGCCCTATATTCCCACAGCCCTATGTTCCCAGAGCCCTATATTCCCACAGCCCTATGTTCCCAGAGCCCTATATTCCCACAGCCCTATATTCCCACAGCTCTATGTTCCCACAGCCCTATGTTCCCAGAGCCCTATATTCCCCCAGCCCTATATTCCCACAGCCCTATGTTCCCCCAGCCCTATATTCCCACAGCCCTATATTCCCACAGCCCTATGTTCCCCCAGCCCTGTTTCCTCTGTTTAATAATAAAATAAAGATTTTCACCTGTCTTTCAAGCATTTTCATAGATGAAAAAAAAAAAGCATATAAAAATGATCCTACTCCGCCAGCGATAGCCGTATCCGGAGGCATTATGTTTTCGGATTGTCCGTACGTATGTACTGTACAGTATGTCTGTCCTGTCCATTCTCATTACATCTCATTAGAATGCACTGTCTCTCAAACAAAAGTGTCTAAATTGCACAAAATCACAAAATCACAAAAATGCAAGCAACCCGCCAAGTGTGAAGTCAACTGAACAATATGAGGATATGAGGAGACACAGACATACAGTACAGAGATTCCGGCCTTTACAGTATGATGACTCATTATTACTATACTATATTACTACTACCTATATTCCTACCTACCTATTCCTATATTCCTATTACTCCTAAAATAGCATTTAGCGCCAGGCCAAGCGCTATTTAGTGGGCGTGGTCAGCGCATTCCATATTTTCCACTCTGCACTACACCCGGCGTTAACCACTTAACCACGCCTTTTAACCGTAGAATTATGCACAACTCTGGTCCTTGGTGAACTGCAATTACGCCATGACATTCTTCCTTTCGAAGCTCCGATCCACTCGATCCATGTCCGGGTTTTGGCTGCATGCTGTCATCTCTTCATGCCAATTTGGATATCTCAGCACATCACAGATCATAGCCTGAATAAAACAATTCAACCTACAGCCAGGCAAATACAGATCTGTTCAGCAGAGCTGATGCGGTCTCCCTGTAGCCTACAATATAGAACGTTAACTATCGGTGACATTCCTGATAGCATCCAATTCCATGATCTTTATGTTGTAAACACGTAACTTTCACAATAGTGAACAAGCACCCCCACTCGGCTCATTCAGGACAGGCTTAGTTTTATAACTTGTAGGCTACCTGCTGCTCCTGCACATCACAGCACAGGCTAAATGATGCGACATAAATATAGCCTACATTATGTAAAGTCATGGCATGAATGTGTTTTTATTGGAAAAAGTACGTGTCAAGTAAGCTAAGTCTTGTTGGAGCGGACATCACAGTACAATCATGTTACTCATCTATATCACATTGTATTTGTGACAGATATATATGCCACCTGGATTACATGTATGTTTCACATAGGGTTGTGTTTTGATTTTAATGTTTTATTTTGTCCAATATGGAAATGTTCTAGAATTGCATGTTGTGTTAACATAAATATTATTTCTATTTACTACTTAGCCTACTTAGGTTGCTATTTCTTGTCAAAATGTATTAGCCTGCATGCTGGGAGATTTCACGTGTGTCTGTGTGTGACTTTGGTAGGAGTGAATAAGGCCTGGTTTTGAAAAGCGCTAAGCTCTAAAATTAACGCCAGGGGGGAAGATAGCGTTAGGCCGGTATTTAAGGCCGAAACGCCCATTCTGGCCTATTCTGGCATTGCGCCACGCCTCTTCGGCGTAAAGCGCATTTCGGGGCCTAAAAACAAGGCGCGGTTTTTTTGCGTTTAACGCCAGTTTAGCGCCTAAGGCCATTGGGAAGATAGTGGGGGCCACGGGTTAGGGGGGGGGGGGGGGCGGCAACAACAGGTTATGTGCATTAGGGCAGTGGTTCCCAACCAACCGGGCAACGCATTTGGTACCGGGCCTCGAGCCCGGTATTTTTTTTTTTTTTTACAAACATTTTTTTTTTACCAACTACAAACATAAATAAACGTCAACTTGAAACTATGTTTCAACTACCACACAGCCTATAATATTATAGCCTATGTTTATTAAAAAAAAAATATATATATATATATTACAATTGGCAACCGGTCCGTGACTTTCTTTTCCATCTATCTACCGGTCCGCGGCACAACAAAGGTTGGGAACCCCTGCATTAGGGAATGGCCATACTGGTGCTGTGGGGATGTAAGCCGAAGGGAACATAGGGCCTAATCTTGCTGGGAGGAAGCTTTCTTAGAAATGGGGGAACATGGGGCCTAATTTTGAGGAAAATCCTTGTGGAAACACAGGGCTGGGGGAACATGGGGCCTAATTTTGATAGCAGGAAAAATTCTTAGAAATGGGGGAACATAGGGCCGGGGGAACATAGGGCCTAATTTGCGAGGAAATCCTTGGGGGAACATACCACTGTGGGAACATATGGTCTATTTTTGGGTAACTGTCCGCCTTTCCGAAGCCCTGCCACTCCGAACGTTAACTTCCATTATTCGGACTGGCGGTCGTTCACCTTTTTTGCATAGGCCCCACCATTACGAAAATTCCTGCCTTCATTATTCGAAATGTCTGCCCTTCCTCGTTTTTCTAAAGGAGCCGCACTTCCGAAGTTTGGATATTGTGTATGGCACAAATTTACTGATGCTTTCTGAAGGCTATTTAGCCTACTTGATTACTACTGTTTTTGTAGTGTCCACCCGCTATGCCGACCTTAGGTTTAGGCGTGGGGGTGGGAGAGGTTAGGTTTTGGGTTAGGGTCTGGGGGAGGTTAGGTTCAGGCATGGGGGGAGGTTAGGTTTGGCGTGGGGCTGGGAGAGGTTAGCTCCACCGACACGCTGCACACCGCCTCGGTTTTCCTTTCACCACTAAGTAAATAAATAAGTTATGTTTATACAGCAGCTTTCACAGACAGTCAAATCAAGTTCGGAGTGGCGGACCTTATGGAAATCGGAGTGGTGGGATTTCTGAGTGGCAATATTTCAGAGTGCCGATATTTCGGAGTGGCAGAACGTCGGAGTGGCAGCACGTCGGAGTGGCAGCATGTAACCCTATTTTTGATGGGAGGAAAATGTCTTATAAATGGGGTTCCCCCATTTAGGGCTGTGGGAATATAGGGCTGTGGGAAAAAAGAGATGAACCCATCATGTCATGTGATCAATTATTTGTCTCTCGAAGTAAAATACCCCACATTCTCAACTAAACAGTGAAACATGCATTTTTTAAATATTAGCAGTGAATCCCTGCTGAACTGCTGCAGTGGAGTTGCTCAATAGAAGACTGTGGTTGTTCTGTGCAGCTCCCAGCTGTTCATGTGTAAATGTTTGATTGTGAAGCTGGAGTGCATCAAAGAGCATGTGTCTTGTAATAGTCCGGGAGCCATGGGGTTGAACCTCGCTTCGTCGGATAAAGTTTTTTTCTCTGCTGATTCTTGTAGTTTGGGGGTACCTATTCAAAATACAGGAGGGTGCCCGGTGAGCACCCTTGAGCCTTTTCAGATATTAACCCCTTAATTGCCAAAATTCCAGAAAAATAGGGATTTATGGGATTTCATGCAAAATACTCAAATCAAATGCATCCAATTTGTTTTCTCCAATGTGTATTCATAAAGGAGGTCATGTACAATGTATTTCATTCCACATTACATAATATTAACCCTTTTAGGCCATGCCAGCAAAACAAATGTTTTATGACAATAGGGGTTGTGCTGGATGACAACATCCATTGAGCCTTTGCTCATTGGCAGGCGCGGACTGCATAATCGGGCACGTCGGGCAAATGCCTGCAATTTTTTTTTTTTTTTTTTTTGTGTGTGGCCACTCACTGAACAGCAGGCCAGGTGCCGCCTACTGGTTTACTAGTGGTTTTATTACTTTATTAGTTAGTCTGAAGTAATAATTACACTTCAGGGTTAAAGTGGGTGCATCTCATTGTAAAATTGGACTCTGCCCAAATTGGGCTTCAAATGACCCAAATTGGGCTTCAAATGGCCAAAGTTGGGCTTCAAACGGCCCAAATTGGGCTTCAAACGTCCCAAATCTGGCTTCAAACGGGCCAAATTGGGCTTCAAACGGCCCAAATCTGGCTTCAAACGGGCCAAATTGGGCTTCAAACGGCCCAAATTGGGCTTCAAACGGCCCAAATCTGGCTTCAAACGGGCCAAATTGGGCTTCAAACGGCCCAAATTGGGCTTCAAACGGCCCAAATCTGGCTTCAAACGACCCAAATTGGGCTTCAAACGCCGCGCGCGTCGGCCCTTATCGGCCTGGCCTGCTTGGTATCTAATGGCCCATTTCCACCGCTGGTATCAACGCGGCCCCGCCCAGCTCGTCTCGCTTTTTTGTCTCATTCCACCGATCAAAAACGGGGACAGCCCGGGTTGTATTGGGGTCGAGTCGTGGTACTTTTCGTACCTGCCTCGTCAAGGTTCTATTCTGTGAACCCGGGTTCATACGGTGACGTGAAAACATTAGTAGATGACTGATTGGCCAGGCAGAATCGTGTTTACTCTGTCTATCCTAGTGACTATCAATGCAGTGCTGCATACCAGTTTAGTGGGGCTTACCTTCTCTTCTGTTATGCTTTTCCATCAGTCTTTTGTGTTGCTGCCTTCGCCTCTGGTAAAATAAAATCGTGGCGGTGGTTTCAATTGTCCAAAAGTCCGCTGCTCAGGAAGCGCTTGTAGTTGAGTGCTGCGTCGGCTCCGCTAGGCCGCAGGCGGGGCTCTGGTGAAGCCGCGGTCTTGCCTGGTGAGGCCGCCGGGGTAGAGGCTTCACTCTAGCGCAACCCCCATCGCTCGCGCAGCGCATGTGAGTTTTGACTAACAACAAAGTGATATCCATTCTCCTGGCCGATTGTCACATTTGCCCATGTACACTGTAGGTCATTTAGAGGCACCAGTATTTCATAAACAGTTTAAAAGTTCTGTGTATGGATTTAAGTGTAACGTTATGTTATAGCCTACTTCGGAATATGGGCGGAGGGCAGATATGCGGTCGCTATGACGACCAGGTGTGGGCGGGGGCAGATGACCAGCGGTGGAAGCAAAACGTCCATCAGGTTGAAACAAGTAGAGCCGAGTGGTGACGGGCTGTGCAGGGCTGTAAAATGTGGTGGAAAGGAGCCATAATGGCTCATTTCCACCACATATAACAGCACAGTACAGCTCTACTCGACCTGGTCTTACTCGGCTCTACTTGATATAGACTCTGTTTCCATAGCAAGTTTACTCGCCTCCGCCCACACCTGGTCGTCATAGCGACCGCATATCTGCCCTCCGCCCATAGCCGAAGTAGGCTATAACGTTAAAATGAAATCCATACACAGAACTCAATTCAGAGTAGATGATTCAGAGTAGATGATACACACTGGGAGGTGTGAAGGGCACATTTTGCTGCTGATGATCTGATGGTAGTTAAGCATATTTGGATCTTGAGCATCCTACCCTGAAACATGCACAGAACATTGTGCATGCACTTCACAGTTGCACTTATTGGCGTTAAAAGGGTTTTGCAGCCACACCTGATCATCTCCAAAATGTAGTCTGGGACAAGTTTGCAATCTTCCGGTAGAGTGGTTGGGCTCAGTGACCTGTTGCATGTGTCTTTTTTTCCATCAAAATCCCTGTGTTCAATGCTAGTGGCAGATTTACATTGATATTTCAATATATTGCTTGAAAGTGGGCCCTCATTGAGTGCCAATGACGTTGATCGACGTCAAAGTAAATAGTGACGTAGAGTGCCAATGACGTCGATCAACGTCAAATGCGTTTTTTGACAGTGGGACGTGGATCAAAGCCTCCTGCATCTCCTGTACAAATATTGTAGCTATTGAAGGTGTATAACCTATTTTACGGACTCATTAGGTGGCGACAGTGCTCTCCAGATTAGAGAAAGGTCAGGAAAACAGCAGGAAAGAGAAACCGCTCATGCTGCAGCCAGAGCCATATAGATTGCTCTGGCTGGAGCTGACGTTGGCTGCGAACAGCAGTCAATCCGCGCCCACAACTGAGCCTCTCTGTCTCTGCTGTATAGTTTCTCCACACGATTAGCCGCCAGAAAAGCAGCACCCGACGCCGAAGGGCCAAACCATTCTCAGCAGTCCGGTTTGGCTTTTCCGTGTCGCGCTGGGAGCCGGCGCACAAAAACGGAGCACTCCGAAAATAGACGCTGGGTGCGTGAGGCTGTGTGTTAGTGTGGGGAGGAGTTTGCAGCTGAGGGGGGGAGAGGGGGGTGGGGCACGCAGGGCACCACACAACTACACCACGTCACTACATCAGAAAATATTAGCTTCAGACTCAGTGAATGTGCTTGAAATGCTTCATTTCACAAAAGGCGGAATATCTCAGCTTCTAATTTCAAACGCCTGTTTTTGCTCAAAACAACCTATCTTCTCTGGCTCATAACTAAAGAACAGAAAATGGTATCAATAAACTTTTTTTTGCTGATGATACAATAGAGTCTCCTCGTTCTTTGTGCGTGTTCAGTGTTTACATAGTAATATCACACAATATTCTGTGGGCCTCGAGAAATCACTGAAAACGCTCTGAAACTCTGGCACTGGGAGCGTCCGTTCTCCAAAAGTGGCTGGCACTCAATGAGTTAACATTCTCAATGAATGCTTCATTCACTGGGGGTAGAGCAGCTAAGTTTGGAGCAGACGTGTGCTTTCCCATTCTTTTCCTCCCAGAGAAGTAGCCTTGTGTGTGACATGTCTGTCCTCTCTATACCAGAACAGGCTGAGATGAAGGCAGTGGCTTGGTCAGGGACCTGCTGGAATGGTGCAACCACATTGCAAATAGCAGATAGTTCATACAGTTTTGAGGACTTTGATGACAGAGCCTTTTCCCAACCCATAGTAAGACGCTACAGTGTCACATCCCAATATGGCATGGGCTGGTAAAAGGTTCTTCACAATTTGTGAATGCTTGACCAGTGTTGACTTGATGTCCACTATTGCCCTTTCCTTGTGGGGCGTGATGTGTGGTACATCTAGTCCTTCCTGATGGTAATGGTGAAGGAGTAGGATGCACACATCTGTGTCATCAGAAACCACTGATATTTGACGGGCTTCTCCAGCACACCTCAGGACCTTTTGGACAATGATGGTGTCAGTTTCTTCCTGTTGATTTTCTAGATCATATCAGCTCCTTCTTTCTTCCAACCTGATCTCAATGGGGCATGGCTCATCCCCTGTCACATGGCTCCTCCCCTGTCACCACCAACTTGTGTTTGCTTGTGCTCTGTAGATGGAAAAGCTGATCCTTCCTGGGTCAGTTCCTCACATAAGAGCTAAGCGATGGTGTTTCTAGGTGAGCCCTGTCTCTGTGACATCTCGAGTGATGGACTTGATACAGTTCTGTAATCAGAGTACCTGTCTAAGATGAGGTAGGCGTCACTGTCTGATAGGTATGAATTCAGCCATGTCTTAACATTTTTGATGAAATCAGCTATGGTGCCATCAGCTGGCCAGTCCTGCCATCAGCTGGTCAGTCCATTACCCTTGAATCGATGGCATTTAGGTTTTAAATTGTGGAGTTGTCAACTTGGATTTATTTGGTTGTTGTCATTGTCTTTACTTTGTTTGAGATGGTGTTGTAAAATCCCTCTGGCCAGGTCTTCTCAAAATCTTCTAACATTTTGTTATTTATCTTTATCATTATCTTTATGGCAGTCTCACTGGTGGGGTGATCTTGATGTTCACAATGCTTTCCCCTGGATGTTCGTTGGGATCCAATGGATGGAGGCAGGTTTCCAGTTTCTGACAAAGTCCAGCCCTGTCCATGACTTTGGCATCTGCTTAACTCATGGCTTCAGCCTCCTCCTTGTGATAGAGATGAACCTTTGTAGTATCTGTCTCATCCTCTTCCATCTCCTTCATGTCTGACTCAATCTTGCAGCATATGTGGTGGCTCAGGGCCCAGATCTTCAGTGCCTCTCGCTTCATGGTTATTCCAATGATCCCTCCATCACTGTGGCTGTACCTCATGAAAGTGGTTATGAACTGGTTGATCCACAGGCCATTCCATATTCCACTAATGTGTCGCATCACATGCTGCCACTGGAGAAAATTCCTTTGTGGAGGAAGCTTCTCCATGGAATGAAGATATGAGAGGCCATAGCAGACATAGTTGACATGGCCAGCTGCACTCTGGTCACCCTCACGGTCACCCTCACGTTCAGCCCAGATGTATGACATCAGCATCATTGGTTTCACCAAGACCTAAACCCAAATTGTGGCTGTTCTGGTCTGACTCACAATCTGATCCTCTGGAGGCTCTCATCAGGTCATCTGCTTTCTGGAAATTTCTTACCAGAACTCCAAAGAGCCCACTATCAGCATCAGTGAACATAAAGCCCCAACAAAACTCATCAATGCGTGCATACCCCTAAGACGCTTTAAGCAGCGCAGCCACATCTATAAGTGACATGTGTGTCTGTTTGAGGCGAGATGTGTCTGTCTGTGCCAAGATGCAGTGTCCCAGCCATTTTGAGTGGGGTACGTGGCCCAGGTGGGGCACAGACTCAAGCAAGGGTGGCACTGATTGCGGCATTTAGGAAGGATGTAGAAAGGTTTTCCCTCACCAAAATTTAGCCTAACATCACTCTAGCTTAGTTTAACAATTAGCCCCCTACAGCCTCTGAAAGACAGTATTGTTGGCCACAGATGCCAGCACCCTCAGGATTTTGGGGTGGCCAATTAGATTTAACGGGTGGCCAGTGCCACCCCTGGCCACTCCCTAGAAACTCCCCTGCTGAGATGTGCACACAGGATTTGAGCAGTGCACCTAGAGCCCTCCCCCCGGCTGTAAGGAATTGAGAGTGAAGACAGAAAGTGCCGTGGCTCAAAGCTGGTGAAACATGCACACACGCGCACATGCACGCACAAACACGTGCGCACACGCATGCACACACACAGTGCCAGAGAGAAGGGAGTGGGGGAGAAGGGTCTGACTTGCGCAAACCTGCACCGCTTCAACACCTATAGGAGTGCTTTATCAGACTAAAAGTCCTCTGCTAATTTCATGTTTTTATTGGGGGTGGTGCACATGGCGCAGGAATCAAATAGGCTACATTATACATGACCTCGTTGCTCCTTTATGAATAAACATTGGAGAAAGCAAATTTGATTAATTTGATTTGAGTATTTTGCATGAAATCTCATAAATCCCAATTTTTATGGGATTTTGGCACTTAAGGGGTTAATATCTAAAAAATGCACCCTCCTGTATTTTGAATAGGTACCCCCAAACTACAAGAATCAGCAGAGAAAAAAACTGTATCCCACGAAACAAGGTTCAAAACAGCCTTTGGCTCCCAGACTATAATGAAATATATGAATACTAGAATATCACTTACAGTCTACTCTTCTTGATATCACAACCTGTCTGTTCCAGTAAGGCGGCGTTCACACTCAACGCGCTTTTGGAGCTGCCAGCGCCTTTCTGCAATTCATAAGGACACGCTAAGCGCACTCCTCTTTCAAGGACCGCACCTGGTGTTTAAACGCTGGTGGCGTCTAGTTTTTTTGGGTGGAGCGCTCTGGGCGTTTTAAACTGAACAAAGTTGAACTTTTGGAGGAAGAGCACGCTGCTCGTCTTTTCACTCATCCTACCTCTTCTCCTCCCAGAGGGATCCTCAACCTCCGCTGCTGCCAGAATTGGCAATAATCTGGCTTTCATGTTCACAGTCAACAACATCAAACAGATGAACCCTGCTGGCTACCTTCCGTGTGATCGTTGTGTCCTGAACTGTACTGCACACGACTGCAGGGGGAAACAAAACAAAGCACACACAAAAACGCTCCGTGCGCTGTGTTTTGTGCACAATGGAAGCGCTCTCAACATGATTTCCATAGCGTTCTTACTGAAAAAAGCGCGTTGGGTGTGAACGCCACCTAAGGCTGCATGTAACCAGGAAGCCTCCTCAACATTACATTCATTTTTTGATATTTTAAAGGAAACATTGTATTGATGTTTACAGTGAAAACATGTTTGTTATTCTCAGAGCACCAACCTTTAGTGAAAACAAACAAACAAAACAAAAAAGCACTGAACTTCAAATTTGCTTTTTTTGTCTCACAAGCATCTGTTTAGTGCTGCTACCTGCAAAAGAGCCTAATACTTAATTTAGTGTGGTTGTAGTTTAGTTTTTATGGATGTTACTTTGTTCTATACAGATCTGCTGGTGAAAACAGACAATCCACAACTCATCACATGGTACCAAGACAAGCACCAATCTAACCTCCAGAATGGGTTTATCTGTGTACAAGAAGGATCGGCAAAGAGAAAGGATAAGAAACATCTTGATGATATCTACACCTGGCTCTACAACACATACGGAGGTGACGTACACATCAACAGGCAGCATGAGGTCTGGCAGATTGAGATGGCATCAAGAAACCCAGCGGACACAGAGAAATCAATCGAACCCAGCGACATCTTCAAACACCCTTCTGGAAAATACACACCCATAAGATTGGTGCTGACCATTGGGATTGCAGGAATCGGCAAAACATTCCTTGTGCACAAGTTCATCCTGGACTGGAGTGAAGGAAGAGCCAATCAAGATGTTCATCTCATATTCCCCTTGACCTTCCGCAAACTGAATTCACTGAAGGGAGAAACGTTTAGTTTGGCAGAACTAATTCATGAATGTATCAGGGAAACCATCAACATCCCAGAGGAAGCTCTTAATTACATCTTCACAGAACTACAGATGTCAGGAAACACCAACTATGACAAGAGTAACTTCAAACTCTTGTTTGTGTTGGACGGCCTGGATGAGAGCCGCTTTCAACTCGACTTCACTGCCAAAGAAAAGGGCTCTATTGATGTGACAAAGCCAACCAGCATAGAAGTACTGCTGACAAACCTCATCAAGGGCAGGCTGCTTCCTCCTGTTCGCCTCTGGATGACCACACGACCTGGAGCAGCCAGTCAGATCCCTGGAGACTGTGTTGACATGATCACAGAGGTGAGAGGCTTCACTGACCCACAAAAGGAGGAGTACTTCAAGAAGAAATTCAGTGATGAGGAACAGGCCAAGAAAATCATCTCCCACATCAAAAAGTCACGGAGCCTCGACATCATGTGCCACATCCCAGTCTTCTGCTGGATCATTGCTAAAGTTATGGAGGATCTGTTAAAAACCAGTGAGACAGACCTTCCCAAGTCTCTGACTGAGATGTACACAAGATTCCTGATGTTTCAGATTGATCAGACAGAGGAAAAGTACAGCAGAGAAAACGTAAAGAAAAAACGAGACAGGATTTGGTGCATTGAGTCACTTGCAAAACTGGCTTTTGAGCACCTGGAGAAAGGCAACCTGATCTTCTATGAGGATGACCTAAAAAAGAGTGGCATTAACTTGACTGAAGCCTCACAGTACTCCGGAGTCTTCACAGAGATCTTTGAAGAGAAGGATGAGCAAAAAGACAACAACAAAGTCTTCAGCTTTGTCCATCTGAGCATGCAGGAGTTTCTGGCTGCTCTTCATGTCATCCTGTCACTCATCAATAACAACAATAATGTGATGGCTGAACCACAAACCGCTTTAAAACGTATGAGGATGCATATGTCTTTCTGGAACATACCAGCAACACAGGTCCACAGGATTGCTGTTGACAAGGCCTTACAGAGTCCAAATGGACACCTGGACTTGTTCCTCCGCTTCCTCCTGGGTCTTTCACTGGGGACCAACCAGAGTCTCCTAAAAGACCTGCTGAAAAAGACAACAAGTAGCTCAGAGACCAATCAGGAAACAGTCGAGTACATCAAGGAACAGATCAGGGATAATAAATCTCTAGAGAGAACCACCAATCTGTTCCACTGTCTGAATGAGCTGAATGACCATTCTCTAGTTGAGGAGGTCCAACAATACCTGACATCAGGAGGTCTCTCCACAGAGAGACTCTCCCCTGCTCAGTGGTCGGCTCTGGTCTTCATCCTACAGTCATCAGAAGAAGACCTGGATGTGTTTGACCTGAACAAATACTCTGCTTCAGAGGAGGCTCTTCTGAGGCTCCTGCCAGTGATCTCATATAAAGCCTCCAGTAAAGCTCTGTAGGTGACAACATAACTGGATATTAACTATTTTTAAATGTCATGTGAGTAAAAAATGGAAAACATTTTAAAGTTATTCATCACTAATTCTTCTTCAGGCTGAGCGGCTGTCAGCTGTCAGACAGAAGCTGTGAAGCTCTGTCCTCAGTTCTCAGCTCACAATCCTCTAGTCTGAGAGAGCTGGACCTGAGTAACAACAAGCTTTGGGATTCTGGAGTGCAGCTTCTCTCTGCTGGACTTGCGAGTCCACATTGTAGACTGGAGACTCTCGGGTAAGATCCATTCACAGTTTTCTCAATTGACTTGACATGTTTCTCCAAACTAAGGCCTGCTCTCAAAACTCTCTCAGGACAGAATCTGCAAATGGAGACTATGTAGGTTTAGCAGGACTCTCACCCTCCCATCCTGAAATAAAGACTTATAATGTTGGAATTGATGAAGCGAGCAAGGAATGGTAAACTTGCTACCTGCCTCTTCACTTGTCAGTGGGTCATGTGACCTTCAGCGGGAGAAAAATCTGTAAAAGTGATATTTCTCTCTGTACATTTATTTTAGCTATTAGCCATTATGCATGGTTTGTCCTTAGGGCTTCTGTAGCACAAAGGTTTTGCGCTATGTTTCCAAAATGTTGCGGTTTCTGTCTCCCTCTAGTGCTCAGAAAATCACTTAATAATAATAATAATCGACTTTATTTATATACCACTTTTCACTATATCTTCTCATTCTTAATGGCCTTCTGTAAAGCATAACATAGAGTTGAAAAATTACAGAGAGAAAAATGCAATATGAAGTTCTGCAATTTCCAAAGGCTGCAGTTACTTTGAAAAATATTTGATCCATTAATCAAGTACAGTATTGGTGAAACGCTTTCATCAGACTCAAACTCATGCAGTAAATCAGACCACACTCTTTTTAATAAAGTCACGTTTATTTAAGCAATTTTAAAGTTCTTAAAACAAAGAAAACCCTGCAATGATATTGAATCGCAGTTTAAATGACAATTTCAATTATATTTTTGTCAATGTTGTTCAGCCCACTAGCATAGCATAGACTATTTGGTGGATGTATTGATCCAAATCACCTTTCAGTACCAGTGAATATAGTTTTAACATGGTTGTACCCATTGAGAATAAAACCATAATCTCTCTGATTGCTAGTGCTGCACTCAGTTCACTGAACTACAACACCATGCAAAGAACACTGTTAACTCTGCTTTTGTTAATCAACATTATTAGCAGTAATTTTTTTGAAAGTAAAATCACTGGCACAACATCAACTTTAAAATATCAGAGAATAATATTTTCACATGTTTTCTTGACCTTCAGGTTGAGTGGCTGTCAGCTGTCAGAGAGCAGCTGTACAGCTCTGGCCTCAGTTCTCAGCTCCCAGTCCTCTAGCCTGAGAGAGCTCCACCTGAGTAACAACAGCCTACATGATGGAGTGAAGCTACTCTCTGAAGGACTTAGGAATCCACACTGTAGACTGGAAACTCTCAGGTAAAATGCATTCACAGTTTTTCTCAATTGACTTGACACCTTTCTCCAAACTAAGGTCCCTGCTCGCAAAACTCTCTCAGGTCAGTGTTCCTGAATCTGCAAATAGAGACTATGCAGGTTTTACACCAAGACTCCAGAATCATTTCAAGAATCAAGATTCAAGATTTTTATTGTCACTCCGTAGTACAAGTATCACGTGTGAAATTCTTGTGCTGTAGACTCCGTTACAACATAGTGCAAAATAACAGGGCATATATGTGCAGGAAAACAAGAGAAGCAACAAGCAATAAGGCAGTAAAGCAATAAGACAAGCAGTGACATATTCACTGCACATAGGTGCAAATGGCATGGACATACTTTAAACATAATTAAACATAATTAACATTATGTTTGCACAGGTGCAAATAGCATATACCTAATTAAACATACAATTAAATATTAGACATACGTAATGGTAGCAGCTACAGTACAGTACAGTACAGCTACTACACTATTTGTGTATGTTAAGGAGTCTCGTGGCCTGCGGGAAGAAACTGTCCCTCAAGCGATTTTACATTGGCATTCTCAATTTTACTGAAAATATAGTTCTGGATTTTACAAAATGTGTTTTGTCCTGATCCACATTCATATTCCACCATGATGACCCTGAGAGAAGATCATATATGCTTTGATCGCGTGCCATTTATATTACTGTACCTTTCTCTTCCTGTCTCAGTTCCTGTCTCAGTTAAAGGATAAGTTCACCCAAAAAAGAAAATTCAGTGATTATCTACTCACCCCCGTACCGATGGAAGGACGGGTGAATTATTTTGTCCACTAAACATGTGGTCGCATATCTTGTGGATTTCGGCACAGCAGTGGCACTGGGCAATTAGTGCTGGGCGTTAGTGCATTTATAGGCGTGTCCAAGTCATTGTACTATTCTCCGGAGTGCACATCTGCCTGCTTGTGGGGGCGCAAAGGTGAAATGGGCTGGGTTTACTTGTATAATTATTCAAAGGCTTGGTCAGGGCATGAGATCTACACAACCAATCAGATAGGCCAATCTACCAATAATACCTTTAAAAACATTTAGAAAGTGTCAGTCTCACTCAGAATTACGTTACGTTACGTTACGTAGAATTACGTTCTACACAACACACAATTTGCTACTCAGCTGTTTGCATGACATGAAGTGGATATTCCACTAATATTCCCATTTACATACAGCTGTGACTTGGTGACAAGTCATATATTGAAGCTGAATGAAGGCTAATCATTTTTTTTATGATCAATTGTTTTTGTTTTTATATATCATATATAATGAAACAAGGACAGTCAGAACACTCCTGATAATATAGAAACATACACATTACACCTGCCATGGAATACACCGTACATTACTTCTGCAACTAGGTGAAGGTGTGCAATATTCAAGATACAGTAAATATGGTCACCATAGCATCAAAAATAAGAATAAAACAAAATTATTAGTGAAGGCAAGATTAAACGGAAAGAATAGCCCATGTTAAAATAAAAACATGAATAAAATATTTCTGTTCTGATTGCTGCAGTGAAGCGTCCGGGGACCAACTTCTTCCAACCGCCGCTGGTCAGACGACAATCTTCTGCATGTTTTTAGTGGGGGTTATATATGGAGGAACCCAAAGGCAGCACGGGGAGAACATGCAAACTCCACACAGAAAGGTCCTTTTGATGAGATAGCCCACATGGGCAGTGGGCACTGATGACATGGGGGGGAACACACCCCCAGCACCCACAGCATCCCAGGCGGGAATCGAACCCAGGACCTTCTAGCTGTGAGGTGACAGCGCTACCACTGTGCCACTATGCCCCTCAGTTACTTTGTCAAGTAACGCAAGTTACAAATTAAGTTTTTTTTTATCAAACATATATTTAAATAAAGATACAATCATTTCCTAATCAAATTATGTGTTTTTATGCAAATAACCACTAGCCTATAGATGACAATAACAAAGCAAAAGGATAACATTTTAGAATTTTGGATGGTTTACACTGACTTCAAGATGGTTTCAATTATTTTGTCAGGGTGGTTCCAGGGTGGCGATGTCATTCTGCTGCTGCTGTTATTTTGGTGAAAGTAATTCAAAGTAATAAGTAATGAGATACTCTACACAGCCAGTAATATTGTAAATTTGACATAAACCCAGTGGGAATCAAACCAACATCTCTGGCATTTGTGAGTGCTGCGCTCAGTTCACTGAACTACAGCAGTGCAGCACCATGCAAAGAAATGGCCTGCATTTATATTGCACTTTTAGCCAAAGAGCTTTACAATTACCAATTCACACAGACATTCATGTATACACCCATGGTGGCAAGCTGCCATGCAGGGTGCTGGCACAGCCATCGGGAGCAATTTGGGGTTCAGTATCTTGCCCAAGGACACTTCAACATGCAGATCGAACCACCAACCTCTTTTGTCCAAAGCGAGATTAGTGGATGACCCACTCTACCTCCTGAGCTACAGCCGCCAAAGAACACTGTGAACTTTGCTTTTAGATAAGAGAACAATCAACATTATTAGCAGTAATCATTTGAAAGAAAAATCACAGATAACATTGATTTTTTAAATATAAGACAATAATATTTTCATAACTTTTCATGTCCTTCAGGCTGAGTGTCTGTCAGCTTTCAGAGAGAAGCTGTGAAGCTCTGGCCTCAGTTCTCAGCTCCCAGTCTTCTAGTCTGAGAGAGCTGGACCTGAGTAACAACGACCTCCGAGATCTCGGTGTGAAGCTGATCTCTGATGGACTGGGGAATCCACACTGTAGACTGCAAACTCTCAGGTCAGGATTCCTCAACCTTGTCAACACATGACCATTTAAATCCTGCTTTAAAGAGAGAAAATCCTAACCTGTGGATGATTTTCTCTGCTCTTATGATTGTGGTAACAACCGTTCACTCTACTTTCTGTCCCTATGAACTGTTTTCTGCTTTCTATCAGGATATTCCATTACTTACCTGCTTGATGATTCTGTTGTTGAGACCTAAAATACACAAAAAAACTATAATTCTGCAGCAAACTGATCCAGAACTGCAAATGAACAAATTAACGCACAAACCAGATCATTGGAGCAACCGTTGTGACCAGAGTGGCAGATGGTTATTAACATAAATCTTATTTTAAACGGGAGCTTGTCTCTGTTTTCCACAAATACTTATTTTGAAAAACAGGAACAGGATACATTCTCAGTAATAAACAATAAATAAACAATATGGCAATGGAAGAAAAAATAACTTAACTGTGTGTGTGTGTGTGTGTGTGTGTGTGTGTGTGTGCGTGCGTGTGCGCAGGCTGTCAGGCTGTCTGCTCACAGAGGAAGGCTGTGGATCTCTGGCCTCAGCTCTGAGCTCCAACCCCTCCCATCTGATAGAGCTGGACCTGAGCTACAATCATCCAGGAGCCTCAGTAGTGAAGCTGCGCTCTGCTGGACATTGGAGACTCAGGTATGGAGAGGCAACATCTGCTAGATGAGGAATATTGATTAATTTCTAACGGCAGTTATGACTGATGCTGTGTTGAAACTCATTCACATTGAAGGTTATTAAATGTCCATGTTTCCATCAAAGTGAATCTGCTGGTCTGACTTTGTTTATTCCCCCAGCGTGGAACCTGGTGGAGTGGAGTGGTTGAAGCCAGGTCTGAGGAAATGTAAGTTTGTATTTAGTTTGATTCATGAAAACAAAGCATCACACATTCAAATAAAAATCAAGATAAAAACTTGATTCACACAACATGTATGTATGTGACATGAACGTGATGACATCATGAGGCTTAACGAGGATATATATATATATATCTCTTAATTTTTAATGAATTAATACTGGGGCAAAAACACTGTGGTGAAAGTTAAAAATAAATCAGTAACATGGTCAAATTGCTATCATAAGATGTAAAATGAATGGAAATTGTTATGCCAAGCCACATCAGAGGTTGGTTGCCACTTCTTGTAATTTAAATCAATAAATGAATGAATATATAATTATTCACAAAGATTAAACTGTTCAATAATTAACAGTCAACTTGTTAAATCAACAAATAATAAATACAACAGTTGTATTAGATGAGAAGCTGCTGCTGTATTGAGTCTTGTTGTCTCCATCAGATGCCTGTGAACTCACACTGGACCCAAACACAGCACACAGACTGCTCCTCCTGTGTAAAGACAACAGAAAGGTGCAAGAGGTGGAAGAGGAGCAGCCATATCCTTACCACCCAGAGAGATTTGACTCCTGGGAACAGCTGCTTGGTAGAAATCTACTGACTGGTCGCTGTTACTGGGAGGTCGAGTGGGCAGGAGATGTTTCTATAGGAGTGACCTATGGAATCAGCAGGAAAGGAGAGGGTGATGACTGCAGGCTTGGAGGGAATGAGAATTCCTGGATTCTGATGTGTTCTAATGCTAGTTACTCTGTCTTTCACAATAACAGAGAAACAGTCTTACTTCCCCTCTCGTCCCCTGTCTCTAACAGAGTAGCAGTGTATCTGGACAGGCCTGCTGGCTCTCTGTCTTTCTACACAGTTTCCTCTGAGACACTGATCCACATCCACACATTCCACTCCACATTCACCGAAACCGAACAACTCTACCCTGGGTTTGGGTTCTGGCCTGGGTCTGGCTCCTCAGTGTCTCTTGTCTGATAGAGGAGGGAGAGAAATTACTCCATGAATAAACAAAACTGAGATGATGCTGCACTCTGTAGAGCAGAGATTCTCAAATGTTTTTCAGCCAAGGACCCCTTACAGGATAGAAAATATACCGGGGACCCCCCTCATTCTGATTTTGGGCTAAGCTTAATTGTTTCCATGGTAACGTGCTTGACTTTTAAATTGATAGGTTTGTTAGATTAGAATGTAATCCATGAACCATTTTAGGTTTGAAGCATACAATATTTTGAACTATGAAGCTTTTGCAATTTTTTCTTTTTCTTTTCTTTTTCCTGAAAACTTTTCGCGGACCCCCTGGCAAACTGCCACGGACCCCTGGGGGTCCCCGGACCCCCATTTGAGAACCACTGCTGTAGAGGATCACACTCCTCATGTTTTCGCTGTGACACAAAGTGCCCAGATGACAGCCAAAGACATTATATGGGGCAAGAGAGAGAGAGAGACTTCCATCTTCATGTGAGGATATGAAGAATATATTTCCACCTAGATTTAGGAGTGGTTTAATTGACTCAGAGCCGTGTATATAGAAGAGTCACGACATCTCACTCCAATGGACCAGTTTTTTTACTCAAGAGTTCCAGGAAGTAAGGTCCTGGATTAAGTAGCACTGTCGAGTTGCAGCAAAATGGACAGTTTGTATTGTACTTTGATTTGATTTTTGATTTTTTTAAAGAATCAAATTGTACATTATCAGCTTTATTTTAGCATTCAAAAGAAGCGCGAGAACCCTTCCTGGCTGTTCATTGGCTAATGAGTCGTGCATTTTGGTCCTCCGCTGACGCCACTCTCTCTCTAGAGGACACTAGTTTGACTGTAAAGAACACATGAACCCATTACTGTCAGCACAATGTGTTGTACGTCCAGGGAAACTGGACAGGGTTTGAACACCACATCAGGTTCTGTTTGCAACATGAAGATTTCATTTGGAAAATGAAAGCAATCAAATATGAAACCAGACAGAATCAAGCTGTTGTTTATGATGACTGGTTCAAATATTTTTCTTTTTGATCTTTGTTGGTGTTTTAGCAATCGCATGATTCCAAGCTTATTTTTTTAATATATATATATACTGTATATCATTTATACTGAGATGTGGTCATTAAAACTGTATGCAATCTGTATATAAATGGCATTGATATTTTGAACAAAATATGTTCTAATAGACATATTAGATTGTTTCTACAATGCTAGGAAAATAATGCCACATGGGAACTTTTTTCTGGAATTCTCATTTTACAGATATTAACTGGTGCAAAGCATGGCTTGTTCCTTGTTGCTTGTTCCAACATGTACATGTCTAGATGTTGATAACAAATGTATGTATCTTTTGTAAGACTGACCAAGAAAGTGTAACATTTGTTTTATGGTTACCTTTATTACTTTTCCTTAAGATTTTGAAAACTATATATTGTGCAGTAGGGGACGGAATCACCAGATGCCCACGATACGATAGTATTGCGATATGCTAGTTTTGCGATATATTGAATATTGCGATTTATTACCTTTTTTCAACTGCAAATGATGTCCCCAAAATTAAAACTTTGCCAACACCTGGTTTATATAAGATACATTTTCCAGTCTGTTCATCTGACTTCAAACTATCTTTTTTTTTTCAGCAACATTGTCAAGTAGACAGACCAACAACTTTCATAAAGTCCTGTCATAGTTGCATGCACGGATGCACCTGACAAACTGAACTGTTTGTTACAGTCTACTTACAGTCCACCTTAACTGGATGTGTGTGTGGACTAACTGTACTTAGATAGTTTTTGAACAATGCAACTTCACTTGTGCAAAACATCTTGTGCAACCCATTCAGCAACTTGGGAATTTGTAAATTACTGTTGCAACAAAACTGTTAAAACAAAATAAAACAAAAAGTAAAATATGCTACTGTTTGTTTACTTGTCTTGGAACTAAAGTTTATAGCAGAAAAATTGTCAACTAGACAGACTGACTGACAAACACTGTCATAAAATCCTGTCATTAGTTGCATGCAGCACCTGACAAACTTACAGTCCAACGTAAGACTTAACTGAATGCAACCATGTGTGGCTACTGTAGTAGGCTAGGCTACTATTATTTTGAACAATGCAACATCACTTCTACAAAACAAATTGTCCCTTCAGCAACTGGGGAATTAGTGAAAATAAAATAAAAGTGTACTCTTAAGTAACTAAAACGTGCTACTGTTTGTGTTTGCTGCTGGCCTTGGAACTACAGTAAAGCTTATCAGCAAATCAGTGGTGGCTGGTGAGCTTGGAAACAGGGGAGGAAGCTAGTGCGGCGACCAAAGGTCGCCGCCCCTTTTTGGCGGCGACCAAAGGTCACCGCCGAAAAAAATTTGGGCTTTTTTTTTTCACGTGTGCGCGCGCATGTGTGTGTGTGTATTTGCCATGTTTCCCATGCTGTCAAGCCTCTTAGCTTTCCACCCAGTGAGGAGCATTGCATTAGCACCCAGTGAGAGGACTACAGGACGGAACAGCACCTGGCACCTGAGGCGGTCACAGGGAAAATATGACGTGTGCTCTGCTGCTGATACTCTCACCCACAAGCAGTTTTTGCCCAAAACGCCCAAATCTCATTTTAAATTAGCATTAGGGTTAGACTGTTGTGATGTCATTATTCAGTTTTAACCATCAATAATTGTTCCTTTTCTCATTATTTCATTTCTCAGAGTAAATACTGTATATTTATTTCGAGATTTTTGTCAATTATTTGTGCTGTTATGGTTATAATTACCCTAGTTACTCACTTCTACACTATCTTAGATTGTGTTACTTATGGATGGCATGGAATTATAGTGAAAATAGATTATCCCCCCTTTTTGCTGGGGACCCCACTTTGAAAACCACTGGCTTAGGCTAGAACTGTTGCGAGAAGGTTTCAGGATTTATCTCTATGCATTAGGCTGTGATTACTATTTATATAAATCTATTTATTCACATAGATGCATGATATATTATGGTATACAGCCTACCTGTGACATCAATGTTTTGATTCATCCTATGATGTCTCACACTCAGGTGTGCTTTCACAAGACAGGTGTTGTCCATTCAATCAGCTAACCTGTCTTTATAATGGCTGTCTTGCACTGTTTGTATGATACTTGACAAAGTCTATGGCCGAAACTGTTGTCAAATAGCGTTAAATTACACTTAATTGCATCTGGAACGAGAGTGTGTCTTCATGTGCACAGTGCTGCACTACTCATTTAGTTATCAACTTTGGAGCGTTATTTACCCCCCCTTCCCGACATCCTAGGTTGACATGCTTCATCGCAATCGATTCCTTATTTCTTCTACTTTCATATGATATAAAGATCACCACTCAAGCTTTAAAATTGAGCCCGCTGTCAGCTATCGATTTACAGGCCAAATTCAGTTAAAAAATGTGTGAATTTAAGCTTCGCGGGTTTTAGTATAAGAAATTACAGGATGAAACTTCAATACGACAAAAATAGCGCTGCTCGGTGAACCATTTCCACGCCGAATTTAATAGAAGGTTCGGATAACTTGAAATCAATTGACTTACTTGAATATCCGTGCTGTCTGTAGGGGAAACGCTGCAGTCGAGACGTTGCAAATATTCCAGTTTTCTGACATTGCAAAAAGCCCGTATCGCGCAGCTCAAGTCTCCCCGCAACTCGAAACTCGTTTTGGTGGTAATCCAATATCAACGACTGTCTGGCTTGTGAACACTTACTGATTGATAAAAAAGTAAATAAAAATAAGAGGGAAATATGATATGCTGCTACTGTCTCAGTAAATCCTTCCTGTCAGGTCAAGCAGTGGATTTCACCTCCTTGATTCAGCGTGACCACAGACCAGGCAGTGGAACAACGTTGCCGATTTTCAGACGTATTCAGCATTGGACAATACAGAATGTCAATCAATGTCAAGCAATCTATCTATCAAACAACAACCAATTAGGGTTTCACCTGGTTTCACGGGCTAAGGGAGAGCTCCCCTCCTCCTCAATCTGATTCGTTGGAAAACACATCACTCTCACTGTTTTCTGTGAATTGCAAGTCTTTTTCAACCAATCTTATTTTTTCATTAGATAAATTACCAAATAAATCAAGCCCACAGGGCGGGTGTTTTTTAATCCCCTCCCCCATGCTGGGACCAGGGCCAGAGTGACTCGTCTGCATGGAGCTATATAATGAATGAAAAAATGAGCGTCTGCACATAAGAAAAAACACATTTGATTGATATTTTATTATAAAAAAAAATATGAAAAATGAAAAATATAAAAATAAAAATAAAAAATATATTTTCCATATATATTGGACCATCCTCCTATGCCTCACTGGAAAAACCTCCTCTGCAGCAAATGTAGACATAGTTGAAGTGTCAGCTGCATGCACCTCATGACAAACTGAACTGTTTGTAATGTATTGTAGTCTACTACAATACTTAAGCGCAAATTATGCTCGAGCGAAATCGCTGGCGCTGACTGCGCCGAGGGGGTCGCCGCAGCTGGCCGTCCTATCGGCGCAGCTCGGTGCAGCTCCTCGAAAATGTGACTGCGGCGTCAACGCAGACGTGACGTGACCAGCACGAGAGCTGTGATTGGACGTACTTGTTGTGAGGAATGAGGAAATACAATTTCCTCATTTAACAGTGCTTGTCCCTCATCTAGCAAAGCCTTCTGCAGGCTCACCGGAATGAGTTTTGAAATGGAAGGACAACAAAATGTCCCCCCACCGACATGATTGCAAGTTCTTGGTAATCAACACGATAGCGTCATGTAATGGACATGACCCTGTCAGCGCCTTTAGCCTACAGTCCAACTTAACTGAATGCAAATGGGTGTGGACTACTGTAGGCTATTAGGTAATTTGAACAATGCAACTTCACTTTTACAAAGAATAAAATAGTAAGAATAAAATAAATTGTGGTCTTAGGATAAATAACATGTGCTACTGTTTGCTGCTGGCCTTGGAAGTAAAAGTGGAAAAAGGAGCTTCTTGGTTTCTTTTTAGAGGAAAATTTAATGCAGAAGTGTTGGTACACAGCTAACCTGCACAGGTTTACAATACAATGTAATACTCCAAAATTGTATTGTAAACCTGTGCAGGTTACCTGTGTACCAACACTTCTGCATTAAAAATTGTATCTAAAAAGAAACCAAGAAGCTCCTTTTTCCACTGTTGATCACAATTTTAACTTTGAACTTGCTTGTTTCCACTTTTTCTGTTCCTTCCTTCCTCTTGGAAGTAAAAGAAAATGTTCAAAAACATTTGGATAGTGACAGAATGTCAGCATTCTTGCTCAGAAAGATGAGCTGATCAACATGCTCTGAGGTCAGAGTGCTGCTTTGTGCAGTGACGATGTCTCCATGCAGCTGTTGAGAAGACTTTCAGCTGAGATGCTAGTATGTGGGATACAAAGGTATATTTTTGCCAGCTTGGTCAGGAAAGGAAAGCCTTGCTCATGGGATCTCCACCAGCGTAGTGGGTCTTCTGCGAGTGCCAGTGGTGCACCATCCTGGTATCTTCACATCCTCCTCAGCTATGGCAGAGAACGATTTTGGTGGGGCTGCTCCATCTACTCCAGCATCACTATAAGACTGACCAAGCAAGTCTGCTAGTGCTTTCCTACTCTTGACATGATGTCATCTTGGCAGGTGGGGGTCCAGGATCATCCTCCTCAGTGTCACCAGGTTCCTTGTGATGTTCCTGGACCTCTGGCTCAGAGAGAGTCTCCTGCCTAATTTCTTCCTGTAAAACACACCCACACAGACGGGGGGGGAAGGGGGGGGGGGGGGGCAAACAGAGAGGGAGAGAATGTCTTTAAAGACCCATCATCAGTGTTGGGGTAACTCATTCCAAAAGTAACATATTACATGTAATATATTACTTTTAGCAGTGACTCAGTATTACTTATAGGATTTCAGTAATATTATACCAGTTACTTTGTCAAGTAACTCAAGTTACACATTTAGTAATTTTTTTTTAAATCAAAGCAGATATTTAAATAAAGATGGAATCATTTCCTAATCAAACTGTCTGTTTTTATGCAAATAACCACCACTACAGATGACAATAACAAAGGAAAAGTATAACATTTAGAATTTTTGATTGTTTACACTGACTTCAAGGTGGTTGACATTTTTCGGGATGGTTCCGGGGCAGCGATGTCCTTCTGCTGCTGCTGTTGTTTTGGTGAAAGTAATGCAAGAGTAGTGTAATAAGTAACGAGTTACTCTACACAAACAGTAATATCGTAAAGTAACTTATTACTTTCAAATGAAAGAAACTAGTAATATGTAGTACAGTATATTACATTTAGAAATACACTGCCCATCATATTGTAGCGATCCAGGTAATCCAGGTATTACGTGTAATGTGGTGTGCAATAGAAGTGTCTCGATTGCAGCTAGGAACTGATGTGTGAGAGTGTTACTGGGGGTGAACACTAGGCTGGGGGGAACGCTTCCGGTGAGAGAGCATGCGTGTGGCAGTCTCCGGATACCGCCTAAGGAGAAGCAGCTAGCTAGCTATGGGCGTAGCAACCGCCAAGAGTTGTAATATGACTAACTGTGAATAAAGAACCCTGTACCAGCAAGAAGCCTCTGATTCCATAAATACCAGGAACGCTACATTGGCGTCAGAAGTTAAGCGGTGAATATTGCCTCCGTAATCGACAAGATGGTGAACAAGTTCCTGAGGAAAGAGCGGAGAAGAATCAAGCGAGAGGCGAGAGGAGAAGGAGCCGGGGCAGACAGCCAGGCGTCCGAAGAGGAGCAGGACCGGGCAGACATAGCCGCTCCTACAGAGATCCAAGCGGAGCAGGCGGTAGAGAGCCGGGTGCTGGTGGGGGTGAAGACTGAGCCAGACGACATGGCCGCCGTAGCCATGGAGGCTATTCCGCGGCCCAGCGAGGCTAGCCCGCGTGCCAGTGACGGGGCTATGGCGCGGATCAAGGCGACGCGGGACGGCGCCCGCCGAGGCAAGAAGGAAGTGAATCCACCGAAATACAACGGTAAAGGCGAGTGGGAGCCATATTGCACAATGTTTAACGTGGCAGCGGACATGAATGGCTGGTCGAGAGAGGAAAGAGCCAGCCATCTTGTGATGTCCCTCGAGGGTGAAGCTATAACGTGCGTGGCGGCGATGGCGATATAAAAGACTTGGATGCGGTGATGGCGGCCCTGCGGAGGCGCTTCGGCCAATGCGAAGAGAAAGGCATCGTGGTCGCGGAACTGTGTAACAGGCGTAGACGACCGGGGGAGTCGCTGCGGGCACTGGCAACAGACATTGAGATCCTCAGCCGGCGCGTATACAGCCGGCTGCCGCCAGAGTCGCTGGACGAGTTAGCCAGAAATTACTTTATCCAGGCAATCGTGCCGCGAAGTCTAAGCGATCAGGTAATGCTGAAACGGCCAAAGACACTGGAGGTGGCGCTGGAGTTGGCGCTTGAAAGAGAGACAGTGGAGGGTTGGGCCGTGAGCAGCGGCACGGGGGGGAGCCGCCCCCGTGATGGGAATGGCGGCGGAGAGCCCGCTGCAAGAAGAGCCAGCGTGGAAGATGGCGTTGGCGGAACAAGGCAACATGGTGAGAGAACTGTCCGAGTCGGTGCAGCAGTTAAAAGAACAACTGCTCCGAAGCGCGACCCTGCAGCCCACCCCACGAGACAATACCTGGCCCAGGGGGCCCGGGGCCATGCGCTGCTGGACCTGTGGAGGCATGGGGAAAAAGGGAGGCAGACGGTTGTGCCCAGATACTTGCGGGAGTTGGTTGTGCACAGGGGCCGTACGGGGCATAACGAGCCTGAGAAGATGCTCCGCAATGTTTGTGCACTTTTCTACTGGGCCGGACACGAGGAGGACGTGTGGAGATACTACAGTGAGTGTGATGACTGTGGGGCACCGAGGGGGGACCAAAAAGAGTTACACTGCAGAGGACTAACCCCACTGGGGGTTGAGCGGGACTAGTGGGCTTCAGATGGGACAGAAGCTGGAAAATGGGGGATGGAAATGGTGGTGGTTGAATGGGAGGTAAAAAGAAAGAAGAAAATGATGTAAATGTTGGGGGCTTGTGTTAAATGAATGGGGGTAAAGAAAAGAAAAATGTGCATGGCATGAGATATGGTGGTGGGATGGAATGTGTTTAAAAAAAGTGTGTTAAGAAAAAAAAGAAGAGTTTTGGGTGTGTTTTGGTACAGGGGGATATGTGTGGGTTGTGGTGCCAGCGTGGGAGCTGGCCTTATTGTTGGGCGGGGAGTATGTAGCGATCCAGGTAATCCAGGTATTAGGTGTAATGTGGTGTGCAATAGAAGTGTCTCGATTGCAGCTAGGAACTGATGTGTGAGAGTGTTACTGGGGGGGGGACACTAGGCTGGGGGGAACGCTTCCGGTGAGAGAGCATGCGTGTGGCAGTCTCCGGATACCGCCTAAGGAGAAGCAGCTAGCTAGCTATGGGCGTAGCAACCGCCAAGAGTTGTAATATGACTAACTGTGAATAAAGAACCCTGTAGCAGCAAGAAGCCTCTGATTCCATAAATACCAGGAACGCTACAATATTATATTATATATATTATATCATAGCCTATTAACCTGGCTGAGCCTCATGTAATCCCGGTGCACTTTTTTTTAATGTAGCGTCTTTGCTGATCACATTTTGTTTACTATTGTACAGTGATCATGAAAAGACAGACAACCACCAGTATGAACAGAAATCAATTCTCATAAAGAATAAAGATTACTGTAATACTTTTGTTTCGTTCGGAAAAAGCCCTTTCCTCATACCGTAGGCTATAACAGATTGATACAGTGTGGTTTATGAGTGTATATCATAAATATTAATGTCACCTTGAGTCACATCAGCAGGTTTTATTCAACATATTGAAGTCAACAATCTGCACAAATGTTCTCCTCTCGTCCATCGGATTAGCCTGACACAGCCAGATGGGGGCGGCATTGTTTCTTGTGAACACAATACCGCCCCCGTCTGGCAGAGTCAGGTTACCATCGGATGGCAGTAGAAAAATTTAAATCTCGCGATGTTACCGCTGCTGTCAACGGAGAGGAAGGATTGCGGAAGTAGGCAAGGTTTTGTGACGGATAACCAGCAGGCTAACAGCTAACAATCAGTCTAAGCATCACATCACCAAGCCATCAGCTGAGACTGAGACAGAGACCCAAAGGTAAAGTACCGAGACATCCACTCGCTGCTTTACGTGTTGCTTTCTGTCAGACATCTAACACATGTTGCCTCCTGCTGTTAGGCGTAGACACAGCTGCTGCTGTTAGCCGGCTGGCTACAGAGCTAAGCTAGCCACAGCAGGAAATCAATCTGTTTTCTCTGTTAGGAAGTCAGCTGAGTGTGTCTAATACATCTGCTAAACATGACTCGTTATGCTGACTGACTGTCACGGTGTCATACGCTATATACCAAAGCTCGGCTAGCTAGTTAGCCTAGCTCGTCAGTTAGCCTAGCTAGCTAGCTGCTTCCTTTCCTTTTGTTTTGACGTCCAGATCTAGCGCTACGGTTTCTTCTCAAGTTCTCAGTTTGTCTCATCGCCAACTGATAGGAGTCAGACACCTCCCGTGACCCGGGCAGGGCAGGGTGTGACCCGGGCAGGGGCAGGGTGTGACCCGGGCAGGGCAGGGTGTGACCCGGGCAGGGGCAGGGTGTGGACTGTGGTTAGCCTGTCTGAGGCTAAATTTTGCTGTTGTTTGTTTCCCAGCAGCAAGATGACAGCCGCACCTTACAACTACTCCTACATCTTCAAATACATCATCATAGGTGAGTCTGCGGCCTGCCTGTAACACACACACACACACACACACACACACACACACACACACACACACACACACACACACACACACACACACACACACTGAGCAGGTGCTGTGCCAAAAAGTGAGTCTGCCAAAAAGTGATTGCCATCATCAGATTGCAGATATTTAAACTGGTAAAAAGGACTGGATTGGTTATGGCACAGACGAGGTAAAATAATGCAGTGTCATAAGGATAATTGTAAAAGACATTGTTTATTTATTTTATATATAACCTATCTGTTAGGGGTGTCACGATACACTCAGTTCACGATACGATACGTATCACGATACTGGGTTCACGATAACGATACGATACGATACGATTTTAACAATATTTTTTTAAACTTGAATAATGACAATATATGACTGGAAAAGTAGTATTTTATTTGAAATGCACAAATACAAAACATGCTGTTGTGGGAAATTGTTATTACAATAACAACTAGAAAAAACATGAGATTGGAGATAAGGCTTATCTTGAAATAGAATGAGTTACACCGTCACTTAGATTTACTTTGAACTAAAAGGTTTCTCAGCAGTATAAATTCTCATTATGCATCTTCAGTTTTTCTTCAAACTCAAACAACAAGACTTGCATCTTCAGTTTTTCCTGTCAAGTAAACAGTTTTGCCAGAAACTCAATTGAATGGTTTCTCTCCTGTATAACTTCTCATGTGTCTCTTCAGAGACTTGTTCAACTGAACTACTTTCCACACATTGAACTTCAACAAACAAAGACGTTTCTTAGTCTATTTTTTGAGGGGGGGGAAAAAAAAAAAAAATTTTTTTTTTTTTTTTTGGCGATATGATATTTCATCTCAACGATACATATCGTGACGTTTTACTATCGCGAAATTTCGTGGGACGATATATTGTGACACCCCTACTATCTGTAAATCATGTTCATTATAGTCTAGTTTCCAAATATGGCCTAAACAAGGATATTAGACATACCAAACACATATAACATTGGAAACAATACTAGAGTATTCATGTAAATCATGTAAAAAAAAAAGTATGCCATGCCTGATTATGCTATAAACAGCAAACACTTCTTTGGCCACAATTGTGATTATTCAGTTACTAGAGACATTAAAGTTCCACAACAAAATGCCTTTGCTGTTACCACGGACATCAAGTTATTTGTATTTGCACGTTATGGTTGTTTGATCCAGACAAAAGCAGCTGTAGATGTATATAAAGTAACTGGGCGATAAAGCAGCAATCACTTTTTGGCATGGCAGTGGCACACACGTCTGAGGCAGGACACACACACACACACACACACACACACACACACACACCAGGACTGTCCCAGCCATCAGGCCCAGGGTAGAGACCTCATTCATTGCCACACATTCCCACCAGGAGCTCCACTGTGGCAGGTCTGTGGTCAGTGCCTGGCTCCATGGCACTGTGGCAGGTCTGTGGTCAGTGTCTGGCTCCATGGCACTGTGGCAGGACTGTGGTCAGTGTCCGGCTCCATGGCACTGTGGCAGGTCTGTGGTCAGTGTCTGGCCCCATGGCACTGCAGCAGGTCTGTGGTCAGTGCCTGGCTCCATGGCACTGTGGCAGGTCTGTGGTCAGTGTCTGGCTCCATGGCACTGTGGCAGGTCTGTGGTCAGTGTCTGGCTCCATGGCACTGTGGCAGGTCTGTGGTCAGTGTCTGGCTGGCTCCATGGCACTGCGGCAGGTCTGTGGTCAGTGTCTGGCTCCATGGCACTGCAGCAGGTCTGTGGACAAAACTGGTATCCTTGATATGAAAAGGGTTGGGAATCACTGGCCTAGGGGACCTAAATCTAAATCTTGAGCTCTCTCTCCCTCTCTCTTTAAATAATGACATAATTGGCCTAAATAAATTAAGTTGCTTATAAATGAACAAACCTAAACATGTGTATCCTTGTTGAGGCTACTGGTGATAATTCAAAAGCAGACAGATCATCATCCTATAATGTATGTAACACCTGTATCAGTGCAGATGGATTCATCAACAGTGAAGACTCTGCTATAAGTTGATAATTTGTGCTTCTGTGGTGAACGTCGGCATTAACATGATCTTTGGACCCTTTACGAACTGTTAAAGTTCTGCCATAAAACTATATTGATGATATGTATCCTCCTTGCACATTTTTAAGTGGGTATACTCAAATCCTGGAGCCTTCAGTGGGTATAACTGCGTATCATGTAGACTGAACCACTGGTCTGGGGTCAGTGCCTGGCTCAATCAAGTTTGTTTATTGAGCGCATATTTATCACAAGCATGTCTCAGAGGGCTTTACAGAGAATGTGTGTAGCTAGATTAGGGCTGGGCGATATGACCAAAATCTCATATCCCGATACCGATATATATCACGATATAGCATATTTTCTTTAAGTTAAGTTAAATGTTAAAATGTTGTCAAACCTCACAAAGGATACATGCATTAATAATAACACAAATAATAATAATAATTAGTTGCAGGGCACTAGAATGAAACACAAACTGACCCACACCACCAGTTCGATTTTCAAAGATTACATTAGAGCAAAACGGGTAGAATAAAAGTTATTTAGCCTATAGTTCAGTCCAGTTCTCTCAGTTCGTTTATAAAGGTACAAAAATGCTCAACTTCGGGATTTCCATGTTACCAGTTCAGTTCACTCAACAAAAGTTATCCAACCAACACAACTCACCCAGGGAAAGCTAAAAGCTAAAGCTAACGATAGACGTTTTGTTGTCGGCCCTCAAGGGATTTCCTTGGGACGATGAGAGGATGGGAGGAGATGTTTTGCCAGGTTTAATGTTAGGAGGACACACGCAAATATGGATCAAACGCGGACTTAACACAGTGAAAATGCCTGGGTAGGCTAGGCAGGTAACATCTCCCTGCTCTTTAGCCTACTCACCCGGCTGATTTGTGCCACTTATAAAGGGACGCAAGGGGCTTGTTGACACAGAGTCTGGTGCGTGTGTGGACTGTGGACGTGAGTAAAAAAGAAAACAGAATGAAGAAAGCACAGCGTCATCCAAATGACGGACAGTATTGCCGTAAGGATTGTTATTTGCAACACAGCAATATAAACGATAGAGCATCATATGAGACGAAATACATTTTCTATCGTCCAGACGAAATATATCGTCATATCGCCCAGCCCTAAGCTAGATCGAACTAAACACAATCAATGAACACAATTGGATACATTTATACAGGACACGCAGTAGCGGAGCGTACGCCGGGGCAGAGGGTGCGGCCGCCACGGGCCCACTCGTCAGGGGGGCCCATCAAAAAAAAAAAATTTTTTTTTTTTTTTTTTTTTTTTTTTTCAGGCCAGGCCACCTGGCTGGCAACCTGTGTTTTTATTTTTCTTCTTCAGAACAAGCTTGTCTGTAAAGTGGCTTCACTGTAGTCTTTCTTGGACATAATATTACTTGGCTCAATGAGTGACAAATTGTGTTTTTGGATATAGGGGCTATCAGCTATTTTACAGTTGTGACTTAAAATGACTTTATTTAATAAAGTCAGTGGTGTGAGTCTGAGAGGAATTCAATCAATAGACAATAACATTGGTGTGTTTAAAATGAGATATTCCACTAAATATGGCTAAAACCGATTCAAACATGCAAAAAAGGCACATTTTTCTTCGCGGCCTGGCAGGCCCGGTTCTACGGGGGTGCAAAAGCATGCATTGCACCCTTATTTGTCTGCATGCTCAGTTGAAAAGTAAAAAAAAAAAAAAAAAAAACATTTTTTTTTTTTATAAATGCTACAGCTGCACACTTACTGTTTAAACTTGAATTATAGTTGTTGTTTTTCTTTGTTCTTTGATGTGATTTTATGGCTTTTTGGCACCTATATGTAACCTTTTAAGGTTGAGATAATTGTATTATCATTATATGGTCCAAATATTTCAGTAAAGCACTTGAAACACTTGAAATATTCTTGCTTGGGTGGTATCATTCTACTTGAAATGATGGTCAAATGCATTATTTTTAGTAAAATAACATGTCAAATTTTTCGGGCGGCTGGCCTTTGGCCGGCCACCCGAGTGGGCCCGGCCTTCGGCCGGGCATCTGCACCCCTTCCTATCTAGGATGCACCCCTAGTCATCTTGTTCTGGAACCGGCCCTGCGGCCTGGCCTGGCCTTCAAAAAAAATAAATAAATAAATAAATAAAATTTTTTTTTTTTTTGATGGGGCCCCCCTAAGAGCTTTGCCCCCTCTGGGCTGATAGGGTCGCTCCGCCCCTGAGGACACGCATAGTGAAAAACACAAGGTAGGCAAGATAAGAGCCGATTTTAGCAAGACAATCTATTCTCCACCTAGCACCCCAGTCTTACTGCCTAGCACCCCAGTCTTACCGCCTAGCACCCCAGTCTTACCGCCTAGCACCTCAGTCTTAGACACAAAATGCACACAAGGAAAAAGTCCCAAGAAAAAACCTTAGTAGGGAAACTTGGAAGACATATTGAGGGAGCTGAGGCAAATAGGGACCCCCCAACACCAAACACCCTTCCATGGGTTCAGTGCCTGGCTCCATGGCACTGCGGAAGCAGTTGAGCCTTTCTCGTTCACCTTCCCTGTCAGATTTTCCACCTGGTCCAGGGATTCGAGCCAGCAACCTCGATAAAGACTCTAATCTTTCTTCCATGTAGGGAGCTAGGTCTCATTTATAAACCAGTGCGTAGAATTTCAACTTGAAATGTTGCACACATGCTCGATCGGTATCGGTATTGTGTCGGTATCGTGATCGGTGTTGGTATTGGTGTGGTCGGCCTGGGCCTTCGGCACCCCGGTATCATTATTGTGGGCAGTGGTGGCCCAATGGTTAGAGAAGCGAGCTTGTGACCGGAAGGTCGTCGGTTCAATCCCCGGGACCGGCAGGATAAATCTGGGTGGGGAAAGTGAAAAGGCAGCGCTTGCCCCTCCCTCATTACCACCACTGAGGTGCCCTTGAGCAAGGCCCTTAACCCCAACTGCTCCAGTGGAGCTGATCAGTGGCCAGCAGATCAGACTGTGGTTGTACTGGTCAGCTTCCAGGTGTGAATGTGTGCGTGAATGTGAACAGGGCACTCCTGAAAAAGAGAGCATTGCTCTCAGTGAGACTCCCCCTGTATAAATAAAGGTTAAAAAAAAAAAAAAAAAAAAAATTATCGGTTATGACAATGTCACGTTCGTGACTCACAGACAGACAAAATCAAATAAATATTAAATAATCATTCATTAATCGTCATTGAGGTAAACATTTGAAATAATTGTAATAACTGAAGTTATAGATAGCCCTAGATTGTGGAAATGTAAATGTAACAAAATGATTATCTACAATTAATTGGGCTTTAAGTGATCGATCTCTATCTGTCTGTCTGTCTGTCTGTCTGTCTGTCTGTCTTTGTCCGTCTCTGTCTCTCTCTCTCTCCCCCAGGTGATATGGGAGTAGGGAAGTCTTGTCTACTGCACCAATTCACAGAGAAGAAATGTGAGTCTTCCTCTCATAGCGCTTTCAGACAGACACGGTTCTGGTTCTGGCTCCGGCTCCGTTCTGGAGTCTCAGAACCTTGGTGCTTTCTGGCGAACCAGCCTGTGTTCACACCAGTTTAAGCGGAACCAAAGTGGGAGGACATTATTCGGTAGTCCTTCTTCAGTTTATTTTTATTTTTTTAAGTTTATTAATTATTTGGTCTGGCGTTCGAGTGAACCCAGCCTTGGCCCTCTCTTCTGCAAGTTCGCCATATGACTTGCTCTTTCTTGTACTGCTTTCTAGCTTTTCTTGAGATTCGGTAGATGCCCAAATCGCCACTAAACATTTGGTTTCCTCAGCAGACCACTGCAAATTATTTTTCTCCATGTTGTCACTGTCTTCTTCTCCTTCCTGCTTGTTTTCACAGCCTAGAATGAGACACGCCCACTGATGATGTCACGGTTCCCAAGGAAAACCAACTATTTTTTGGTTCCGCTGAGAACCAACTTTTCAGGTTCCGAACCAATTATTTTTTCGGTCTGAACGCGCCGGCCAGTTCAGATTAGGGTTCTGGAACCGGAACCGGCACGGAGCCCTGCCGGTGTGAAAGCCCTAACAGTGGTGTAGATGCGGGTAGACAGAGTCTACCCACTTATTTTTCAGATGGTTTTGCGTCTACCCACTTCTAGCAGCAGATTCCACCAGGAAACGTTGCATGACGACCGTGAGGCAGACACCGGAGCTGGTCGCAGTCTGTCTAGTGAACACCTGTGTCCACCAGAGGCGTCCCCGAAGCAGCTCTCCGCTCTGCTCCACTAAACAAATCGGCCTGTGTATTTTCACTTCCCTCTTTTGAGTTTCGTCAAGCAGCACACAGCAGATCGAGCTGGGCAGGAATTCATGAGGATAATAATAAAATAAAACATCCTGTCGATTTTCAAAATAAAACTTGTTACTGTATGTCAAGAGAGAAACAGTCACACATTGAGGGGGGGGGGGATTTAGCCTGCTTTCTATAATAATGCATCCCTCAATTACTTGAATGCTTCCATTATTTTGGCAGCTACTTGGGTTCAAATTAACTTATTGAGTTGGTTTGAAATGTGTGTATCAATGAACTAAATTCAGTAATGTTCAGGTTATGGAGCCTAATTGTTTCCATTGATACATTTGTAGCCTATAATTCAATCACAATGTTGTTGTTTTTGTAGACACCAATAATGGTATCTACAAGCAAAAGTAGTTTAAACTAGTAAGTCTAGTTAAAAACTATTTAAAATCCTATATACATACATGTGTGTGTGTGTGTATATATATATATATATATATATATATATATATATATATATATATATATATATATACAGTGTGTATATATATATATGTATATGTATATATGTATATATGTATGTGTATATATGTATATATATATATATATATGTATATATATATATATATATATATATAAATCGATTCACTTAAGTATCGCGATTTTTTGAATCGATCTTTTATTCCAGAATCGATAATCGCGTCATTTTTTTCTGTTTATGTATGAAATGTTACCACTTTCATCCAGCACATTATAGAGTGCTTCCCTCTGCTCCGTGGCTCATACAGCCAATCATGTACCTTGTTAGTACAAGTGACACGGAAACAGCCAACCATTTAACAGACAAACTCCGAGTGCACCCGCCCCCACTCACACACAGCTAATCATATCCCTTGACAATGCAGAGCCGAGAGTACCGACATCTCCGCAGCACTGTCGAGTTGCAGCAAAATAGACAGTTTGTGTTGTACTCTGAAAGGGTTCCCCCCTCCCCTTGAATCAAATTGTACATTATCAGCTTTATTTTAGCATGCAAAAGTAGCGCGAGACCCATTCCTGGCTAATGAGTCTCGCATTTTGGTCCTCCGCTGACGCCACTCGTTTGATCTCACCCGGCGTTACAAAGAATTCGATGTGGGTGATCGAGTTTCAATTTGTGTTAACGTAACGTGTTAACATGTGTTCTATCTATTAATAAGCGCCCGGGAAATTAACGTTAATGTTAAGACACCAATTTCACAAATACGGACGTCTGCAACGTTCCTTTACGGAATGGCATTCGCAGCTCAATTCACTTCTGTGAGCAGAGACAAAGTTGAACTGTTAGAAAGGTACTTGTACTTTGGGACAGGAATAACTCGTGTCATCTATTGAGCACACAGCTTATGACTTTATGTCATCTGCTTGGGCGGAGTCTTAATGGGTATATAAAACTAACTGATATGGAGAAATGTAGCCTACCGCATTTTCAGCGAGGGAAGGCTTTTTATCGCCGAACCAACGGCGCGCGGTCCCCAGCACGGTCGCCCTCCAGCCCTACATAAGCCTATGACATATTTGTAGTTAAGCAAGTCAAAGCAAAACCCAGGCTTTTCCACACCTCTGATTCACCTAACGTTAACCCTACAACCCTGAAATACACGTTACCAAACGTTTTTTTTAGAAGGCTGGCAACGCTATGCTGTCAACAAAGTAAAACGTCACCATGTCTGTAAATTACTGCTTGCAGTTGCACTCGGAGCATGTATGTGTGTGTGTGACAAATTAGACCTACCTGTGTGCCTTGAAAATAAGGTCGTTCAAAATGAAGTGGCTAAATGCAACCTTTTTCTTCTCATGTTTTTTATTAATAAAAACGGGTAATTAGAATGATCAATAATTAACAATATCGACTGATATGAAAGATGTTATATCGATATACTTTTTAACTATATCGCCCAGCCCTAATCATGATATAATATACAGTCTCTAGAAGTGTATGATTCAACTTTTCCCATGTTCTAGAGTAAAAAAGCAAACAAACCGAAAAAAATAAAATAAAAAAAGAAACAAAAATCGCAATAAATCGTAATATCGAATCACAATAATCGTAGAATCGCAATACTTAAGAATCGCAATATATATATCGAATCGGCACCCAAGTATCGTGATGGTATCGAATCAGGAGATAAGTGAATCGGCACAGCCCTACAGTCTACCCACTTCTCCAGGGACCACTACACCACTGCTGCTTCTCTTTCACCGCACACTGCAGAACGCCTCCACACCACCGCAGTGGAGTTTTGCATTAGTTTATGTTAACACCACCGTAGTATTAAATGTATCCATCCACATCTTTGTATGTATTTGTGTATGCAGTCATGGCGGACTGTCCCCACACCATCGGGGTGGAGTTTGGGACGCGGATCATGTAGGTCCACGGTCAGAAGGTGAAGCTGCAGATTTGGGACACGGCCGGTCAGGAGCGCTTCAGGGCCGTCACACGCTCCTACTACAGGGGGGCTGCCGGGGCCCTCATGGTCTACGACATCACCAGGTACTGACCAGGAGGGCGGTTCAGTCTAGCATTGTAATACATAATGCCTGTTTTTTTTTTTATTATTATTATTATTTATTTATTTGTCAGGAACAATGCAGAACATTGTAACAGGTTACAATAACGTGATACAGATGTGTTGCAGGATTTCTAGCCCAGGCTCATTTGTAGAGCCTGACCGTGAGGTCTCCAGACCAAATTTCAAGCAGTAGGCCACTCATGCATAATCTGATCACCCCCTGATGTCAGTCAAGTTCTAGCATGACGTGGTCAGTCAAAGTCCTAGTATGACGTCTGCAATGACGTCAGATATGACGTCAGTTAATTCTCATATATATAGCAAGGGTTCTACGTCACCTCTCTCTCTCTGGCCGATCATAGCAGCAGCTAGCTTCACGGCAGTCCACCTCCCCTGAAGCCGTCCTCCGAAGCGTTGTTTTGCACCATATCTGCAGACCGAATCAGCACCCCCAAGTCCTCTTTACCCGTGGATAATCCCCGCGGATCTCTCAACGCCCCCCACTCCACTCCTGGTATGTCGGATTCCGAGCCAGAGCAATCCATGGACAGTGATGACAGCTTAAACAACGATACCCTGTTCCGAATCGGCCACGGAGCGTATTTGCCTTCCGAGACGTCTGACGACACAGGCGGAGCGGCCGTGCCACAGGCTGCCAACGTAGCCACGATGAGAAGGCCCGGCGCGCACTCCCGTGGCACGGGGCACGCCACTGCGATGGCCCGTGGGAGGAGAGCAGAAGACGAAGCGCTGCGCGCGCGTGGACGCCCAAGAACGCGTGCGAGCGAGGCCGCTCGGCGCGGACGCGCGAGAGGCCGCGGACGAAGACCAGAAGAGGAAGCTGCCCCGAGAGCTGGGAGTCGCCGGGAAAATGCAGGCCGCGGGGCCGCCGTGAGACGCCATGTTCTTCCTGGTCGCACTGACCTCCAGGCTGCCACCCCGGAAGCGGAAACGGCCCCATCCGCAGCTCCGCCGAGCCGACAGGGGTCGTCAAGAGCCATTCTGCTGTCCCTGCTAGATGCTAGCAGATCAGTGGAGGCTCGTCTGAGGGCTCTGGAAACCACCCCCCCCCCCCCATTCCCCCCACGTTCGCCTCAGCCCAGCTGGCTCAGCAGCCGATCCTGCCCCCGCCTGTGCAGCAAGCTGACGTGTTCCCCACCACCACCCAACCCGCCCAGATGAACACCCTGGCGTCTGCCACGCCCGCCATCCCATTTGGTATGCTTTTTGTTTCTCCCTTTGCCAATGTTTCTCCCAGGCTGAGGTCCCAGATTTTGCAGCGCAGAGACATTAATTTAGTTAGCATACTCCTGCCATCCCCCGAGTGTAAAAGGAAGGTTACGGGTGACCCAGATGCCCCCGTCTATTTAAAGTCATCCGACCCCCGCCTGCCCAAAGACCTTTCCTTAGGCGACTTCCTGAACACGTTCGGCGTCTACCACGACGTGATTTGCGACGTGTACCCAGAGCGCCGCCCCGAGCTAGACAAATATCTGGCGCTAATAGGGGACCTCCACACCAGACTATTCTATCAATATCATGAAGCATTTTCCGCTAAAGCCACCCTGATGATCACTCAGGCTAATACGCGGCTTAACTGGTCCATCATGGACATGCAGATCTTCACGTCGCTGGTTAGCGGGCGGCCGGCGAACACCTGCTACTCGTGCGGCGAACCGGGGCACTCTGCACAATTCTGCCCAAAGGCGGCCTTTCAGTCCAGCGCCGCCTCTCAGTCCAGCGCCGCCCCGACCCCCGCCCCCTCCCGGGCGCCCGGCACCAGCGGGTCCTCCCAGGCAGGCAACCAGGTGCGTAGCTATGGCCCCAACACGATCTGCAAATATTTCAATGAGAACGTGTGCACGTACCCTAACTGTATCTTCCTGCACGTATGTAGCAACTGCGGGGACGCCCACCCCCGTTCCACCTGTCCGGGAAGGAACCGCCCCCCAAAGCTGCCCCCCAAGAAGGAGAGATTGGGCTTCCGGGGATACTAAAACTCCACCCCTCCACCCCCATCGACGCTGCTGTGTGTGTGTGTGTGTGTGTGTGTGTGTGTGTGTGTGTGTGTGTGTGTGTGTGTGTGTGTGTGTGTGTCACTCTGTGTTGAGTCAGCGAAGCACGTCTTATAACGAGAGTTTCTCCAGACCTCCGTCATTTTAGATGGAGGTCTAACGTTCATCATTGCTAATAGTTTGGGTGCGTTCAACAATTGCGTTCAAACAGCGCGTTCAAACAATGTCGCTGATCTCTCTGTTTTCTCCATCTTTGGTTTCAGTTCCAGAGCTCTCAGGAGGCGCTGCGAACTGACTCCATATCGTCCAAGGACTCGGTTACCTATAGCAACACAGTCTTCACCAGCCACAGTGAGTTACATCCAATAATAAATCCCCTCCTCCTCGGACCTGAACCCAGCCCGACCCAAACCAAATCACTATTATGATGATTGCTTTCATTGTTGGACCAAGAACAACCATTATAAGCAAACGTGGGTAAATGGGAAAATATAGCTGTCATATACGGTAGTATTAATACACTGACGCTAGTCTAGTGCGCGTGCGCTGTACATTGTTATTACGGTAATCTGCCTCTACCACAGGACGTGACGTTTCCCTGTATACATCCTGTATGTGTTACTGCTGCAAGTCCTGAAATAAACAAGCTGGAAGCTAAGCTAAAGAGAAGCATCTTTTGCATACTTTACATGGTGTCAGAAGTCATGGCAAAATTCAACCCGCCGATGAACTTTGCATTCGACAAGCCGAGCGAGTGGCCGGAATGGCGGCAGCGTTTTGTGCGGTACAGGACCGCCACAAAGTTGAACAAAGACGATGGCGCCGTTCAAGTAAGCTGCCTCATTTACGCTATGGGAAGTGAAGCGGAAAACATTTTCAAGTCGTTTGAGTTCGCTGTGGCTACAGACGATGTGGACGAAAAAGAAGATTTTGACCTGGTGCTTGCAAAGTTTGACGAGTACTTTGTGCCACGAAGAAATGTGATTCACGAGCGCGCGTGTTTCCATCTGCGCGTGCAGCGACCGGGAGAGAAAGCAGAGACTTTCATAAGGGCTTTGTACGAGTTGTCAGAGCATTGTGAATTCGGCAGGAGCAGAGATGAGAACATCCGTGACCGGGTCGTTGTTGGCATACTCGACAAGGAGCTCTCCCGAAAATTGCAACTGATGAAGGACCTGACGCTGGCGCTGACCATAGAGACGGTCAGGCAGTCTGAAGAGGTTACTACGCAGATCAGCATGCAAGGTGAAGCAACGGGGACAGTGCATGAAGTCACTCAACAGCGCAGCAAGTACACCAGCCGCCCTGGCTATATGCCAAAAGGGGAAAATAAACAGGGACAATGTGGACAGTGTGGAAAGGTGAGGCATAACAAAGATGAAAATTGCCCAGCTAGAAGATCCACATGTAACACATGTAACAAAATTGGACACTGGAGTATAGTGTGCAGGAGCAGGAAAACAGTGAGGGAGGTCGTCACAGAGCCAATGGAGGAGGAGGACGAGCAGCAGCAGTCCTACTTCCTTGGGGCAGTGAATAAAGCAGATGGGACAGCGGAGCAATGGGCTGTCGAGATGCTGGTGGGCTCCACACCCGTCGAGTTTAAGATCGACACCGGGGCCGATGTAAGCATCATCTGCGAGCAGACATACCACTCACTCACTCCTAACAGACCACTGGAGCCTGCACACATCCCTCTGGACAGCCCAGGTGGCGAGCTACAGTGCCTAGGACGGATCCAGAGCACTGTCACCTACAAAGGCAAGTCCCACCCACTCACAGCATATGTCATCCGCGGGCGCTCTGTAAACAACTTACTGAGCAGGCCGATGTCCGTGAAGATGAATTTAGTGAAGAGAGTGGAGGAAACAGTGTGGAAAGGAGCACACGCACAGGCATATGGCGAGCACGGGACATTAAAGACAGAGCCTGTGAGAATACAGCTCAAAGATAATGCTCAGCCATATGCTGTCTATGCAGCACGACGTGTACCCCTCCCCATGCTGCTAAAGGTAAAGGAGGAGCTCCAGAGGATGGAAAGAAACGGTGTCATTGAGAAGGTGACGCAGCCCACCGAGTGGTGCGCACCAATGGTGCCGGTTTTAAAGAAAGCCACCGGGAAAGCCCGCATCTGTGTGGACTTCAAAAGACTGAATGAGGCTGTCAAGAGGGAACGGTTCATTCTGCCAACGGCTGACGAGATCACGGCAAAGCTCAGTGGGGCCACTGTCTTTTCCTCACTGGATGCAGCCAGTGGGTTCTTCCAAATACCATTACACCCAGATAGCTGTAAACTCACCACCTTCATCACCCCATTCGGCAGGTTCAACTTTAAGCGGCTGCCATTTGGCATAACAAGCGCACCCGAAATCTTTCAGAGGAAGATGATGGAGACTCTGCAGGAGTTGGAGGGTGTTGATGTGTTTATGGACGACATACTGGTGTATGGTGCCACGGAGGAGGAGCATGACAGCCGCCTGGAGAAGGTGATGCAACGCATAGAGACCGCTGGTCTCAAGCTGAACCGTGAAAAGTGCAACATTAAGCAGAGTGAGTTACGGTTCCTCGGGCACCTCATTGACCAGTCTGGGGTCCGGCCGGACCCAGACAAAGTGGAAGCTATACAGCAGCTCGCACCACCCGAAGACGTGCATGAGTTGAAGAGGATACTGGGGATGGTGACCTATCTCGGAAAGTACGTTCCCAACCTCTCAACTATAGAAGAGCCGCTGCATGAGCTGTTGAAACTGAAGAACACATGGACGTGGGGTCATGCACAACAAACAGCTTTTGAGCAGATCAAAGAGCTGCTAACAACTGCACCAGTCCTCGCTTATTACGACGTGACCAAGCCCACCGCTGTGTCGGCCGACGCAAGCAGTTATGGATTGGGAGGCGTGCTGCTTCAACTTCACGGTGAGACGTGGAAGCCGGTGGCGTACTGCTCCAGACGCCTGACTGAAGCAGAAACTCGCTATGCCCAAATAGAGAAAGAGGGGCTGGCTGGTGTTTGGGCGTGCGAGAAATTTGATAGATATCTCGTCGGACTGGAGCAGTTTAAGCTGATAACTGACCACAAGCCACTTGTGCCGCTCATTAACAACCGCAGCCTGGACAATGTTCCCATACGCTGTCAGCGCCTTCTCATGAGGCTCATGAGATTCAATGCAGTAGCAGAGTATGCTCCTGGGAAAACTCTGCTGGTTGCAGACACGCTGTCACGCAGTCCCCTGGCACACAGCGCGTACCAAGTGAGTGACACAGAGAGCGACGTGGCCTGCTACGTGGCCAGCGTCGTGGGGGGAATCCCTGCATCTACAAGCAAGATGGAGGAGATCAGAGCGGCGACAGCGGCCGACACCGAACTGCTATCCGTCTTGCAGCTCATTCAGAAAGGATGGCCTGAACACTCACAGACTGTGCCTAGAGATGCGAGGGAGTATTTTCAAGTCAGATCTGAGCTGTCAGAGTACAACGGCCTCATCCTAAGAGGAGGCAGGATTGTGGTGCCGAGGGCTATGAGAGTCGAGATTCTTCAGAGGATTCACGAAGGGCATCAGAGCCTTGTTAAATGCAGGGAGAGAGCGTATTCATCCGTGTGGTGGCCCGGACTCACTGCAGAGATAAACAGGCTCGTGATGTCATGCCAAGTGTGCTGTGAACTGAGAAGAACACAACAGAGGGAACCTCTCATTTCCACACCTCTCCCAGAGCGGCCCTGGAAGAGAGTCGCCATGGACCTCTGTGAGCTAAATCATCACAACTACCTGGTAATATCTGACTATTACTCAAGGTATTTAGAAATACTGCACCTTTCCTCCACAACGAGTGCACACGTGATCCAGAAGCTTAAGGCTGTCTTTGCCAGGTTCGGCATCCCAGACGAAGTGGTGAGCGATAACGGGCCTCAGTTTTCAAGCGCAGAATTCGGAGAGCTCGCCAAGCAGCTTGACTTCAAACACTGCACATCTAGCCCTCACCACCCACAAGGGAATGGCCACGCTGAAAGAGCCGTACAGACGGCGAAGAAAATTCTGAAGCAGGAGGATCCAGTGATGGCTCTGATGATCTACAGATCCACACCCTGCTCCACAACAGGCTTCAGCCCAGCCGAGCTGTTGATGGGGAGAAAAATCCGCACCACACTCCCAACCCTGGAGAAGAATCTCCTGCCAAAGTGGCCCAGCAGAACGGCGGTGAAAGAAAAGGACAGGAGGGAGAAGGCAAAACAGGCTCACTACTTCAACAGCCGCCATGGAGCCAGGCCCCTGCCTGCCCTGCGACCAGGAGATGTCGTGTTCTCCAAGCTGGACCATGAAAAGTCGTGGTCCCTGCCAGCGGTGATCTCAAGAGAGAGCACCACCCCGAGATCCTTCGTCATCAGGACACCGCACGGAGCGGAGCTGAGACGGAATCGCCGCCACCTCCAACCCATCCCAGCAGCGCCGGATGAGAACACAGGGACAGACACCCACTCTGACACAGTTCCCCCAGCCCCGTTAGAGACTGTTCCTGTCAGTCAGAGCGCAGCTACGCCCACAACCTGATAGATTTCTCTCCCCAATCTATGGTATTTTGATCAAACATTTCTCCATAGGCCCAGGTTGGACTCAACAAGAGGCAGATACTTCAGCATGGCGGCCCTACATGCTGATATGAAAATATGCAATTACAGAGATGATCTTGTCATTTGTTAATTCAAATATATCTTTAATTATGTTTAAATGTTCTGTTCTAGGTCATTGGAGGAGCGGCTGAGTTTGTGTAATGATGAACTTTCTTAATTTCCATTAGGAGACGTGCTGGCCTTGGGGATTAACCAGTAGAGGGTTTAGTGGAAATTGAACAATGTTTTGTGTGTGACAAGCTGTTGTTTTAAGCCTTGTTTAAGGAAGGTCTGGAGAACATTACACAGGGTCTCGGATGGCCGGGTGGATAAGCTGCACAAGGACGGTCATTTAGGATATGGTCGGGGCAGAGGTCACGGAGATCAGCCGACAAAAGGACATTTTAATGTCTCTGCTCAGTCACTTAGTCACTTTGGGATAGGGACTGGAAAACAACACAGAGTTTATGGCTTTTCTCTAAGACAAATGGCTGCAGAACATCAACAGGGGGGGAGGCACATTCCACAAAGCACCACAGGATGCAAAGTTTTAGTGAGAAGGATCATAACATTGTATTCATATATATCCTACTGATTGACTGAGTGGGTTTTGATATCTGATATGAAATAAAGTTTAGACTATACATTCGATGTGCTAACCTTTTTCCCCCAGAAATGAGGACAGGCTCAAGGACTCAGCACCAATGAGAGGAGAGTCTGATGTTGTGTGTTGATTAACTTCAATTTGTCCCACTTGCTGCACGATAGGAGAGTGCTATAATATTTAGATAAATGATAGCCTATTGATTTTATTGTAATTATAGAATGGAGAATAAAGGTATAGTCGAATTAGTTGATAAGTGGTAATTGATAGAGTTTCTCATCCGGGTTAAGCAGGGTGAGTTTTTCTCTGTTTTGATTGAAGAATACGCTCTCATTCTGGTTACACCCTTTGGGTGGTTACAGACCGAGAGACAGTAAGTCTGAACTGTAAGATGTTTAATCCAGTTCAGACTGGGATTAACCCATGATTTAGCTGAATTTGATCTTATCCAGAATATAGTTTAAGTTTATCAAGTCTAACAATAACCTTACATAATGTTCTAAAACTAGGACTTTAATAGGTAAATAGCTAAATTAGCTGACCCAAATTATAAGAATCAAAATAGGAATTTAAAGTAAATATATTAACAGCTGCTTTGGTAGATAGGAACCAATAGATAACTATTTCAAGGAGAAGGTTAGTGCTGTGACCTCCAGTGGAAGCCAGGTCACATGATTGCGGACCAAGAGGAGGAGAAAACATGCCTATCATAAGAGTGACAGACCAATACCAGCCCAAGCAGTGAAGGATGTCCCCAGATGGAGGAGGAAACCTGCGGGGAGAGACCAGCCCACAAGAAAATGCAGTTTAAAAGTCCACGCAAAATATTAGAATGGGTCGGTTTACAAGGGTCTTTTTCTTGACCTGCTTCATATCAGCTGTGAGGGAAAGATCACTGCAAATCCACCTCGGAGATCTCTGATGGGGTAATATAAATACTTGACCTGTCTTTGTACTGAATATGCTAAATCCTCTATATAAAATAATGTTCTAAATATCAGAATTGCTTGTTGTATTGATTTTTCATATATCTGGAATGATTGGACACACTGGAAAGGTATTAACATATGTCACACCTTCCGATTGGAGTGAGCTGTTTTTAATTAGGTTGAACGAGGTACAGAGAAATCCTTTCCATCAAATGGTGACCCCGACGTGATTATGATCCATATTTTGAAAAAGCAAGCATTCTGATCAAGCATTTCAGGAAAACAGTGGCTTAACATCCCGGGAAAATATCAATAAAGGGTTTACGGATTACCTTTTTCATAAAAATATCTGCATTGGCTATTCTAAATTATTGTTACACTAACTGGATTCCACAAATGCTGTAATTTATCAATCAAATTTAGAAACCGTACAAAGCTGGTCAGACACGTGTTTTGATATTTTGGAAAGATTTGTAAAGTGACCGAGCGCGTGTGAGGGTCGTAATTAACCCCAAGACCATTGCCCATGAACGAGCGTATGTGAGCGGATAACAGTAATTTCCTCAAGACCATATAGCTCTCGAATGCATGTGAGGAATAACAGTAATTTTCCAAAATCATAGCAAAGATATGTATTTATACAGAACCGGCGAGTTCTGGAGAATTCCGCTTTGTACAGAGGGCATTAATGCTCAGGTTTTTGCATTTTATTGTAATATATCTTGAAGGTTTTGCTATAATATGAATTGTGAAAAAATCAGCTAACTAAGATCATAAAAGATTATTTAAAATGGGGAAGAAATAACACTGAATTGTCTAATAGCCTATTAGTAATATCAATATCCATATTTTGAGTTGAATTTTAGATTCTTCCAATTTATGTTGCTATGTAAATTAGACACAAAGGTTTATGCTATAAATTCAAACAACAAGGTGAATTTAATGCAAGATTAGGTCACGTTGGGTTAGTATTCCTTTGTATTTTTGTGTTATACTGCTTTATGATCCATAACTTTGCTGTAAGTTTGAGAAGAAGAGAATGAATGTAAATGATTTTTAAATTCACTGTGCAGGGACGCCTGTCACAGTGGAACGGTAATATGTAAGAGTATAGTATATAAATAGAATCAACAGTATTTTGACGCTTATGAAAAAACTGTTTGTGGAAAAATACACCACAAGTTGATGCGCGCAGCTTCTAACCAAGGGTCCGGGTGCAGGCAAATGGCCGCGGTGAGTGGGCTCTGGCGTCCATACAGGAGAAACCTGTGAGTCTGTCTGGCGGAGTTGGGCAGCAGAGCGGAGAATTGTAGATAGCCTATGAGTTATTTTGCCGTCAAATTGGCGCTGGTAAGGTCGCGCGACAGTTCAAAATAATAGCGTATGCTTTTAACGTTAGATTTATTTAGAAATATAAAGATATGGAATGGGATTAATGGCCTATGGCCTATGGATTATGCGAATAGATATAATAGGCGTCACATAATATGTCCTCCCAACTAGTAGACATGATGTATGCGTGAGACGGGGTAGATTATATAAGCATGACCGGCTCTTTACGCATTCAAAGAAATATAGCTCAGTTGGTAAAGCGCTCGGGTTTGAACCTGTGAAGTGTGCGGTTCCATAGTAGCCTAATGGAACAATGTGTGTATGTAGTAAACGATTGACTGTTAAATCAAAACAGACATCGACAACCTTTATTTAGTTTTTGTCTGTCCGTCCGTCAGTCTGTCTGTCTGTCTGTTTGGTTGTCTTTTATCTGTGGGTCGCTTGTAGTGCAAACTTCACATGTCGTTGGGCAGAGAATGTGTGTGTTTGTGTGTATGCGCGAAAGGGGAGAGCATGAGGGGGTGTGTGTGTGTGTTTGTGTGTGAGCCATGTTAGAGAAAGAAGCGGAGTTTCCGGCTGTTTCCAGCGGAGGGAGAGGATTGCTGACGCGGCGAAACTCCGAGAGAAACGCCGCTGGCGGGTCCGGCTCGGGGGGGCTAAGCAGCTGTACATCAGGTAGAGGTGGTTTTCTTTCAGGGCTGGTACAGTACGGGCCAAGGAGGGTCTGACAGCGAGCAGAGCACCAGACGCGGCTTGTACCGGGCGGTGGCGAGCCAGCAGCTACCGGAATGGCCAGAAGGGTGTCGCGCGTTACTTTTGTCTGTTAAAATGAAGTTGGTAATGTACATTTTGATGCAAGGGGGACAAACCCTTTCAGAGGAACTTGTAACACCAAACTGTCTGTTTTGCTGCAGCTCGCAGTGCTGTTTAGTCCAGGACCTTGCTTCCTGGATCTGTTGAGAGGTGGAGGGGGGCTGCTCCGTGAAGCTCCAGTCGGGGAGCTCCGTTGTGTTCAAGGTCTATATGATAAGTGACCTGGGCATGCGCAAAGACTGGGCGTGTCTAAAAACACACCATGTCCAAGAATGTTGTCCCTTGAGAAGGTCAAAGAGGGCAGCCCTTTCCTAAGGGTGGGGCTGCACGAGTGGGGTAGGCTCTTTGAGCAAGGCATTACATCAGGGCAGCGTTGCTTTGGCTGATTATGTAGGCTATAAGTTCCATGTTTGAGTTGATTTGAGTGTGATAATTTGAGATAGATAGGATTTTATGTTACTGCATGAGTGATGGGTAGATGCCGGTAGTAAAATTTGATGTTGTGAATGCATTTAGTGGTGTAAGGAGACAGATAGGATTTAAGTGGGTTGGTATGAGTGATGAAGTTTGTGTAATGTGGGATTTTATGTGGATTGGGAATACAATGCTGATAGTATGGGGCGTGAACGTTCATTGTTTCTATGGAGAATGAAAGCACTGATTATAATATTTAGATTGGCGAAATGGTGCTGTGTTTTGTCGGTGTGGCTGTGATATGGGAAGTGATGTCTGTTACTCGTTTGAGGTGTCAATTGATCTGACCATATTGATAGTTGTTTGATTAATTTAGACCAAAGGGGGGTCCCCATACATTGTGGAATGCATGGTGAATGAATGCATAGAATATAGAATGGACCCAGATGGAGGGTTAAATCTCAGCAAAACACACTGACGACGTGTCAGATATAATGAGTTATGAAAAATAGATTGGAATGGGAAAGTACAGCAGTGGGGAACACTGAATACTGCACATCATTATATAGTAATACTCACTGAATAGGAAGTTTGCAGTGACACATAAAAGAACAATAGTTATATGATGAGTTTGTTTAGTTGACAACTTTGCATAAATGAAGGGTTTGTTGATTAACTTGAAAATTCTCTTTGTCGTCCCTATAGAAGAACTAGCTCAAACCCAGGTAAGATACACTATCATTTTTCCGTTTGAGAAAAGCTACACATAGTTAAATTTATACTAAAAGTACGCTGGAGATGTTTTTAAAAGTATTTATAAATAAGTCAATGCCCTCGGAGGACAGACAGTCTTGAGTTTGCGTTTGGAGTATTTATGAACAATGTTGGCCCTCACTGTTTTACCTAGTGGGGTTATGCCATCCCCAAAATTACTCAAGTGAACTGCCAGGGGTCTAGCCCGCCCCTCCCCCACTCACAGCACCTTCTGGGGTTACCCTCCGCCTCATTGTTTATTGCCACAAGTCTACAAGGTCAGTGCATTGTCACTCTGTAAGCTATGAATGTTCACTCAGGAGTCATCTTGTTTATGAGGATGCATTGCAATCAAATTATAAAAGTAAACAATTGGATATGTACTCACAGAGTATCTCAAATATTATCTGCCATACAAGCGACTTGTTGTACTAATAAGAATACAAGAAATTATTTTGTCTAAAATACAGGCACATTGTGAAATCAAATGTTTGCAGCACAGGTCCAATCTTGAGTATGTGGGTTTCATTTTTGCATAGTGCGATCTAAGCAAATAGTCTTATGCACTTATATGGGTGCAAATTGGGACAAGGGGGCAACCAAAATATGACGAATTTGGAAATGAATACATGCATTAATGGGGTTAAGTTGTGTTTGTGCTGAGGTTTAATGTTGTCTAAGTGGGTTCCAGGAAAGATATGGGAACAGTTATGCTACTAAATGAACTGAATGTTGTCGTTAGGGGGGTTTCAACTGGGGGTTATGTTAGATTCAATAAGGAGCCAAGTTGAAGTGGGTAAGTTGAAGAATATGTTTAAAATAACTCAAATCACAGTGTTAATGTTGCAGGGAGGAATGGAACTGGAGTAATGAGACGAGCAGGTGGTTTCACATCTCTATTGGAGATGTGAAAAGGGGGATTGATAGATTTCTCTCCCCAATCTATGGTATTTTGATCAAACATTTCTCCATAGGCCCAGGTTGGACTCAACAAGAGGCAGATACTTCAGCATGGCGGCCCTACATGCTGATATGAAAATATGCAATTACAGAGATGATCTTGTCATTTGTTAATTCAAATATATCTTTAATTATGTTTAAATGTTCTGTTCTAGGTCATTGGAGGAGCGGCTGAGTTTGTGTAATGATGAACTTTCTTAATTTCCATTAGGAGACGTGCTGGCCTTGGGGATTAACCAGTAGAGGGTTTAGTGGAAATTGAACAATGTTTTGTGTGTGACAAGCTGTTGTTTTAAGCCTTGTTTAAGGAAGGTCTGGAGAACATTACACAGGGTCTCGGATGGCCGGGTGGATAAGCTGCACAAGGACGGTCATTTAGGATATGGTCGGGGCAGAGGTCACGGAGATCAGCCGACAAAAGGACATTTTAATGTCTCTGCTCAGTCACTTAGTCACTTTGGGATAGGGACTGGAAAACAACACAGAGTTTATGGCTTTTCTCTAAGACAAATGGCTGCAGAACATCAACAGGGGGGGAGGCACATTCCACAAAGCACCACAGGATGCAAAGTTTTAGTGAGAAGGATCATAACATTGTATTCATATATATCCTACTGATTGACTGAGTGGGTTTTGATATCTGATATGAAATAAAGTTTAGACTATACATTCGATGTGCTAACCTTTTTCCCCCAGAAATGAGGACAGGCTCAAGGACTCAGCACCAATGAGAGGAGAGTCTGATGTTGTGTGTTGATTAACTTCAATTTGTCCCACTTGCTGCACGATAGGAGAGTGCTATAATATTTAGATAAATGATAGCCTATTGATTTTATTGTAATTATAGAATGGAGAATAAAGGTATAGTCGAATTAGTTGATAAGTGGTAATTGATAGAGTTTCTCATCCGGGTTAAGCAGGGTGAGTTTTTCTCTGTTTTGATTGAAGAATACGCTCTCATTCTGGTTACACCCTTTGGGTGGTTACAGACCGAGAGACAGTAAGTCTGAACTGTAAGATGTTTAATCCAGTTCAGACTGGGATTAACCCATGATTTAGCTGAATTTGATCTTATCCAGAATATAGTTTAAGTTTATCAAGTCTAACAATAACCTTACATAATGTTCTAAAACTAGGACTTTAATAGGTAAATAGCTAAATTAGCTGACCCAAATTATAAGAATCAAAATAGGAATTTAAAGTAAATATATTAACAGCTGCTTTGGTAGATAGGAACCAATAGATAACTATTTCAAGGAGAAGGTTAGTGCTGTGACCTCCAGTGGAAGCCAGGTCACATGATTGCGGACCAAGAGGAGGAGAAAACATGCCTATCATAAGAGTGACAGACCAATACCAGCCCAAGCAGTGAAGGATGTCCCCAGATGGAGGAGGAAACCTGCGGGGAGAGACCAGCCCACAAGAAAATGCAGTTTAAAAGTCCACGCAAAATATTAGAATGGGTCGGTTTACAAGGGTCTTTTTCTTGACCTGCTTCATATCAGCTGTGAGGGAAAGATCACTGCAAATCCACCTCGGAGATCTCTGATGGGGTAATATAAATACTTGACCTGTCTTTGTACTGAATATGCTAAATCCTCTATATAAAATAATGTTCTAAATATCAGAATTGCTTGTTGTATTGATTTTTCATATATCTGGAATGATTGGACACACTGGAAAGGTATTAACATATGTCACACCTTCCGATTGGAGTGAGCTGTTTTTAATTAGGTTGAACGAGGTACAGAGAAATCCTTTCCATCAAACCCCTCCGCCCAGTCAGACTGTGACCAGATCTGGGCGGGTGTCCGTGCCAGTCAACAGGCTGGACCTGTAGACACTGTGGTGTCACACACATGGCCTTTGGGAGTGGGAGGGTAAAGAAAAAAAAATGGGTACACACACACACACACACAAAAAAAAAAAAAAAAAAAAAAAAGTGACAATAGGAATGTGTGTTGTTGACATAAATGTTGCATTGCCCATAATGTTGCTGACATTGAAGCGAATGATGTTCATAAGTAATGGTGTTAAACTGTGAAAGTTATATAGCTGCACTTTGGTTTTGATTAAAAGAAGAGACGAATGCTAAAAGTAAAATGTCAATGTTATAATTTTGAGTTAGCCTATGTGCCGTTGAGTTCCATGCAGGTTATTGAATAACACTCAGAAAAGGAGGGAGATGTCATATACGGTAGTATTAATACACTGACGCTAGTCTAGTGTGCGTGCGCTGTACATTGTTATTACGGTAATCTGCCTCTACCACAGGACGTGACGTTTCCCTGTATACATCCTGTATGTGTTACTGCTGCAAGTCCTGAAATAAACAAGCTGGAAGCTAAGCTAAAGAGAAGCATCTTTTGCATACTTTACAATAGCTAGCTAAGCTAAGCATATTCTTCTTTTAAAGTAAAAGTCAAGAGCTGGATCAGGAGAAGCAGAACCTGGATTTAATTGTACCAGGTGTGTTGGGTGTTTTAATGTAAAAGTAATTTTTGGAGCAAAAATGACAGTCTTCCATAATGCTGCGTACGCAGCGAAGTAGGCACTAGTGAGAGCTCTCGTTCTCACTCGTAAAACCTGGGTTGTAGCACAACCCTAACGTTTTACTTCGTTTCGAACTCAAGCTCTCACTAGTGCCTCCATTCAACCGACCTTGCTGCCGGGAGCACCCCACAGGGCGACCCGAAAGGCACCGGTGAACCACGGCCATATGGCAACGTTTATGCCTAACCGTCTGACATATTAGAGTGGCAACGATACTACTTTCTTGCCACCGACAGCACCGCGTGCGCAAACTGCGAACCGGACACGTCGAGACTGTAGTACCTGACGAAAGTGTGATGAGAGGACCATGAGGCCGCGGCACACATGTCCTTCACCGACACACCACGCAACAACGCAGAGGATGTCGCAACACCTCGCGTAGAATGCGCCTTGATACCCTCCGGGGGAACCTTGCCCACGGCAGAGTATGCCAACGCGATCGCCTCCACTATCCAGTGTGATAAGCGATCCTTGGAAAGGGGTCCGCCCTGGGCCCTTTGCCCAAAGCAAACCAACAGCTGATCTGTAATGCGTAAAGCGCGCGTCCTAGCCACATAGGCCGAGAGCGCCCTTACGGGGCACAGCATGTGCAAACGTCTCTCCTCACCCGAACTGAACGGCGGGGGACAGAATGCCGATAAGTCTATTACCATAGACCTATAGCTGGCATTAATATTCTTGGGCTGGTACGCCGGGTTAGGTCGCAACGTAACCCTGCGCCCATCGTCCCCAAAAACCATACAGGCCTGCTGTACCGAGAGGGCAATCAGGTCACTGACTCTCTTCCCTGACGATAAGGCCAGCAGCAGCGCAGTCTTTAAGGACAGAACCTTTAAATCGGCGGAGTTCAAGGGCTCAAACGGATGACCCGTTAGCCCGTCCAGCACCGTAACCAGGTCCCATTTGGGAAAAACGCACCGCACCGGCGGACGCAGTTTACGCGCCCCCTTCATGAAGCGCGAGACCAAAGGGCACACCCCCACGGGGGTCCCTTCAATCCCCATGTGGCAAGCCGAAATCGCGGCTACGTACACCTTAAGCGACTGCGGGGACTGCCCCGCGTCAAGCAAGCTTTGAAGTAAACAGAGAACTGGACGCACGCTGCAGTTCACTGGATCCACACCCTTACTTGTGCACCATCGCGAAAAAACCCGCCACTTGTACGCATACTGGGTGCGGGTCGAAGCGGCCCTAGCACTCTGAATAGTGCGCACCACATTGTCAGGCAAGCCCTGTGCTAGCAACTGGTCCCGTTCAGGAGCCAGACTGCTAGCTTCCACCTGCCTGGGGAGGGGTGGAACACCTCCCCCTCCGCCTGGGACAGGAGATCGGCCCGCACCGGCAATGCCCACGGCGGGCCCTGCGCCAGGGAGACCAGGTCCGCAAACCATGTCTGCCTGGGCCAGAACGGGGCCACTAGAACGAGCCGGAGACGCTGTTCCCTCACCCTGTCCAACACCTGACGGATCAGGGGGATCGGTGGAAACGCATAGAGCCCCTCCCGTGGCCACGCGTTCGCCAACGCGTCGTGTCCCAACGGGGGGCTGTCCTCCTGGATTGAGAACCACAATGGGCAGTGCGTCGCGCGCCGCGATGCGAAGAGATCGACGCGGGCACGACCGAACCTGGCCCAAATCTGTTCCACCACCTGAGGGTGGAGGCACCACTCCGTGTGACGGGGGTAGCCTCGAGACAGCAGGTCGGCGCCGTAATTCAGCCGTCCCGGCAGATAGACCGCCGACACTGACAGGAGACGGGGGTACGCCCACAGGTGAATCTCCGCCGCTAACCGGTTCAAAGCCTTCGACCGCACACCGCCCTGTTTGTTCAGGTGGGCGATCGCCGCCATATTGTCCGAGCGAATCAGCACATGGCGTCCATGTATGACTCGCTGGAAATGAAGCAGAGCGAGGCGGATCGCCTCCAGCTCCAAGACGTTTATGTGGCGATGCTCCTGGGCTTCCCACCGGCCGTTCGCCGACAGAAACCCTCACACCGCACCCCAACCCCAGAGGGAGGCGTCGGTGCGAATCACTAGCCTGAGCGGGACCGGGCCCAATCGAGTGCCCCTCGATAGGTAACGGGGGTCTGCCCACATGGCCAAAGCCAGGCGGGCCTGACCTGTCATAGGCACCCTGCGATGACGGTCCCTGGCTGGATCCAAGCGCAACGCAAGGAACCAGATCTGGAACGGACGCATGTGTAGCCTCCCCAGGGGGAGCACATGCAGCGCCGAGGCCATCAGGCCCAACATAACTGTGCACTGAAGCACTGACACCGAGGAGCATCGACTTAATGTCCTTGCTGTCCGCACCGTGCGCGCCTGTCGCTCCCGCGAAAGGCGGGCTCGCATAGCCCGGGAGTTCAACTCGAGCCCCAGGAAGATCGCCGTCTGTTCTGGGGCGAGGCAGCTCTTTTTCCAATTCACCATAAACCCTAAGGTTTGCAGGTGATCGGTCACCACCTTGGTATGTTTCATGGCCTCGATCCTCGAGCCGGCCACAATAAGAGCGTCGTCGAGGTAAAGGAAGATGCGAACCCCTCTCGCGCGGAGGGGAGCCAAGGCCGTCTCCACGAAAGCCGTGAAGGTTCGCGGGCTCAATGACATGCCGAAAGGCAAGACACAGAACTCGTAGGCCTTCCCTAGGAAGGAGAACCTCAGGTATTTCCTGTGTCTCTTGACCACGTGGACATGGAAGAACGCATCTTTCAGGTCCACGGAAGTAAAGAAATCCCCCTGTCTCAACGCGTTGAAGAGGTGGGGAAAAGAGAGCATTCGGAACGGGAGCTTCCTCAGCGTCTTGTTGAGGCGCCGGAGGTCCAGAATTGGACGCATGGAGCCGTCCTTTTTGGGCACGACGAAGTACCTGTGGTAGAAACCCGAGCGCACCTCTGCCTTGGGGACCGAGCGGATCGCCCCCTTGGCGAGGAGCGACATGACCTCCTTGTGGAGTATGTTTATAAACTCCCCCTCCACGACCGTATCGTGGGTCCCGTCGAACCTGGGTGGGGCCCTGGCAAACTGCATGGCGTAACCCTTCCGAAGGGTGCGCCGCAGCCACGGGGACGGGGAACACAGACGCTCCCAGGTGTTGGGCACCGGGGGACCCGGTGCTTTGGTTGGGGAAGAAAAAGGGGGGGGCGGGACCAACGAGGCTAAGCCCCCCTGCTGGTTTCTTACGCGGGCTCCGCCTACTGACGTGCCCTGTGAGCGTGTTGAACCGGCGAAACCCCCCAGCCGTGCGGCTTTCGCCGGCTGGGGGGCGTAAGGAGGCAGGCCTCTCTTTTGACCGCGGGATGCGGGCTCGTCCGCTCGCGCGGTCCCCAGGAGAGCTCCCGACCAACGATGGGCCCATGGCACCATCGATGGTGGGCTTGTCCCGGGGGCCTCCTGACGGCGGATAAGCGATCCAAGGAGAGCTCCCGACCGGGCTCGGGCGCTGGGCACCGAGGACGGTGGGCTTGTCCCTAAAGCTACAAGCCGAAGGCTGGCCCTGAAGCCAAGCCCTGGCGAGCTGGGTTGGGTTTCCCCCTGCTGAGTCCCAGACCGAAGTTGAGCGCTGAGCTCCAACGACGGTGGGCTCATAGCCCCCCCCCTTCCCCAGGGAGGTGACTAAGTACGGGACTGGTTACCCGCTCCCCGCGCACCTCCTCGTTTTGGGGGGCGGGGGCCGCGTACCCTGGTCTGCCGTGGGACCCATGATGGGCCCACCGCGGCTGGGTGGGGCGCATCCACTGGGGGCGCTCTAGCCGGTGAGACTTGTAGCCGCTGACGCGGGGCGGTCCGCGGCGGCGGAGGACCCGGAGGACGACTCTGCGCGCGCGCTTGGACCTGGAACCGGCGGTCCTCCCCCTTTGCCCGCTTGGGCAAGAAGGAGCGGACCGCCGCCGAGTCCCTCTTAGTCGTCTCCAACCGCTGGGCCAAGTCTTCCACGGAGGAGCCGAACAGGCCCCCCGGGGAGATCTTAGCCCCCAGCAGCCTCCTCTTATCCTGCTCAGGGAGCTGGGTAAGATTTAGCCACAGGTGGCGGTGGGTGAGAACAGAGAAGGCCATGACCTTCCCACTGTTCTGCGCCAGGCAGTCCACCATACGCATGGCGTAATCCGTGGCCATCCTGAGCTCTGTAAACAGCTCGGGGGCAGGGTCACCTTGCATGTCCCGCAGGAGCACCGCCTGGTAGCCCTGCAGAATGGCCAGGTTGTTGGTCATGGCGGCGGACTGCCCCGCCGCCAAGTACGCCTTTTCGGCCAACTTGGCTGTAAGTTGGCACGCTTTAGAGGGCAAAGCAGGCCTCGCGGAGTTAGGGGCCAGGTGTCTGGCCACCATGTCCTCGATAGGAGGCATCGCGGTTAACGCGAGTTTATCCGCCCCCTCTAAGGCCGACCACGGAGCCATGCCCGCGCAGAGCGGCTTGGCCTCCTGAGGCCTTTCCCATCCTGACTGCACCGCGCGAACCACGTCTATACAGACCGGCAGCCGGGGCTTCGGGCGAGGTGCCTGTGGTGCCTGGAGCGGCTGGTAGTAGCAACCCCGCAGCACTGATTCGGGGGGCGGAGGTGTTTCGGCCCGAGCGATGCCAAGCTTAGCTGCAGCCCTAGACATTCCCCCCAGAAACTGCTTCTGATAGGGCTCGTTGAGGCTAGCCTCCGAACGGGTCCCTAACAGAGAGGTGGTCGCAGTCGCGCGGTCCCAATCCTCCCCGCCAGACAACTCCTCATGGGGGGCGTTCTGGGGGGGAATGATGGGGTCATAGGGGAAAAACCCCCCCTGTTCTATCACAGGGTCCATGGGCTCGTCCCCCCAGTTCAAACTCTGCCGTTCGGGTAGGACCGGGGAGCCCTGCTCTTCAGGCAACTCCTCTTCCTCCGAGCGGTCAGACCCACCGCACGCGCCTCCCTCGGGAGGTGCGTGGCTAAGCCGCGGGCCCACCTGGACAAAGAGCATAGCTCTCTCCCGTAAAACGGCCAGGGTAAAGCCCTCGCATGCCCGGCAGAAGTCTGACTTCAACAGGGCGTCACTAGCATGGTTGTGCCCGAGGCAAAACACACACTGGCTGTGGCGGTCCTGGATCGCCAAAGTAGCCTCACAGCTAACACAGCTCTTGGCTGTCTCCCTCTGTCTCATGTCAGCCGCCCGGTTCATTGTGCGAGAGAGCGGAGCTAACCCGCCAACAAGATCCGCCGACTGTACAAGAATTAGCGGGAGTTAACGTGTAAGCTGACTGTTTACAGTCGCTTGCAACGGTAAAGATGCTGGAGTGCTAAGCTAGCTGCTAGCTGCACGAGACGACTAGCTAGCTATCTATTTAACGTTACTCCAGCCGGAGAAACGTGCACGCGCTAACGCTAGTAGCTGGCGCCTACAGTACCTAGCAACAGCAGCACAAGCACGGATGCAAGCTAGCTAACTGTGACAACTGTGCTAAATAGCCTGTTGTTCTAGTGCTTAACGGTACAAGCTATTCTGCACGTGTGCAACCTAGCTAAAAGTTATGAGTGCAGACCTGAGTCTTGCGCTCGAGCCAAACAAACGTTAACCCAGCCGGGGAAACGTCAATACATGCACTGTACGGCGACAGTGATACAAGCACTGCGCAGCGGCAGTATTATAAAACAACAGTTAGCAAGAAGATACTCTTAGCTTGGATGACTTGATCCGATGCCGCTGGTGAAGAGAACAGGAACGGGTCCCCGAATCCTGATTTATCTCGTCCACGCGAACCTCTCGAAGGCGGGCAAATTAACCGGAGCGAGTCTATTTGTCCAAACTCTGAAGAGCGCTGACTTTCTAGCTAACCGCGGAGCTTAAGAAAACGACGTCCTCACACTGGCTGGAAGAAGCGAAGAGTGGCGGCCCCTGGGGTGACTGGCCGTGACGTAGTCACGGGGGCGAGGTGGGAGGCCCAGTCAGCCCAGGGGGGCACCACGTCACCTAAAGGGGCGTGGTCAGGTTTTAATGTAAAAGTAATTTTTGGAGCAAAAATGACAGTCTTCCATAATGCTGCGTACGCAGCGAAGTAGGCACTAGTGAGAGCTTGAGTTCGAAACGAAGTAAAACCCTTGAAAGTGCACTTTTTTCAGAGGCTGTCATTTCATAATGGAACTGTCTAGAAACAAAATTTCTTCTTTGGAAGAAGCAGGAGTGTTCAATGTTTCATTAAAGTCCAGCCCTGTCAATATAGCCCTAATAGAAAAAATTCTATAGCTGTTTTCAACTGAATGGAAGTGAATCTGGCACAGGCTCCAGACAATTTTACTGAAGCGCTGTGGCACTCAATGTGTTAATAAAAGCCCACATCAGACTGTAATAGTAGCACAGCACACAGCTAACAAACCCAGCAGCCTGGTATCCAGTTTGACGCTTCACATCAACAAGGAAGTGATGATGCGGAAGCCGCATGGACCCCAAGAAAATACAGCTTAAATTTGGCTGTTGGTGGATTCTGAAGGAAAATAAGCGAATGAAAAAATATTTGATGATTAAAATAGTCGTTTTTGACTTTGAGTGACACCCAGACATTTTTCCCTGAGCTTAACAGCTGCTGCTTTCCCCATGTAAGTAGATGACAATGTCTCTTTCTGGGCTGCGTGGCGTCACGTGACTTGCAATACCGAGCTTGGCCACCATGTTCAATTTGCTCCACAGCCCGGCGCTGTTCCTGGAGGCCTGGTCCGCGGGGACTGAACCGACGACCTTCCGGTCACAAGCTTGCTTCTCTAACCTTTAGGCCACCACAGCCCCCTGTCTGAATTTGTATGGAATGATTGAATTGATTGAAGTTGAAACTGCTTATAGAAATCAAACTCATGATGCTCATGATGTCTTACCCAGTTTTTATCCTATTAAAACCACATTGCATAGAAAAGTCCTGATTTAGGTACAATTCTTTTGTTTTCTTTAACATTAAATGATACTGGACTGATCTGCTGTTCTACATTTAGATTTGAGACTTGACATTAATAACATGGACTTGACTTGGTAATCCACATTGACTTGGAACTTGACTTGAGACTTGTGCCTCAAAACTTGAAACTGACTTAGGACTGGAGCAAAGTTGACTTGGTCAATGGTCTCACCTCTGACTAATAAACTGGCTAATACACTGTATTATAGTATTCTATAGTGTGTATGAGGAGTGACTTGGCTCTGTAATCTGTTTTCTTCTTCACGTGTTGAGAGCGCCATCCCTCTGTGCTTCAGACAGGAAGCTGGGCGAGGTGGAGCGAGGCGTTCAGAAGCTGGAGCTGACCGGCAAAGGGAGGGTGCAGCTGAGGGCGGGTTCAGAGGTCAACCTGGCGTCTGCCGGGAAGCAAAACAAGCGCACCTCCTTCAGACAGTCTCTGGCCATCTGCAGCGAACGAGCTCAGGTAGGTAACAGCGTCAGGACTCCTCTGCTCTTTCAGTTTCAAAGGTGCAACCTGTAGCATTTAGAGTTTCTCCACATGAAGACTACATTTCCCATCAGCCCCCGTTGCGTCCTGAGATGTGTCAGTGAAATGCCTAAATATAGGTCTTTGACTGCTCTGCATGCTCACAACTCTGCTGGTTTCTCTGGGTTTTCCTGTCAACTCTGCTGCTCTCTGCTGGCTGCTCTCTCCTGGTGCAGGCCGGGTTCCTGAACCCTCTGCTGCGGCGGACAGCCTCGGCTAAAACCTCTCTGAGAAAAACTCTGTCAGCGCTCTTCATCGAACACGGCAACGTCTTCCAGAGGAGGAAGGTCAGATGTGTTTTTTGTTTTTATTAAATACATCTTTTTCTATCATACCGTATTTCCTTGAAAAGAAAAACATAACCTGTATACCAGTAAACTCTTGGTGTCTGTTATGTAATGTAAGTGTAGTTTGTAGTAACATACACCAGTGCATTCAGGAGGGAGATGAGAAACAGGTGTGGGGAACAGAGAGGAGCACACACGAAGACCAAAAGTACTGGTGGCCTCTGGTGGCCAAGAGCATGGTAGCATCAGGCCTTGATGCCACCCTTGACAAAATACTGTATATAACTGCTGCTCTCTTATCCAGTCTACTCTGGTTTGACTTCACAGGAATGGGAGACCAAAGCTGCTGCTTGACCCTGTGGTCCCTCATCAGATCCTCTGCACACTGCAGTATGTAGTAAATACTGCTTTCATCTGTATAGTATGCAGTACACACTGCATACGTTGTTCATCAGTAGTATGTATAGTATGCAGTACACACTGCATACGTTGTTCATCGGTAGTATGTATAGTATGCAGTACACACTGCATACTGTGTTCATCAGTAGTATGTATAGTATGCAGTACACACTGCATACGTTGTTCATCGGTAGTATGTATAGTATGCAGTACACACTGCATACGTTGTTCATCGGTAGTATGTATAGTATGCAGTACACACTGCATACTGTGTTCATCAGTAGTATGTATAGTATGCAGTACACACTGCATGCTGTGTTCATCAGTAGTATGTATAGTATGCAGTACACACTGCATACGTTGTTCATCAGTAGTATGTATAGTATGCAGTACACACTGCATACGTTGTTCATCAGTAGTATGTATAGTATGCAGTACACACTGCATACTGTGTTCATCAGTAGTATGTATAGTATGCAGTACACACTGCATACTTTGTTCATCAGTAGTATGTATAGTATGCAGTACACACTGCATACTGTGTTCATCAGTAGTATGTATAGTATGCAGTACACACTGCATGCTGTGTTCATCAGTAGTATGTATAGTATGCAGTACACACTGCATACGTTGTTCATCAGTAGTATGTATAGTATGCAGTACACACTGCAGACGTTGTTCATCAGTAGTATGTATAGTATGCAGTACACACTGCATACTGTGTTCATCAGTAGTATGTATAGTATGCAGTACACACTGCATACGTTGTTCATCAGTAGTATGTATAGTATGCAGTACACACTGCATACTGTGTTCATCAGTAGTATGTATAGTATGCAGTACACACTGCATACTGTGTTCATCAGTAGTATGTATAGTATGCAGTACACACTGCATACTGTGTTCATCAGTAGTATGTATAGTATGCAGTACACACTGCATGCTGTGTTCATCAGTAGTATGTATAGTATGCAGTACACACTGCATGCTGTGTTCATCAGTAGTATGTATAGTATGCAGTACACACTGCATGCTGTGTTCATCAGTAGTATGTATAGTATGCAGTACACACTGCATGCTGTGTTCATCAGTAGTATGTATAGTATGCAGTACACACTGCATACTGTGTTCATCAGTAGTATGTATAGTATGCAGTACACACTGCATGCTGTGTTCATCAGTAGTATGTATAGTATGCAGTACACACTGCATGCTGTGTTCATCAGTAGTATGTATAGTATGCAGTACACACTGCATACTGTGTTCATCAGTAGTATGTATAGTATGCAGTACACACTGCATGCTGTGTTCATCAGTAGTATGTATAGTATGCAGTACACACTGCATGCTGTGTTCATCAGTAGTATGTATAGTATGCAGTACACACTGCATACTGTGTTCATCAGTAGTATGTATAGTAGGTGGTACCAAATACAGCCCGTGTGTTTCAGAGAGCAAGGTGGAGTCTCCTGACCGCTCACCTGCCAATCAAACTGCACTGAACAGGTCATTCTTGCTCCAGCGGCACTGCTCTGCACCGTCTACCTGAACTCCTTCAGGTGGTTTTGTTATACTGCAACATCTGTGTGAAGTTTTCTTCGTACATTCCACTTTTTAAATGTCTTTGTTGGTGTTGTAACTGTAGTTGGTGTTATTAAACTAACTAAATATGCCTCTAAAAATAGTTTAAAGGGCTTTGGGGAACCCATCAGGGCTTCTGTAGTTTGCAACCCACAGTGAACCCAAGAAGGTTCCTTGAGGAATCCCTTCATAAAGTGTTGATGAACCCTGGTGCTTCTTCCAGGAACCTCTATCATAGTGTTCTTCAAGGACACTGGGGTTATTTTATCTCATGAGGAATCTTAAGGTGCTTATTGGCTCCCTGTGGGTGCTAGCAGAACCCTTGATGATTATAGTTATAGTTGACTGGATCTTTGCAGTCTCTCACACAATCAATGTTATCCTGACATCAATTGAAGCATTTCATTCTAAACTGAGGTCTCCAGAATCTACCTGCTCTTATATTATTGATCTTCAAGTAAAACTTACTATGTAATATCACTGTTGTGATTAGTTATCCTCATCCTTATCAGATGCTTAAAAAATGTAATGGTGAATTTCAGGTAGCACATTTTTTTTATATTGTATTTTTGTTTTTGTTTAACTCCACATGCTTTATTTAATGTAATTCTGTGGTATAATTCAAGTAGCATCGTATCTGTCCTCACCATGCACTTATTTGCTCAATTAAATAATTAACTCCATGATCTATGTTTGCAACTATGTCATTCACTTATTTGTGCCACTGTGCCAGTTTAAGAATATATATATATTTTGTAATCTTAGGATCTCTTTGTTAATTTTGGACTACATATTGACCTGTAAAATGATTTGCTTATTATATTAAAAACTGATTTACATAAAATGTGCCTTTCAATCAATCGTTTGCTTTTATTTGTAAAGGGTTAACTTAGTAGTTTTATATTGTTTATTTTAAACATTGTATAAGGGGGAACTCCCCCAATTTGCAAAATAAATTGTGTTATGTTAATGTTAAAAGATATAAATGCTCTTAAAAGAAGATAGGTATAGGTGGAATCGATGGGCCATTGTATTTAAACAAGCAGTATTCTACCATAGTGACCTATATACTGTAGTAGAAAGACACTTATTTTTTCATTATTGCAAAGCCACACCACAGTAAAGAGATGTGTGTAGTTCTTCATAGATATAGCCTCTTCATTTTGCTCTAAAAGTGCACTAGATCGATGCATTTTACTTTAAAATGTACAACATTTTTTTCCAGGGGAGAATCCCCCTGGACGGGTCCAAGGCCCGTCCCTTAGCCAGCTATGCTTTCCTATTTGGCTCACTACTCAAACATGTGGGGAACCCCTTGATATACTTACATGTATAGGGCTATTATTCAAATGAAGTTGTTCTATAGCCTCATATCTTGTACACTATAATGCCGCCCGATAATGTCTGTCTCTCTCTCTCTCTCTGTCTGTCCTTCGCGTATCTCGCGAACCGTTTGTCGGATCGACTTCAAACTTGGGGAGTGCGCTTAGGGGGACCTGACGGAGTGCAGTGTGGGGGGGGGGGGGGGGGGGGGGAGGGTGGCGCCCATGGGGTGGTGCATGGGGGAACGGGCACTGCACTATAGTTGACAATGATAATTGGTTGCTGTATTTGAACTCTAAGTTACAGTATGTTTTTATTGTCTGTGTTAAATTGTATTTTCCGCTGTTTGTAGTACAGCACTTGTATATGTGCTCTGGTACCACTGTAATTCACTATGCCAATAAAGCCTCTTTGAATTGAAAGGGAGAGGCAGAGAGGCAGAGGCAGAGACCGAGGGGAGAGAGAGAGACAGAGAGAGGGGGAGAGACAGAGAGAGAGAGGTGGAGACAGAGAGCAGAGTCAGAAGGAGGTGAGAGAGAGGAGGAGAGACAGAGAGAGGTGGAGAGGCAGAGAGGGGGAGACGGAGAGAGGGGCAGACAGAGAGGGGGGACAGAGAGAGAGAGTGGGGGAGACAGAGAGGTGCAGAGACAGAGAGAGGGGAGAGCTGGGGACGGAGAGAGAGAGAGTGGGGTAGACAGAGAGAGGTGGAGAGACAGAGAGACGGGAGAGACAGAGAGAGAGGGGACAGAGAGAGGGGAGAGACAGAGAGAGGTGGAGAGGCAGAGAGGGGGAGACGGAGAGAGGGGCAGACAGAGAGGGGGGACAGAGAGAGAGAGTGGGGGAGACAGAGAGGTGCAGAGACAGAGAGAGGGGAGAGCTGGGGAGGGAGAGAGAGAGAGTGGGGTAGACAGAGAGAGGTGGAGAGACAGAGAGACGGGAGAGACAGAGAGAGAGGGGACAGAGAGAGGGGAGAGACAGAGAGAGGTGGCGAGACAGAGAGAGGGGAGAGACAGAGAGAGGGGGGAGAGAGAGTGAGAGAGAGTGGGGGAGAGAAAGAGGGGGACAGAGAGAGGTGAGAGAGAGAGAGGGGGAGACATATAGAGAGAGGTGGAGAGACAGCGAGGGGAGAGAGAGGGGGAGACAGAGAGAGTGGGGGAGACAGAGGGGGACCGAGAGAGGGGAGACAGAAAGGGGAAGACAGAGAGAGAGAGTGGGGGAGACAGAGAGAGGTGGAGAGACAGAGAGAGGGCAGAGACAGAGGAGAGGGGAGAAAGAGAGAGAGGTGGAGAGACAGAGAGGGGAGAGACAGAGAAAGAGGGGACAGAGAGAGGGGATAGACAGAGAGAGAGGGGGAGACAGAGAGAGAGAGGGAAGAGACAGAGAGAGATAGAGTGGGGGAAATAGAGAGGTGGAGAGACAGAGAGGGGCTCACAGGGTGGGTCGTGGGTAGGCAGTGCTGTGCGCGGTCCCTCGGAGCGAAATCAGTTTCTGGCAGCAAATCACTTTTTGGCACAACACCGGCCAGTAGCTGTCTTGTTTCGCACTGTGTGTGCAAAGGAGTCCCAGACGACGACGTGCTATTTAAAACATTTATTTCTTAGCGGAGCGGGCATGTACAGTAGGTGGACTGCATTACAGGAAGGCAAACTTCACACTGGCTTGACTGGCTATTCAAGAGACGCCCTACACATCATGTGAACCTATCACAATCAGTTCTGATCAACATCCAATAGGGGTCAATAGAGTATCACATTAGCATGTCCTACTGTAGGTCCAACCATAGACTGTATTATAGAGAGTGAATATTCTGGATAGCATAAATGGTACAAACTATATAAGTCGATATTCTCTGTGAATATTACATCCCCCTTCTTTTAAAAGAAAATGGTGTAGTCCTTATAGCAGTGTGATATAACTAATTATCTTAAACATCCTGCATAACCAAACGAGTACAAGTGCCCTGTTTTTCTTTTAGTTACCGTTTAGCTTTTCTTTTCTTTCAGCTGTAACTTAGCTTATATATAGTAAATATATAAACACACTTATCAGTGTAACACAATAGCATCATTAATAACAGTCATTCACATTTTTTTTCTCTTTTTACATTTTACTGTTTTTTGTTTGTTTGTTTTTTCCACAAGTCCAGAACAACTCTGGACTTGACTTCCCGTCCGGATCTTGTCTGGTAAGGGACAGTGGGAGGTACAGTCTCACTTGTTGGCTGTGTAGTGCTCTGTGGTGTATGCTGAGTGTTGTTGTCCTCTGTGTTTTCATCAGCATGGGCACTGTGTGTTTCTTTTGTGTCCAGGAGGTGACGTCTGTTTCGTCTGTAGTCTTGTCTTTCCGTTGTACGTATGTGGTATGACTGTCAGTATCAGCTGGTTGGATGACGACTGCCGGTTTCCAGTAGCCATGCTCCTGGAGTCGGATGCTTTGATAGATGTAGATGAAAATAATAAATATTTCCTGTCCATCCCCCTTACTCTCTGTAAACACTGCTCAAGAAGGTCATTATTGTAACCTTTAGCCCTAAAACGAGAACAAAGGTCCATAGCCTGTTCTTCAAAAGTGGCATCAGTGCTGCAAATCCTTCTCAGTCGTAAAAATTGGCTAAAAGGCAAACCTTTCTTTAGACTAGGGGGGTGATAGCTCGAGAAATCAAGGAAACTGTCCATTTTCTTCCTGAACACGCTTGTACATAGTTGCTCCTTTTTAGAAACCAACACATCCAAAAATGACACAGAATCAAGACTGGACTCTAAAGAGAACTTAATAGAAGGCAACCTTGAGTTCATAAATGAAACAAAATTATTCAGTTCTTCACCAGTGCCAGAAAAGATGAAGAAAATATCATCGATGTAGGGGAGAGTGGGGTGAGTTGTGCCACTTTTTACTTGAGGTGTCTTTAAAGTGAGGGCATGACAGTAATGCCTCCAACTACAATATGTAAATATATTTCAGGATGTTGTGCACCACTGGGAACACTGCCTTTGGATCTTAAATAAACTGTTAAAAAAATATGGCTATTCTTAAAAAAGTGATCTCTTGGCACAACTTGACCCCGGTGCGGGGTAAGTTGTGCCTTTGGAGAGAATACGTTGGGGTAAATTGTGCCATTGATTACTGAAGTAAAACAGAACATTTTCATCTCATATACTGTAATGCTATATCAAAGCAAGACAAAATAAAGATAACCCTAAAGTCCAGTGAACTATAACAGGGTTAAACAAGGCTAAACGGTAGCAGCAGTTGACCTACATATTTAATATTTTCAGAAATAAAAATTATGTTCAAAATTAACAAAATCAACTATCACAGAGCCAGGCTACACTTGCCAATACTGCAATATTCTTCAACAAGGTCTATTTAAACATTTAAGAACAAAATGCAATACAATTTCACTAAATCAACTGCAACTGCACTGGCACAACTTAACCCAGGCCTTTTGGCACAAATCACCCCATCCCCACCATTTTAACAAACTTGTATCATATAGCTGGTTTGGAGCTAACATCATGCTAACAGTATAGCCTCATATTGTAGCTTACTAAAACACTAACACATGTGTGAAATGTTTTCAAGCTTCTCTATAATTGTTCAGACACAACAATCAATAAACCTTGATCATAAAAAATTAACTTTGAGAGGCAAAAAACAGTTTTTTGAACTTAAATGTGCTTAGCTCTTGTGCCATCTGCCTCCCTTCTTTGCAGAGTGAGTAAAATGGATGCCTCTTCAAAAATGTGTGGTCACATGACCAATTTCTTCTATGGTTTCTAGACAAGGGGTGGCACAACTTCCCCCCTGGCACAACTCACCCCACCCTCCCCTACCTGTACCAACATTTCAACAAGGTCAAAAAAGGGTTGTTGTTGTATAGAAAATCCTCTTCAAACCTCCCCATAAATAACCCAGCTACAGAGGGAGCGAAAGGAGACCCCATAGAAACCCCTTGGACCTGAAGGTAAAAGGAATCTTCAAACTTGAAATAATTCCTGGTCAAAATCAAATTGGACAGTTCTATCAGAAAACCAGTAGGGGGGGTCAAAACACTTCTCTTATCTAAATAGTATGAAAGAGCTTCCAGACCTTTAGAAAGTGGTACATTAGTGTAGAGGCTGGTAATCGTCCATAGTACACAAAAAGTCATTTTCAAGAACGTCCTCAACAGACTCTAATTTAGTTAAAAAATCAGAGGTGTCTCTTAAATAGGAAGGGAGAAGACACACTAAAGGCTTGTGAGTCTATATATTGAGAAATAGGTTATGTTAATGACTGAGTTCCAGCCACAATAGGCCTGCCTGGCACAGATTCACAACAGGTTTTATGAATCTTAGGTAATGTATAAAACACTGGCCGTAGAGGATATCTTTGTACAAGAAAATCATATACGTGTTGAGAAATAATAGAATCAGACAAAGCTTTCTGCAAAAACACAGTGATTTCATTTTTAAACTTCAAGGTAGGATGACAGGACAGTGGAATGTAAAAAGTTATATCATCAAGTTGTCTTAGGATCTCAGTCCTATACGCAGACTTGTTCTGAATAACAATGGCTCCACCTTTATCGGCTTTGCGTATATAACAATAGAGGAGTCTTTAGACAGATCATCCACCGCTCGATGCTCAGAAGGTGTGATGTTAGAATACAGCTTCTTGGAGACGTTTGTACCTTTCCATCTGCTTTATTAAATCAACAAAAAGGACATTTTGAGAGTGCTGGCCTTTCTTCTCCTTTAAATATCTTTTTGAGCCGTGCACCCACCGACTGTTTTATCTGTGAGTGTGCTTGCTTTTCCCCCTTTTTCATGAACTGTTGAGGAGTCATGTGACTGACAGAGATTCAGACCAACACAGACTCACAGTGTATTAACTGTATGAGCTGCATCATGTGACCTAACTATATGATCTGTTATGAACTGTTGAGGAGTCATGTGACTGACAGAGGTTCAGACCAACACAGAGTCACAGTGTATTAAGTGAATGAGCTGCGTCATGTGACCTAACTATATGATCTGTTATGAACTGTTGAGGAGTCATGTGACTGACAGAGGTTCAGACCAACACAGAGTCACAGTGTATTAAGTGAATGAGCTGCGTCATGTGACCTAACTATATGATCTGTTATGAACTGTTGAGGAGTCATGTGACTGACAGAGGTTCAGACCAACACAGACTCACAGTGTATTAACTGAATGAGCTGTGTCATGTGACCTAACTATATGATCTGTTATGAACTGTTGAGGAGTCATGTGACTGACAGAGGTTCAGACCAACACAGACTCACAGTGTATTAACTGAATGAGCTGCATCATGTGACCTAACTATATGATCTGTTATGAACTGTTGAGGAGTCATGTGACTGACAGAGGTTCAGACCAACACAGACTCACAGTGTATTAACTGAATGATCTGTGTCATGTGACCTAACTATATGATCTGTTATGAACTGTTGAGGAGTCATGTGACTGACAGAGGTTCAGACCAACACAGAGTCACAGTGTATTAACTGAATGAGCTGCGTCATGTGACCTAACTATATGATCTGTTATGAACTGTTGAGGAGTCATGTGACTGACAGAGGTTCAGACCAACACAGACTCACAGTGTATTAACTGAATGAGCTGTGTCATGTGACCTAACTATATGATCTGTTATGAACTGTTGAGGAGTCATGTGACTGACAGAGGTTCAGGTCAACACAGACTCACAGTGTATTAACTGAATGAGCTGTGTCATGTGACCTAACTATATGATCTGTTATGAACTGTTGAGGAGTCATGTGACTGACAGAGGTTCAGACCAACACAGAGTCACAGTGTATTAAGTGAATGAGCTGCGTCATGTGACCTAACTATATGATCTGTTATGAACTGTTGAGGAGTCATGTGACTGACAGAGGTTCAGACCAACACAGAGTCACAGTGTATTAACTGAATGAGCTGTGTCATGTGACCTGGGCCACACATCAGCTTTTCTAAATTGCTGCCTTCAAATGGAACTTGTGAACTCGTATTTACAAGTTGGGATGTTGTGTACTCGACATCGTGAACTCTGAGCTTTCACAAAATGTCCACTTACCAAGTCGTGAATATTTACCATGGATGCCATGTCATAAACACGGTAAACATGACCCCATTTGAAGGCAGCATCTCTGTTTGACTGAGGTCATTATCTCACCATCACATCTGATCTTGTGACTTTGGACAGACCAGCTGCTGAAGGCAGGAGACCTCCTTCACTAGACAACTGACACACACTTTACTGTCACATAATACTAATAATTATAATAATTATTATTATTCATATCAATATTATTATTATTATTATTATTATTATGCAATAACTCACACACTGCTGTGTCAAAATGGAGTCTCAACAAACGGCTTCATACTTTAAGTTTCTCTGCTCCTCCCTGTTCTCATGTATCTCGCTCCTCCCCTCCCCACTTCCTGGAAATTACTCAATATTTGGCTTGTGTGCGTGTGTGTGTGTGTGTGTGTGTGTACATGTGTGTGTGTGTGTGTGTGTGTGTGTGTGTGTGTGTGTGTGTGTGTGTGTGTGTGTGTGTGCGTGTGTGCGTGTGTGTGTGTGTGTGTGTGTGTGTGTGCGCGCGCATGCGTGCGCAGTGTGCAGTTCAGCTTTTTGTTGTGTAGAAAGAATGGTTCAGGAAAAGGCTGCACCTGCAGGGCTCGTCCACTAGAGCAGAGGTTTTCAAAGTCTGACATTATAGGCCTCCCCCCCAGACAAAGCTTGGAAAAGGGTGCCCCCTCGCTCAATTCCTGGATGCCTATGGGTTTATGATTAATGTTATTTGATCCCATAGACACTCAACAATTGTGCCAAGATAACCTGATATTGTTTTTTGACATAGGCTACTTCAGAATACACCAAATACATAAAGGTCTGTCCGATGGCATTTATTAGTTTCTGTTTCTGACTCTAGAAAAGTGGGAAAAACTGTCAAATTCCTCCAAACTACTGTATCTCTGAACTATCTGTTTCAAAACACAATAATGTTTTTCCTCATGTCTAAGGTCTCCCATTATGTGAAATGGATTCTTGTATGAAAAATATTTTACTACAAAAATGGTTAAATTGATAGATATTGTTATAGGCCACACCCCAAAATTAAAAAAAATAACCAAAATATAGCCTGTCCATAATGTGGGTTGAGACACATAAACTCATGAGAGCTTTCAGACTTGATGTGCTAGCAGTCAGAAAGCTGCTTAATTTATATGGAAAAAAAACTTGGTGTGAATATCTTATGGCATGTAGGAAATATAGACCTATGGACATATGCCTAAAATAAGCGGAAATGTAAAAAATGAATATCTATGCTGAATGTACTCATCTACTTTGTAATAACTCTGCTATGGATTGTTGTAGAAACACCAATTGTTGGAAAGGTGTGGTTGTGCTGAATCCAGCAATATCAAAGGTGTAAATATACTGTAGCATAATCAGGGAGGAAGATCACTAGTCTAAATGTATGGGGTGTCCCAAATGAAAGAAAATGAAACATCAAAGACATGAAATATTTAATGACTCTAGTTAATTTGCATTTCACCTCAGACAAGACAACGCTGCTTTCAAGACTGACATTTACCTAGATTTGCTAGAAAGATGAGCATTATTTCATCTTTTCGCCAACTAGTACACTGCTAGATGATGTCACTAGGTTGACTGTACATGAGTAAGGATTTTGAACATTTTGATGAATCAAAACAACCACAATCCATTCAGAAACACAACAGCTGCTGTGAGCCTGTTAGAATTCAAAAACCAACACTTCTACTAGGCTGTACTCCACCACTGTTCTCTCCTGTACTGTACAGTCAACCTTATGACATCATCATGCAGTGCCCTAGTTCGCCATCTGGTGTCGGTGTTGTTAACCTTTCTTGGCGATCTGTACCTAGATTTGCTAGAAAGGTTAACAACACTCACTATGTTTACATGCACTTAAAAAAAATCGAATTATTGCATTAGTCCGCCTAAAACCGGACTTTTGAAATGCATGTAAACATGTTAGCTCATCTGAAATCGAAGTTATAAAAGTCCGACTAACACAATAGTCACATAGGCTACAGTAACGTTCTTTGACCAGGAAGTCGAACAATGTGGAAAACTGTTATGTTATCGTGCGTTCCTTTATCGCAAAATAACTGGGATAGGGAGGCTAAATGACATCACATCCGTTTTGTTAGCGTTCCATTTGCAGAAAACTTGAGCTGGGAAGTTCACTGTTCATTGGTCAGATCCAGTCGCTAGCCAGGCTAGCCATTGTTAGCAATAACAATTGACAACATGGCATTTCGCGGCATTTTGCGCATACAAACACTGCAGCCTCATGTCCACACAGATAGAAGTTAGGCAGTGCTGTGTGTACAGCTGATTTAATGAGACACAAACAAAACAGAAGTGCTAAACAACATTACTACGATTACTACTACTGTTGTTGCGCGGCGCAGCCATCTTGGATTTTTTAGGTTGGGGCTGCTGAAGCTCCTACGAGTTTGGAATGGGAAATACCAGCTCTGATGACGTCACCGCCCAGCTCATGACCTTTGAAGTCGTAAGATTACCAGTCCCCAGTTATAAAGGAATGCACGATTAGCAGCCAGGGAGCGATTAGCTAAAGCTAAATGTGAAGTTTGTTGATGTAGAGCTAAATCTGTCTAGAAAAAATATATTTTTTAATGGAATATCTTAGTTTCAACTGTATTAAGCTCACAAGGGGCAGCTTTGTGTTACCTGACCATCCCTGCGTTTGAACGGTTTATCGGCGCTCTCTCTCTCCACATAAACACAACCTCACTCGACCACATAAACACAGAACACAGCAAAACAATGTCCTATCACTAAAATACACACAGGGTGAAACGTCTCTCAACATAAACACACTGCCAGTGCCACAGTATTATATGGGCCAGAAGTGATCATTTTGAGGGGAAACGTTTGTATAATTATATCATCTTTTTTAATGAAATAGCTGCATTATTAAGAGACTTGCTGCTACCAGTTGTTAGAATTGGTGGAGCCTGCAGGGAAAGAGTGATTATTGCCACCTATCGTAGCGGAGGCAACATGATTCGGGTTCTGTGCAATGTCTTGTCAAAATGCTACTGTTGTCTGCTGTCATGTTGTTGTTGTTTTCTTTTGTTGGTATATGTTTTGCCGATCGACATGCTGTAATGCACTTTGTAGCCCAAGACAAATTTCCCCTCCGGGACAATAAAGTTTATCTGATCTGATCTGATCTGATTCCATCAAAAAATCGATTTCCCACCCGTGTTTGTATACTGGGACATGACAGTAGTCAGAGTAAATAGCCTAATCAAGCTATATAACCATAGCTCGACTTAACCCTGCATGTAAACGTACTGACTGACAGTGTTGTTAACCTTTCTAGCAAATCTAGGTATATTTCTGACTTGATAGCATGTCTTTTCTGAGGTGAAATACAAATGAACTAGAGTCATATGATCAAATGTTGCACATCCTCTTTAAAGAGGATGTGAAACATACTGACAGGACGCATGCTTTCAAGTCTCCAGTCCAAAATCCATTATCGGGGTGAGAAGAATGTTGACAAATTCAATGTTATTGCAAAGAAAAGTCGCTTGAGGAAATGTGCTGGTTGATAATCCTAATATTAATATATATTTATGATACATTTCATTATGGGAACAGATTAAATCGAATCAGGTTGAAATTGAAGGCCTATATTGAAATATTTACATCCACTTTTGGGCAAATCATTAGCCTTTTCCAGTGGCAAGAAATTTGAATGATTTGGCCAAAAGTGGATGTAAATATTTCAATATAAGTGTTAAATTTAAATTTCAACCGGATTCAATTTAATCTGTTTCCATATATGAAATTAAGCCTGTTAGTTCATTCAAGACATGGAAGTCATAGGCTCCGCCCCAGCTGTAACCAGCTGACAGCCGCCGATTGGATCATCGTTTAACCATTCGCCAATGCAGCCATTCTCACAACAAGGCGGTCCGGTTAAATGCGGCCTCTCTCACTCTGTTCTGTGCTTCACCTATGCTGATGCTCACACACTGTGGCTGCTGGCAACGCTTTGCCTCCACCACCGCAGCCTCCACCTTCTAGCTCAAGTCTGCATAGCTCAAAGGCTAATCATGTATTCTAGCTCAGAGTCTGCATGGCTCAAAATTAGGGCTGGGTATTGGCAAGGACCTCACGATACGATACGTATCACGATACATGGGTCGCGATACGATTGTATCACGATACAATGCCATACAATACATATTGGGATATATTGCAATACTCAGGGGTGTAAAACTCAATTTCATCCCGGGCCACATCAGCATTATGGTTGCCCTCAAAGGGCCGGTTGTAGATGTAACATGATATAAATGTATCTAGCCTATACGTGTTATCATATTTCATAATTGCCTCTGATTTGATTCTTTTGTTTTTAGTATTAACTTAACACTTAATAACTAGCTAACAATAGCTATTTTTATTGCAAAGAATTGTATTGTGCAAATTGGATTCTTTGCTAGCTCTCGCGGGCCACATAAAAAGAGGTGCCGGGCCGGATTTGGCCCCCGGATCTTGAGTTTGACACACACTCTACACAAATTTAGTCAAAACTACTGAGTGTTGAGTGTGTTACTGAACGCACCGAAATAAAAAGTATTCTTATTGTGTCACTGACCACAGGACTGTGCAAAAAAACAGTATCGATATACAGTATCGATAAAGTATCGATACAGTATCGCAGAAAAAAGTATCGCGATATATTGCCGTATCGATTTTATTGCACAGCCCTACTCAAAATGTGAACATGTTTTCCATGTCTTCCTCTGTTACTCACTATGACTTTAAATTAATCTGGAATCTTGTATCCCCATGGGGGGATTTGTGCGGCCCTCCCTGCTCGGTGTAGCTTGATGCTGCTGGGCCGGTTCAGGGAGGAGCCTCTTCAGTAAAGAGCGGAGCCTTCAACACCAAACATAACTGTATTTTCATTTTGCAACAAATGGTTAAATCTATGACGAGAGTGTTCTTGAATAAAATCATATTAATATTTCCTCAAGTGACTTTTCTTTGCAATAACATTGAATTTGTCAACATTCTTCTCACCACTAATGGGTTTTGGACTGGAGACTTGAAAGCATGCGTCCTGTCAGTATGTTTCACATCCTCTTTAAAGAGGATTTGAAACATTTGTTGATTGCATTTGTTGATTGCAAAGCAGGCGGCTTTAACCACTCAGCCACGAGGGATTTCCAAATTTCGTGGTGGAGTTTGAGAGGATAACTGTATGTCAGTCAGATGTAGTCACTTTGTAGCTTTGTTATTATACACAGAGACTTGGGGGGAAATATTTATACTTTTGTTAGTTGTAGATATGATTTTGTCCAGAATTCCCACACAAAAATTTAAATAAAAGTATTGTAGGTATAGAGGTAACAGTGAAACTATAATAAAAAATAAAAACATTTTTCTACATTCTAATTGTTAGCTTATTGTAAATGAGTCATTTCCTAATCAATTTCCCAATTTCTCAATTTGTTGGGGACCCAGTCGAAGCTCCTCAAAGACCCCTGTGGTCACCAGACCCCCAGATCATCTCTCCTTAAAGTCTACACCCTCCCCCCAAGTCTATAAATCGCCCCCGATGTGAAGCATAAGGGGGGGGAACTCCCCCCAATTTGCTAAATAAATTGTATGCACTGTGCTCTAGAAATATTTAGTTATATTTAAATTTTTGAAATAATAAAATACATTCTAATCATTTTCTGAATTGGGGTGTAAATAGTCACATGAGCCATTTACAGCTCATATGGGGGGAGGGGGGCTGGCATAGTCACAATGCAGAAATGCATTCACATTAATCAATATTGCCTGTCTTTCAAGCTACAACTAACTAAGTATCAACATTTTCCCCCAAGTCTATGTTTATAATAACAAAGCTAGGAAGTGGCAACTACATCTGACTGACATACAGTTATCCTCCCAAACTCCACTAAGAAAGTTCGAAAGCCCTCGTAGCTGAGTGGTTAAAGCCGTGTGCTTTGCAATCTGACGTTCAGTGGTTCGAATCCATCACTGTGTTTTAGCAATCTCTGTCCCAGGCCATAGCTTCTTTACAGGTCCGGTACCATGTAACTACATATGAACTACAGTTGAATAATACATAGTCACCATATTGCAGGCCTGAAGGTCGAAGGTATTGAGACGTGTATCAGTTTGTACGCCGACAACGTAATATTATACAGTACCTACACAACTCAGAGGAGTTGATCCCCCCTCTCCTAGAATTAATGACCTCCTTCGGTAAACTATCAGTAGGCTATACACAATTACCTGGACAAAGAGTGACTTTATGCCTCTCTCTGATGTCTTCACTCCTGGTTTCTTGGAACATCTCCCATTCAAACTGGCAAAAGACCGCCTGACATATCTTGGCTTGACCATACCCAGAGATCCTAAACTATTATTTAAATTAAATTTAGGTGATTTTGTTTTAAGACTTAAACAATGTATAGAAAGCTGGAAAAACCTGCCCTTGTCCATGATTGGGCGTATAAACTCAGTTAAGATGGTTTCACTTCCCAGGTTCCTCTATCTGTGTCAAAACCTTCCCATCTTCCTTACATCAGCATTTTTCAAAGAACTGGACTCAATAATTGTGTCCTGCATTTGGAACTATAAGAATCATAGAATTTCGAAAATTTACTTGCAGAAACCCAAGTGTGAAGGAGGGCTTGCATGACCAGTGTTTAGGCACTATTGGGCTGCCAATGTTAGGGCTTTAATGTTTTGGCGGCAGGGGACTCCTGACGGATTAGCTCTCGGGGCGCCCCTGTGGCTGAAAAAGGAGGCTAGCTCTGTCGCACGCTCCTCTCTGGCAGCCATGTTGTTTTCTAAGCTAGAGAGGCCTGGGACTTTACAAAATTTAAGTTTTGTTTGCGAAAAATTCTGTTAGAATTCTAAATCAAGTTAGGAGTGTTTTAAATCTACCAGTTGTTTCTGTCCATACACCGATTTGGTTCAATCACTCTTTTTTGGCGCCATGGTCAGACCAAAATGACCATGCATGAAGAAGGGGCTGGTTTCCATTAGAGACCTATACATAGATGGTCATTTTGCATCTTTTGATCAACTGAAGAGGACGTCCGAGTGGCCAGATACTTGCAAACCAGAAATTATGTTAGATCTAAGATGCATGCCTTTGAAGCGCTCCAATGAGCATGCTTTTTTCGATGTATTGCTGAGCCCTCCTCACTCCAGGCATCTTATCTTTAGATTTGTATGTCTGTTTGACAACCGCAACACAGCCTCTACTGAGAGGATTAGAGAAGCGTGGCAGGGGGAACTTGGTATTGATTTATCTCACATTATATAGGAAAGGAGTCTGTCTGTGGTACAACTCTGCTCAGTTAATAGTGTAATGGCAGTAGTGCGCCAGGGAGTGGCGCTGTGGACATTACTGTGATGTATGTATGTGGGGAGTGGAGACGAGAGAAAAAGGGTTAATAAAGATATGTCTGATCTAAGAAGTTGTTGTCTTGAATGAGGAGTCATAGAGATAAACAATACATGGTGTCAGAAGGGCTACGCTACACCCACGAGTCACGACAGATAGCGTCTGGCAGCTGTGACGACCAGTTCGACCACGCAACTAAGAGAAGATTGGTGAATGAAAGTGTGTCCCAGTACAAGCCACAGAAGAGAGGCTAACGAAGCTAAGCTAACCAGCTAACGCAGCGTCAGCTCCACACAGTCAAGATGGAGCACATGTTAGCAATTACACCTCCGGGACCGTTCGATTTCGAACCGAGTTCGTGGCCCACATGGATCAGACGATTCGAACGCTTCAGGATATCGTCAGGGCTGGAGGAGAAGGAGGGGCATTATCAGGTAAACTCCCTGATCTACAAGGCTGACGACATACTGGCTTCCCTGCCTCTCACCACAGCGCAGCTAAAGGACTACGAGGCTGTTAAAAGGGCTTTTGATGGACACTTTGTTGGAGTTCATAACGTCATATTTGAACGTGTAAAGTTTAACAAAAGGAGCCAGGAAGCCGGTGAGTATGCTGAACACTTTATTACTGATGTGCATAAAATGGCTGAACATTGCAATTATGGGTGATTGCGTGATGAAGTGATCCGAGATAGGATTGTAGTTGGAATACCATGCTAAATTGTCGGAGAGGCTACAGTTAAACCCCAACTTGGATCTAGCCAAAGCTATTACACAAGTCAGGCAGCAGGAGGAAGTGAAAAAGCAGCAGACTGTTTTACGCTCAGTCGAATCCCCTGCCCACATGGATGCAGTAGTAGCATATAATAAATAAAAGAAAGATGGCTACAAACAGAAAAATCTGCGTTATGCTCCGGGTCCACATCAGTCTTTCTCGACCAATGTCAAGCCCTGTGGAAAGTGCGGTAAGACTTCAAAGCATTCATGGAGTGACTGCCCTGCAAAGGACGTTGAATGCAGGAAATGCCACAAGAGAGGACATTTTGCTGTTGTGTGCAGGTCAGCTCAAACCCTTAATTCTGTAGAGACAGAGTCAGATGCAGCATATTTGGGAACAGTGGAAATGAAAAATCCCCAAATACAGTCCACATGGAAAGAGACTCTGACTATAAACAGACAGTCTCTTTGTTTTAAGATAGATACAGGAGCGTCTGTGACGGCGTTACCAGAGACTGAATACGTGGAGGACAGGTATGGCCCACTCTCACCCCCTACCAGACCATTGCTGGGCCCTAATAACCAGCCACTGGAGGCCATGGGACAAGTGGATGCAGTGCTGCAGAGGGGGGACATACAGATAGAGGAGGAAATCTTGCTTGTCAAGGGGCTAGCTATGCCATTGCTGGGCCTCCCCGCAATCATGAGGCTACAAATGATTCCCCAGCTTCACCACATTGAGGATGTAGGGACATATTTCCGCTCAACCTACTCAGAGGTGTTCACAGGGTTGGACCAATTAAAAGGGGAATACCGAATCAAACTTCTAAAGTCAGCACAGCCTTATGCCCTCTCCGTCCCGCGACGTGTAGCTATTCCTCTTAGGAGCAAAGTCAAAGAGGAACTGGATCGCATGGAGGAGATGGGGGTTATAGCCCGTGTCGAGGAACCGACAGAATGGTGCACGGGCATGGTTCCCATAGTCAAACCATCAGGGAAAATGCGCATCTCTGTGGATTTAACACGTCTCAACGACAGTGTGATAAGAGAGCGGCTCATTCTGCCGACAGTGGATGAGACACTAGCAAGGTTGGAGGGAGCCAGTCTTCACAAAGCTCGATGCCACGTCAGGGTTTTGGCAGGTGCCGCTGCACAAAGACTCAATGCTACTCACCACTTTCATCACTCCAGAAGGCACTTCACTTCTACTTCAAAAGACTGCCCTTTGGGATTGCATCAGCCCCAGAGCACTTTCAGAGGAGGATCTCTCAGCTCGTAGAGGGAATGGATGGAGTGCTCTGCCTTTGTGCAGCGGCACCTGCCAAAACCCTGACGTGGCATCGAGCTTTGTGAAGACTGTGGCTCCCTCCAACCTTGCTAGTGTCTCATCCACTGTCGGCAGAATGAGCCGCTCTCTTATCACACTGTCGTTGAGACGTGTTAAATGATGTCCTCGTGACAGGAAAAGACCGTGCAGAACATGACGTCAGGCTACACAAGGTGCTGGCACGATTCAGAGAGGCGGGGCTTACTCTAAATGACAAGTGCCAGTTTGCCATGACAGAACTCAAGTTCCTCGGCCATGTCTTGGATGCACAAGGCGTCAGGGCGGATGCTGGCAAGATCAAAGCGATCCTGCACATGCCGGAACCAAAAGACGTGTCTGAGGTCCGTCGCTTTATGGGCATGGTTGGCTTTGTGGGGACATTTTCCCCACGTCTACCTGAACTGACAAAACCTCTCAGGGACTTGGAGAGGAAAGATGTCACCTGGACGTGGGAAGCGCCACAACAAAAGGCTTTCGAGGACACAAAGACAGAACTCAGAACTGACACTGTGTTAGCTCCATACAGCCCTGAGAGAGAGACAGTTGTGTCGGCAGATGCCTCTTCCTATGGGCTTGGGGGGGTCCTGACACAGAAACAGCCAGATGGCTCATGGAGACCAGTCGTCTTCATTTCCAGGAGCCCTTTCTACTACAGAATCAAGGTACGCTCAGATTGAAAAGGAAGCCCTTGCCGTGACATGGGCATGTGAGTTCCTGAGCGGATATCTGAGTGGTCTGGATTTCATCTTAAGAATGGATCACAAACCCCCTATTAACACTCCTCAAATCGAGGGCCTTGGATGATCTTCCTCCCAGGATACTCAGATTCAGGATAAGGCTGCTCAGGTTCAACTTTGATATCATACATGTGCCAGGCAAGAATCTGATAACAGCGGACACTTTGTCAAGAGCACCCTTACCAGAGAAACTCACAGAGGAAGAGGAGGAGCTGGAGGAAGAATGTAAGGCGTACATCAACAGTGTGATTGCTCAGCTCAGCTGCCGGCAACGCCCACAAAACTAGAACAAATAAAAGATGCACAAAACGGCGACGACACATGCATACGCCTTCGCCAACTCATCAAAAAGGGATGGCCTGTTCACAGGAGAGAAGTTCATGAAAGGTTACTTCCCTACTGGCCAGACAGGTCAGACCTACATGAGGGAGAAGGACTGCTTATGAAAGGAGAGAGACTGGTTATCCCAGACCACATGAGGCTGGATATCCTGCAGAGACTTCACCAAGGACATCAAGGGATCAACAAATGCCTTGCAAGAGCGAGATAATCCGTCTTGTGGCCGGGTATCACATCACAGATAAAGCAAATGGTTGAAAGATGTGAGACCTGTGCTCAGGAAACCCTGACACCAGTCGAACCGTTGATCACAACAGACTTGCCGAGCAGACCATGGCAGAGAGTGGGGGCGCTGTTCCAGTGGAGAAATGGTGATTATCTGGTGTTGGTCGACTACTTTTCCAGATATATAGAGGTGTGCAACTTGCCTGGCAGCACTTCAGCAAGACAGGTGATTGAGAGATGCAAAGCTGTTTTTGCTAGGTTTGGATGCCCCGAGGTTCTGGTCTCAGATAACGGACCTCAATTCTCCAGCCATGAGTTTGCTCAGTTTGCAAAATACTTTGACTTTGAAGCAGCCCCAGATATCCCCGTAGCAATGGAGAGGCAGAGAGGGCCGTCAAAACCATAAAGTCTCTCCTGGCAAAAGAGGGGGACTTTCACAAAGCACTGCTAGTCTACAGAGCAACACCCCTAGCTCAAGGGAGCTCACCAGCACAGCTGATGATGGGAAGGAGAATCTGGACCCCAGTCCCCATTTCATCTGGACAGCTACAGCCACAGTGGCCGGATCTCCAGTCCTTCAGGGAAAAAGATGCAGCCCTGGCACAATGACCGATTTAAAAAAGTTGTTATACCGTAGTTTTGAGCCCCTGTCATTCAGAGGCTGTTGCATCATCCTACCTGTGCAGTGGGGGAGAAGAAAAGGTAGCGAGAGAAAACTACATCATTCTGACATGACATCCAGGGATAGGCTATATTTTCCTAGCCGATGCGTTTAGAACATTCTTTTCACTTTGATCTTGCTATAGTCTAGCGTATTTACATGCTTGCTGTATTTAAACTGCAGTGAGATTGGTTTGAGAAGCATACTAATATGGAATAATATATATCGAGACAGACGGGGATGAAAGAGGGAGGGGGGAGCTCAGAGCGCTTTGGTCGGCTTTTCTGACCGGTCTGGATCGCTCCGTGGAATTGGAGCTTAAAAGGGAACCTTGTGATTAGTTTACTGCACTTCTCCAATGAGTACGTTGTGCATAATTATACGCTTAAAAGGCGTGGTTATAAAGCTTAAGGCCGCGTGTAGCGCCGACACGAGAATAGGCAGTGCGCCGGTCCACGCCCACTAATATGGGCTGCGCCTGGCGCTAAGCGCTAATTTAAGGCCAGTGGGACGATAGGGCCCATGGTCTCTGTAATCCAGATGGAAAGACTCCGGTCCCTGACAACAAATTCATGTGGAAAGTTCTCAACTGGAACCCGTTTTTAGTCTACTTTGACGAGGTGACTGAGGTTAAGAATGACTAGTGACTCAGGTTAAGAATGACTAGTGACTGAGGTTAAGAATGACTAGTGACTCAGGTTAAGAATGACTAGTGACTCAGGTTAAGGGTAACTGACGGCCCAGCTGATTTCCCACAGACCCCTTGTATAAGATCCCATACACAATATCTCTTACAAGCACATAAGCAACTTATGCAGCTGGTAGCTCCACTTTACAATGTTAAATGTTTTGTTTTGTTTTTAAATTATTGTTTATTATTATTATTATTATTATTATTATTATTATTATTATTATTATTACCTTTATTATTATTATTATTATTATTATTATTATTATTATTATTATTTTTTTTTTTTAATTATTACTTCCTTTCCTGTGTCTGAGCCTGTTTGTCATGTTTATCGTTCTATAAGAAATTGAAAATAGAGTATTAAAAAAAAAACTGTTGAATAGACTCACTCCACTTTACAGGTCCGGTACCATGTAACTACATATGAACTACAATTGAATAAACTCACTCCACTTTACAGGTCCACTACCATGTAACTACATATGAACTACAATTGAACAGACTCACTCCATTTTACAGGTCCATACCATGTAACTACATACTGTATGAACTACAATTGAACAGACTCACTCCATTTTACAGGTCTGTTACAATGTAACTACATAAGAACGTAATTTATAACTATTGGTAATTACTGTGTAATTACATTTGGTGTTCATGTGTAATTACAACTAGTTCATGTAACTAGGGCACCTGTAAAACAAAGGGTTACCAAATGATAAAGAAAATTAAGACATCGAGTTGCATGTATCCATTCCTTCTTTCCTTCCACTTTCACTGCTGTCCTTGTTGTCAGCAGAACCTGACATGGTTGTGACCACCTGGGAATGAGAGAAATACATCATATCACGACTTCTTCTGACTCGTGGCTCCATCATTTAATTTCAACTGGTTTTCTTCAAGTGGTTCACTGTTTACCTTTTGGCTGTGGAATTCCATTCTATAACAACTGGCGTCACTTTCTCTATCACCAAACATCACACCACCAGGACTACCCTGATAAAAAAGGGGTACCCTCTACATTAAGATGTGTTGTGTTGTACTACCCTGATGAAAAAGGGGTACCCCCTGTGTTAAGATGTGTTGTGTTGCACTACCCCGATGAGAAAGGCGTACCCCCTGTGTTAAGATGTGTTGTGTTGGACTATCTCCTGATGAGAAAGGGGTACCCCCTGCATTAAGATGTGTTCTGTTGGACTATCTCCTGATGAGAAAGGGGTACCCCTGTGTTAAGATGTGTTGTGTTGGACTATACCCTGATGAGAAAGGCATACCCCCTGCATTAAGATGTGTTGTGTTGGACTATCTCCTGATGAGAAAGGGGTACCCCCTGCATTAAGATGTGTTCTGTTGGACTATCTCCTGATGAGAAAGGGGTACCCCTGTGTTAAGATGTGTTGTGTTGGACTATACCCTGATGAGAAAGGCATACCCCCTGCATTAAGATGTGTTGTGTTGGACTATACCCTGATGAGAAAGGGGTACCCCCTGTGTTAAGATGTGTTGTGTTGGACTATACCCTGATGAGAAAGGCGTACCCTCTGTCTTAAGATGTGTTGTGTTGGACTACCCTGATGAGAAAGGGGTACCCCCTGTGTTAAGATGTGTTGTGTTGGACTACCCTGATGAGAAAGGCGTACCCGCTGTCTTAAGATGTGTTGTGTTGGACTACCCTGATGAGAAAGGGGTACCCCCTGTGTTAAGATGTGTTGTGTTGGACTACCCTGATGAGAAAGGCGTACCCTCTGTCTTAAGATGTGTTGTGTTGGACTACCCTGATGAGAAAGGGGTACCCCCTGTGTTAAGATGTGTTGTGTTGCACTACCCTGATGAGAAAGGGGTACCCCCTCTGTTAAGATGTGTTGTGTTGGACTACCCTGATGAGAAAGGTGTACCCCCTGTGTTAAGATGTGTTGTGTTGGACTACCCTGATGAGAAAGGGGTACCCCCTGCATTAAGAGGTGACGCCAAGCGGTCCTGACCAAACAGCAGTAGCTATGTGAGCAGTTAGGAGAGAGAAGGGGTTGATTAAACCAATGAAAAACTCCACTTCCTGTCTGTGTGCATGCAGCACCTCTCTGCTGCAGAGAGACAGGAAACCACAACCCAGCCTGCAGTCACAGTCAGTGACACAGAGCTGAACACTTCACTTTGAGTCCTACAGTAGTTGTATAGGGTTAGTACTATATAGTAAAAAAAAAAAAAATCATTTTTTAGGTGGGCGTGTTTTGGGCACCTACGTCATCAAAGGGGCGTGGCTTCTTTTTTGTGAAAAGTACTTCAATAGTTCCTCAAAAGGGCACTTCTCCATTTCGCCCTGTGTAAATCACTTTCTTGTGAAAAGTCAATTTTTTCACTTGTTCTCCAAAGGGCACTTCTCCATTTTAACCTGTGTTTAAAGCCATTTTGAGCAAAAATGCTTTATTTCACTTGTTCTCCAAAGGGCACTTCTCCATTTTCCCCTCATACCAACAGACCCCAGCAGTAGCGTTTTTTTTTCGCAATTTAATTATCACCCCCTATCAGCAGAGCGTTGCAACATGATGTTTTTTTGAACACGGGCAAAAGTTTTAACCATAGACAAATGTAATTAGACCATTTAACAACTAGTTGTTAAATGGATCACGGTATACCGCATCACGCTTTTTGATCTCGGCCAAATACATTTGGCCCATTTTAGGAACTACTAAACTAATATTTTGTTAACAGCGGCGACCATTTTCACAATCTCAATCAATCTCTGACTCACCCATAGAGACCCAGGCTTCCCCTGCCAGCCCATCCCACCCATCCCCCACGTTTTATCACTTCCGTTTTAAATAAACTTGTTTGTTTTTTGACCGTCAGGTGGGCGTTCCCGGCAGCACGTAACGCCCCTTGAAAGCTATGATTAGCTGCGAGTGAACACACAGTTTTTTCCTCCCATGCCCCCTTATATCCTTTGCGTGCCTGTCAAGGACACAGACCTAATATTTTTTATTTTATATTTTTTGTCCACAATTCAAATATTCCATAATTGCATGTTGTGCATGCAAATATTCCATAATTGCATGTTGTGCAGGCTATCTTATACTAATGTATTGCTGTTAGGCATAGCAATTCTGTCAAATATTCTGTAGATTCCCTATGCGCAACACACACACACACACACACGCGTGCAACACACACACACACACACACACACACACAGCCAGCCCCCAAACACAGCCACAAACATAGCGCGCGTTAGATTGTGGGCAGGTTTTCTCATTGAAACATTCCAGTCAACTTCATCATTCATGTGTGATATTATGTATTTTCCCATGTTTTTCCCACTCCGAATCCAATTGTGACATCACCATGATCATTTTGATATTGTCTGATTGGCGGAATGAATTAAATTTGATTAATACAGATTGAGGTGGATTGAATAGCTACAGACTGTTTTCCAATTTAATTGAAAACGATTGAATACAGACTATGGTGTATGACTATGCCATTTGCGCATCTCTCAACGAGAGCAGAGTTTCCCAGCATACACTAGTGTGTTTCAACACTGTGTTTTTGGAGATTACTTATGTGCGACGTTAGTTATGTTATATGGCAGTAAAATGCCACTGAATGACCAAATTGATTTATCTTGATTTTTTATTTAACACCAGCGTTAGTTTGTTGTTTATGCGTATGCAATAACGGATGCGTTATTATATTTACTGCCTATGGTTATTTCGAACCCCACATAGGTTACGCCAACCTATGTGCCCTATCAGAGTTTGTTACCTTATTGTACAGTACAATAAACAAAACAACATGATAGCATCAGCTGCATCACTATACGTGTGAGCGTAAGTATTAATGGTTTGCAACTTGTTTGTGTTGTACAGCATTTGGTTCAAACATATGGCGACATTGAATCAGTGTTAGCTTAGCGCTAGCTAGCTAGCATACACTACGATCTGTGAATAGAATTGGCCTGGTCTTGGTCGATATGACCAAAAATTGATATAACGTTACAGTAGCATGGACCCCTCTCGTTTTTTATTACAGTTGAAGATTTCACAATCTCAACCACTCTCAATCTTGTTACAACCCAGACCCCGGATATCCGTGACCTACGGGTATTATTTCAAAATATGGAATATGGAACGTGAACAAACATCTTAGCAACCCAACAAACCCATTGTTTTTATTTTTCGTATTTTTATATGATTATTTTAATAGTTACTAACTATTAATAGTAACTAACTAGTCCTCCACACAGAATTGGTTAATTTACTGTGAGACTTTATGTTTTGTAGACAAGCACCAAGTATATATATATATATATATATATATATATATATATATATATATATATATATATATATATATATATATATAATAATGGTATATAATAATAATAATAATCTTTGTAATACAATTGTTATAAAATTAAAATGTATATCACACTTACAATATGTTTGTTGTATGTATTACAACTTAATTCAACTTTATCTCTCCTCACCTCTCATCCCATCCCCTCCCCTCCCCTCTCCTCTCCTCTCCTCTCCTCTCCTCTCCTCTCCTCTCCTCTCCTCTCCTCTCCTCTCCTCTCCTCTCCTTTCCTCTTCTCCCCCCTCCTCTTCTCCCCCCTCCTCTCCTCTCCTCTCCTCTTCTCTCCTCTCCTCTCCTCTTCTCTCCTCTCCACACCTCTCCCCTCTTCCCTCTCTTCTCCTCTCCTTACAAGCCTATAGATGAGGGATTTCAGACAATGTGTCCATTGTTACAATATTGTCAACAAAAATAGTACCAGTCTAAATAACATAACTTAATTCAACTTTTGCCTCTCCTCTCTTCTTGCTTAACATACACAAATAGTGTAGTAGCCGTACCGTACTGCACTGCAGCTGCTACCATTACGTATGTCTAATGTTTAATTGTATGTCTAATGTTTAATTGTATGTCTAATAAGATACATGCTATTTGCACCTGTATGTCAAATACATCGAATTTAAAATGTTTAAACACGTCTAATGTATGCACATGACATGTGCACCTATGTGCAGTGAATATGCCACTGTCTCAGACTTGTCTTATCACTATACTGCCTTATTGCTTATTGTTTTTTGCACTCACGCCCTGCTATATTTGTACTATGTTGTAAACGGAGTCCACAGCTCCCCTCTCCCCATCCTCTCTCCTCTCCTCTCCTCTCCTCTCCTCACCTCTCCTTGTCTCCTCTCCAGGAGGGTGATTGAGGTGAAATTTGGATCCAGATGTTAACTGCATACATAATGTTATGTCTCGAAAGACAAGAGCTATGTAGCCTACTTTAAATCAGATCACTCCGGTGCACAAACATACATTGGTTGTCTAATAAAGTTTTACAAATCAATTAATTTGGTTGTCAACCATCGTTAAACGAAACTTAGTAGTAGTTGTAAACTAAGTAGTTGTATCGATAAAGACTCTAATCGTTAAGCAGTCTCGAAAGTGGGGTCAATATCAATCTAGAATCTAGATTGATTTGATTCACTAATTTGGCGTTCTCTCATGCAAAATATCCAACATCCAATATCCAGAAGTAGTACTTACTACACAGAAGTAACTTTAGTTCCACCATTTGCTATTTGCTTCAAACATAATTTGGATCAGTTGTAACTTTGACCATTTCTAACAATTTCTAGACAGTGAATTTACACAAGCACTTGAGTGAAATTCATGTGAATTCAATGTGAACATGCATGAGCTGTGATTGAATGAACGCAGATTGTCAGATTTGTATACCAAACCCTTATCCTGGTGCCTGCAAGGGTCGTCTGTACCACTAATGTCAGCCACTATGTGTTACAATATTGGGCTGGTTTCATAGACCTGGCCCAAAAGTACATACATACATGTTAGTAAGTCATAATAGTCAAACATGGTTTTTCATGTTCTGACTTGCTGAAATGTGTGCTGCATATATCCATGTTAGTTAGTCATAATAGTCAAACATGGTTTTTCATGTTCTGACTTGCTGAAATGTGTGCTGCATATATACATGTTAGTTACACATAATAGTCAAACATGTTTTTCATGTTCTGATGTGCTGAAATGTTTTACACGTCACGTAAAACAGTTTTTAAAACAGTTAATTAGCCTACACAATGTGTAATTTCAGGTTATTGTAAGTTATTGCATAGTTGCAATCTTTCATACTTGCATACTTACAAGTGGGTTGTTTTTAATGGCATGTGATTTGCGGTTCTAATTACCCAATGTGTAATTTCAGGTGATTGTAAGTGTGTCATACATACCTACAAGCCTTCATATCAGTTGGCTGTGTCAATGATTTTCTGTACCTCGTGGTGCGTCATCATTGTCTTTGTCAGGCTTAGAAGCAATGTCTAAACAGTAAACAGTTTATGACAAGTGGTGGCAGCATGCTATGCTACTACACAAGACGTGTTATGGTACATAAATAATATGTAGCGTGTAATAATCTGTAGAACTCTGTCAGAGTTCTACTCTATCATTATTTTTACATTTGACTTTGAGAACTATGATGAACTGTTAGTCAGTACTCTGTACTGATGTACAAAAGTAACAAGATTGAGGTTGTGAAATCTTCAACCGGAATAAAAAACTGGATATAATACAACTGAATCAGATAGACCAAACTATTATCAGTCAGGTCGGTAATGACCGGGGGAAATTATATGAGTATTGTCCATTGTGTGTATGATACAACTTTGTTTATCATTCTGCCCCCTCACACTATACAGTCTGTATTTAACTCAACACACTGTACCTGCCCCTTGACCTCGGAGGGGCTCTTCTGTCAACGGGCCTGAGGCAAGGTGTGGTGATCACAAGCATTGTCATAAATATTATGGTAAATGAAATTGGTTAAGCAAAGCAAGTAATGCTTTTGCAATGAAGTTTGTAAGATGTATTTTACAAGATATTTTCTGAGATTTGGTTATATTAACTTATTATTTATATTATTATTCTATTATTATTATTCTAATTATTATCTACTATTATTCTAATTATTATCTACTATTATTCTAATTATTATATTATTATATTATTATTATTATTAGGGGTTATTATGTATATTAACTATACATATTAAAGTATAGATGATTGTTTTGCCCACCTTATCAAAACAAATGTACAGTATGTTAATGTATAGATGATTGTTTTGCCCAGCTTATCAAAACAAATGTACAGCATGTTAAAGTTTTAAATAAAGTCAAGTCAAGTCAAATCCAACAGGTCTTAATGTCAATTAATTTAGCTTTAACGTGTTTTGTGAAACACACACACACCCACACATTGACCCCTCTCATATATACGTAACTGCCTATAACTGTACATATATTCCTTTCACACACACACACACACTTTTCAAAATAGACACTCTTTCATATTGTGATTCATAGTGATTCTTGTTTGTTTTATGTGATCCCGGTTTTTAAGCAAACCGGATCCAGTTTCCTTGTATGTGTACATCCTGTACAAGGTACATCCTGTACAAGGTACATACTACATTGGACTCAATGATCCACAGATGTATCAAACAAATGTATGTTTTACTGATACAAATGACCAAATTACCACAAATTCAACATGTAATGCCATTTTCTCAATAATTTTGGTCAAAACATTTGGTGTGACCCAGATCAGTCCTTGTAACGAGGACCTTGTTATCACTGGTGTATATCCAGACTTGGCACATTGGATGTGCCCAAGATCAGACATTGTAATGAGGACCTTGTTATCACTGGCGTATAGCCAGACTTGGCACATTGGATGTGTCCCAAGATCAGACATTGTAATGAGGACCTTGTTATCACTGGCGTATAGCCAGACTTGGCACATTTGGGGTGCCTCAGGTCAGTCCTTGTAATGACTTGATCAAAAATATTACAGACAATATATATATATATATATATATATATATATATATATATAGTAAATATAATTGTATAATATATTCAAAGTATTGTTAATTGTTAATTATTATTATTCAAAAACCTGAAAATACTGTAAATACTGTAAATAAACTAAACTAAACCTAAAACATGCTAAGTTGTACTGTGTGTTAATTGAATGTGTTTTGAAAACACATACATATAAAATCTCAAGTGAGATTTTGAGAAAGAAAAAAGAAAGCCGCGCCCCCTTTCTACCGGAAACCCTGTCCCTAGGGGCAGGACCCCGCAACTCTGGGGGTGTTTCAGACAACGTTAAACGTTCCAGCATTACTTGCTCTGCTTTTTGTAGTTCTTTGTGCTGCCCCAGGTACAGACATACACCAAAAATACACTCTGGACTTAGCCATGGAACGCCAATTTAGAGAGGAGGTGGCGGCCTTGAAGGATTTGGATGATAATGAGTTCAAAAAATTCAAGTGGTGCATGTTACAGCCAAACTTTCTGGATGACATTCGAACCATCCCAAAGAACCGGTTGGATAATGCTGGCGTCCTGGAGACAATAGATCACATACGACAAACCTACGGCGACAGATACACCCCGGGCATAACCGTACATGTTTTACGGATGATCAAAAGGGGCGATTTAGCCGAACGTATAACACCAATCTCTCTCAGACACCCCTATGCAGCTATATGAACACGCCCTCCATCTTACTTTTTGTTCACATTTGTTCACATTTGTTCTCTAACAAATTCCGGTCAGCGCCATTTTTGATGATCTCCTCCCATATCCCTACGCCACGCCCTCCCCTAGACCTAGCTCCTCCTCCTCATCACAACATAAGGATAAAAGAGACGGATTCAAAAGAGACTCATACCATTTTACACAATAAAAAAGACAGATATCATCATGGAGACCCCGTCGTCGTCACCATTGTCCTTCATTACAACTCACAGCCACTCTGATTCGGCGGAAGAAGAAGAGTTGAACCGTCTGATGTACGGATGGTCCCCGTCGTCGTCACCAATGTTCTTCATTACCCCACCTACCTCGACTCCTTCCTCACATCCTTCCTCACCGAAAGACCTTCCTTCTCCTCTGATCTCACCCCTGACTCTGGATCAACCAGATGGACTGCTCAGTTTTACTTTTCTAAACATTATAAAAGCCTGCAGCAGCACTCTACTCGGTGAAGTGATATTGCGGATGCAGAAGGCGGAGTGTAACGGATGCCTTAGTAACCCCCCTTGTCGGTACCCGGCTAAGAATGACCATGTCTCCATCGAATTCAAAGAATTGTTGAAAGAATTGTGGAACGAACACTTTCTTCCAGGGGTCATACGTGTTTTGGAATCTCAAGGCATCGATGTCACCCCTTCAAGAGTGCAGGATGCTTCGGAAGCTTTTCTGCATTAACTGAGGGAAATATAAATACAAATTCCTCGTATGTAACTTGTATAGTGTGACAATAAAAAAATAAAATAAAATTGATTCTCATCATAATCTGGTTTTTTCCTTAATAATATTAATGTTGTACAAATGTCTGTTGTAATGAAATAATGAATAACATTATTACACAATATAATCCTAATGTTAATTTAAAATTAAATATTCCTCTAAATATTGCTCCTCTAAATATTGCTCCTCTAATATATAAGTTGCAGACTCTCATTGTTCAACATTGTACGTACACAGACTCCATTTACCCCTTGGGAACTGATCACGGGCTAGGGTTGGGGTTTGAGTCAGGGTTTGAGTCAGGGTTTGGGTCAGGGTTTGGGTCAGGGGTTTCCAGAGGTTCGGGGTATCGAAGGGAAAAAACGTGAAAAGAGTTATTTCTTTTTATTATCTTTATTGTTTATTTGAACAGAGACAGTATTCAATAAACATTTTGTATATAAAAAATATTGTCACCACAGGTGTAAACCTACGTCACCAAATACACCATGGGCATAATCGTACAGTTACGCTGAGCTTCTCCTCCTTGCTCATCGGTCGCCGTCGCCACAGAGCCTGCGTCAGCCTGCGTCAGCTCTTTTCTTTTTCTTTTTTTTCCGCTCGTATCAGAATCGGAAGTGCCGGTCCTGGTAAAAGTCGGCAAAACATCCCATGAAACATGAACCGTCTCTTCGCTCCTCCTTCACCAGATAACACCCGCTATGGTTCACCTGGTCGGTGAACCGGCCATCCCGATTCAATGCCTCTTGAAGCTTTTCTCCCTTTAGCGCATACACTTGCAGAGTCAGCTTTTCCCGTCGGGACATCTTCCTCAGCACCTTGCTGTTTAGCATTTGGCGCCCCTTGTCTTTCCACGTTACATTCACAAAGAATGTGCTGTAACTATCCAACGGCTCGTCGGGGTACAACAGCTTGTCAGAATGCTTCGGTATATCATCGAACTTAATCAGCTTGAGGGTGAGCGTTTCGCCAACATTGACTATGCCACAAGGAGCATGTGGCGCTAGCATGCTTCCATCCTCTCTGGTGATCAGAGGATACAACCCCAAGGGATTGGCGCCGATTCTCAGCTGCTGTATCGATTTCTCGATGGTACAGGGTTTTCCGCACGAACGTGACCACCTAGTGACGCTATTCTCCGCCTTAACGTAGAAGCTATGCATGTGGCGTTTTTCATAGTTACATCCGTGTCCTTCCATGCATGCCATGCTTAGTAACGTGCAGAAATCGTATAGGGGCATGGCTATTTATTCACACTCAAACTCCTCCCCCTCAGCCAACGGGCCTCTTCTGTCAACGGGCCCTCCCCCATTTCGAGTAAAATTGACGACAAACATCGGATAATAAGAACAGTAAGAATAAGAACACCGCAAGGCATCAGGTACCAAGTAATAGTTGAGCAAATTATCATATGTTATCTTATGTTAGTAGACACACATCACTATATAGCTACCATACATCTAACGTCCATAACATGGTGGACCATTTAACGTATTCAGATTTAACTCTGTATTCAGACCATTGGATTCACCCCAGAAACTGGTGTACGTTATAACGTTATAAATATAGTCACATTATAAACAACTACCCAGCGCTGGGGTTAGATCAAAAATCAAGTTAAATCAATTTGATCATTCAGTGTCGTTTTACTGTAATGCAAAGTAAGTAGCGTTAGCCGCTACATTAGGCAAAGTACCGGTAGTATCTGACTACCCATAATGCATTACGGCGATAAGGGAGACAGTGCAAATTCGGAAACTCCCCCGGCACCCGCTGGGGGCCGCATTTCATTCAATTTAATTCATTCAACCCATCAAACGAAATGAAACAATATCCGGAAGTGAGCTTCATTTTGCTGTGTCAAAGTCAATGAGCTCCTTTTGGTCCATTAATATATACGTCAATGGTCTCCACCACGCTGGGTTTAGGGTTTAGGGTGGGACAGGAATTTTCAGAGGTTTGATTGTGGGACAGTGTTGGCAAATGCAATTACAATTACACAAACTGCTCGAGAAGAGTTGTTTTCCAAGCAAAGTGTACTTTAAAGTTAAAGTTTTATAGAGACCAGTACAAAATAGCTTGTTTATAATAATAAACTTTTATTTGTATAGCACCTTTCATACATAAAATGCAGCTCAAAGCGCTTTACACATGAAGAATAAACAAAGGTAAATCAGTGAAAATCAGTAAAACAGTGGAATTTATGTGATGTAAAGTTATGTGACCTCTCTTCTTGGTTTTAGTTAAACTAATTGAACTAATTGGACTAATTGTAGCCTGTCAGTATTACTACTATTACAGTAGTCAGGGTGTTATGAAGAGTTTGATAAGTTACTTTGATAAGTACTTAGTTTAAAGTAGGTTACCACGTGCTATTTGGATGGCCAATTCAGTACCACTTTTCGCCTCTAGGTGTCAGACATAATCACATAGCTGGGAAGGGTTTATATACTTTAAACTTTTTTTCTTTTTTTTTCTTTTTCTTTCTCAAAATCTCACTTGAGATTTTATATGTATGTGTTTTCAAAACACATTCAATTAACACACAGTACAACTTAGCATGTTTTAGGTTTAGTTTAGTTTATTTACAGTATTTACAGTATTTTCAGGTTTTTGAATAATAATAATTAACAATTAACAATACTTTGAATATATTATACAATTATATTTACTATATATATATATATATATATATATTGTCTGTAATATTTTTGATCAAGTCATTACAAGGACTGACCTGAGGCACCCCAAATGTGCCAAGTCTGGCTATACGCCAGTGATAACAAGGTCCTCATTACAATGTCTGATCTTGGGACACATCCAATGTGCCAAGTCTGGCTATACGCCAGTGATAACAAGGTCCTCATTACAATGTCTGATCTTGGGCACATCCAATGTGCCAAGTCTGGATATACACCAGTGATAACAAGGTCCTCGTTACAAGGACTGATCTGGGTCACACCAAATGTTTTGACCAAAATTATTGAGAAAATGGCATTACATGTTGAATTTGTGGTAATTTGGTCATTTGTATCAGTAAAACATACATTTGTTTGATACATCTGTGGATCATTGAGTCCAATGTAGTATGTACCTTGTACAGGATGTACCTTGTACAGGATGTACACATACAAGGAAACTGGATCCGGTTTGCTTAAAAACCGGGATCACATAAAACAAACAAGAATCACTATGAATCACAATATGAAAGAGTGTCTATTTTGAAAAGTGTGTGTGTGTGTGTGAAAGGAATATATGTACAGTTATAGGCAGTTACGTATATATGAGAGGGGTCAATGTGTGGGTGTGTGTGTGTTTCACAAAACACGTTAAAGCTAAATTAATTGACATTAAGACCTGTTGGATTTGACTTGACTTGACTTTATTTAAAACTTTAACATGCTGTACATTTGTTTTGATAAGCTGGGCAAAACAATCATCTATACTTTAACATACTGTACATTTGTTTTGATAAGGTGGGCAAAACAATCATCTATACTTTAATATGTATAGTTAATATACATAATAACCCCTAATAATAATAATAATAATAATATAATAATATAATAATTAGAATAATAGTAGATAATAATTAGAATAATAATAATTAGAATAATAATAATAGAATAATAATATAAATAATAAGTTAATATAACCAAATCTCAGAAAATATCTTGTAAAATACATCTTACAAACTTCATTGCAAAAGCATTACTTGCTTTGCTTAACCAATTTCATTTACCATAATATTTATGACAATGCTTGTGATCACCACACCTTGCCTCAGGCCCGTTGACAGAAGAGCCCCTCCGAGGTCAAGGGGCAGGTACAGTGTGTTGAGTTAAATACAGACTGTATAGTGTGAGGGGCAGAATGATAAACAAAGTTGTATCATACACACAATGGACAATACTCATATAATTTCCCCCGGTCATTACCGACCTGACTGATAATAGTTTGGCCTAACTGATTCAGTTATATTATATCCAGTTTTTTATTCCGGTTGAAGATTTCACAACCTCAATCTTGTTACTTTTGTACATCAGTACAGAGTACTGACTAACAGTTCATCATAGTTCTCAAAGTCAAATGTAAAAATAATGACAGAGTAGAACTCTGACAGAGTTCTACAGATTATTACACGCTACATATTATTTATGTACCATAACACGTCTTGTGTAGTAGCATAGCATGCTGCCACCACTTGTCATAAACTGTTTACTGTTTAGACATTGCTTCTAAGCCTGACAAAGACAATGATGACGCACCAAGAGGTGCAGAAAATCATTGACACAGCCAACTGATATGAAGGCTTGTAGGTATGTATGACACACTTACAATCACCTGAAATTACACATTGGGTAATTAGAACCGCAAATCACATGCCATTAAAAACAACCCACTTGTAAGTATGCAAGTATGAAAGATTGCAACTATGCAATAACTTACAATAACCTGAAATTACACATTGTGTAGGCTAATTAACTGTTTTAAAAACTGTTTTACGTGACGTGTAAAACATTTCAGCACATCAGAACATGAAAAACATGTTTGACTAGTATGTGTAACTAACATGTATATATGCAGCACACATTTCAGCAAGTCAGAACATGAAAAACCATGTTTGACTATTATGTGTAACTAACATGTATATATGCCGCACACATTTCAGCAAGTCAGAACATGAAAAACCATGTTTGACTATTATGACTAACCCATACGGTAGAGGCATATATGGATATATGCAGCACACATTTCAGCAAGTCAGAACATGAAAAACCATGTTTGACTATTATGACTAACCCATACGGTAGAGGCATATATGGATATATGCAGCATACGTGATGCATGTACTTTTGGGCCAGGTCTATGAAACCAGCCCAATATTGTAACACATAGTGGCTGACATTAGTGGTACAGACGACCCTTGCAGGCACCAGGATAAGGGTTTGGTATACAAATCTGACAATCTGCGTTCATTCAATCACAGCTCATGCATGTTCACATTGAATTCACATGAATTTCACTCAAGTGCTTGTGTAAATTCACTGTCTAGAAATTGTTAGAAATGGTCAAAGTTACAACTGATCCAAATTATGTTTGAAGCAAATAGCAAATGGTGGAACTAAAGTTACTTCTGTGTAGTAAGTACTACTTCTGGATATTGGATGTTGGATATTTTGCATGAGAGAACGCCAAATTAGTGAATCAAATCAATCTAGATTCTAGATTGATATTGACCCCACTTTCGAGACTGCTTAACGATTAGAGTCTTTATCGATACAACTACTTAGTTTACAACTACTACTAAGTTTCGTTTAACGATGGTTGACAACCAAATTAATTGATTTGTAAAACTTTATTAGACAACCAATGTATGTTTGTGCACCGGAGTGATCTGATTTAAAGTAGGCTACATAGCTCTTGTCTTTCGAGACATAACATTATGTATGCAGTTAACATCTGGATCCAAATTTCACCTCAATCACCCTCCTGGAGAGGAGACAAGGAGAGGTGAGGAGAGGAGAGGAGAGGAGAGGAGAGAGGATGGGGAGAGGGGAGCTGTGGACTCCGTTTACAACATAGTACAAATATAGCAGGGCGTGAGTGCAAAAAACAATAAGCAATAAGGCAGTATAGTGATAAGACAAGTCTGAGACAGTGGCATATTCACTGCACATAGGTGCACATGTCATGTGCATACATTAGACGTGTTTAAACATTTTAAATTCGATGTATTTGACATACAGGTGCAAATAGCATGTATCTTATTAGACATACAATTAAACATTAGACATACAATTAAACATTAGACATACGTAATGGTAGCAGCTGCAGTGCGGTACGGTACGGCTACTACACTATTTGTGTATGTTAAGCAAGAAGAGAGGAGAGGCAAAAGTTGAATTAAGTTATGTTATTTAGACTGGTACTATTTTTGTTGACAATATTGTAACAATGGACACATTGTCTGAAATCCCTCATCTATAGGCTTGTAAGGAGAGGAGAAGAGAGGGAAGAGGGGAGAGGTGTGGAGAGGAGAGAAGAGGAGAGGAGAGGAGAGAAGAGGAGAGGAGAGGAGAGGAGGGGGGAGAAGAGGAGGGGGGAGAAGAGGAAAGGAGAGGAGAGGAGAGGAGAGGAGAGGAGAGGAGAGGAGAGGAGAGGAGAGGAGAGGAGAGGAGAGGAGAGGAGAGGAGAGGAGAGGAGAGGAGAGGAGAGGGGAGGGGAGGGGATGGGATGAGAGGTGAGGAGAGATAAAGTTGAATTAAGTTGTAATACATACAACAAACATATTGTAAGTGTGATATACATTTTAATTTTACAACAATTGTATTACAAAGATTATTATTATTATTATATACCATTATTATTATATATATATATATATATATATATATATATACTTGGTGCTTGTCTACAAAACATAAAGTCTCACAGTAAATTAACCAATTATGTGTGGAGGACTAGTTAGTTACTATTAATAGTTAGTAACTATTAAAATAATCATATAAAAATACGAAAAATAAAAACAATGGGTTTGTTGGGTTGCTAAGATGTTTGTTCACGTTCCATATTCCATATTTTGAAATAATACCCGTAGGTCACGGATATCCGGGGTCTGGGTTGTAACAAGATTGAGAGTGGTTGAGATTGTGAAATCTTCAACTGTAATAAAAAACGAGAGGGGTCCATGCTACTGTAACGTTATATAAATTTTTGGTCATATCGACCAAGACCAGGCCAATTCTATTCACAGATCGTAGTGTATGCTAGCTAGCTAGCGCTAAGCTAACACTGATTCAATGTCGCCATATGTTTGAACCAAATGCTGTACAACACAAACAAGTTGCAAACCATTAATACTTACGCTCACACGTATAGTGATGCAGCTGATGCTATCATGTTGTTTTGTTTATTGTACTGTACAATAACGTAACAAACTCTGATAGGGCACATAGGTTGAAGTAACCTATGTGGGGTTCGAAATAACCATAGGCAGTAAATATAATAACGCATCCGTTATTGCATACGCATAAACAACAAACTAACGCTGGTGTTAAATAAAAAATCAAGATAAATCAATTTGGTCATTCAGTGGCATTTTACTGCCATATAACATAACTAACGTCGCACATAAGTAATCTCCAAAAACACAGTGTTGAAACACACTAGTGTATGCTGGGAAACTCTGCTCTCGTTGAGAGACGCGCAAATGGCATAGTCATACACCATAGTCTGTATTCAATCGTTTTCAATTAAATTGGAAAACAGTCTGTAGCTATTCAATCCACCTCAATCTGTATTAATCAAATTTAATTCATTCCGCCAATCAGACAATATCAAAATGATCATGGTGATGTCACAATTGGATTCGGAGTGGGAAAAACATGGGAAAATACATAATATCACACATGAATGATGAAGTTGACTGGAATGTTTCAATGAGAAAACCTGCCCACAATCTAACGCGCGCTATGTTTGTGGCTGTGTTTGGGGGCTGGCTGTGTGTGTGTGTGTGTGTGTGTGTGTGTTGCGCGTGTGTGTGTGTGTGTGTGTGTGTGTTGCGCATAGGGAATCTACAGAATATTTGACAGAATTGCTATGCCTAACAGCAATACATTAGTATAAGATAGCCTGCACAACATGCAATTATGGAATATTTGCATGCACAACATGCAATTATGGAATATTTGAATGGTGGACAAAAAATATAAAATAAAAAATATTAGGTCTGTGTCCTTGACAGGCACGCAAAGGATATAAGGGGGCATGGGAGGAAAAAACTGTGTGTTCACTCGCAGCTAATCATAGCTTTCAAGGGGCGTTACGTGCTGCCGGGAACGCCCACCTGATCTCGCCGCTATTCGTAGCTTTCAAGGGGTGTTACGTGCTGCCGGGAACGCCCACCTGACGGTCAAAAAACAAACAAGTTTATTTAAAACGGAAGTGATAAAACGTGGGGGATGGGTGGGATGGGCTGGCAGGGGAAGCCTGGGTCTCTATGGGTGAGTCAGAGATTGATTGAGATTGTGAAAATGGTCGCCGCTGTTAACAAAATATTAGTTTAGTAGTTCCTAAAATGGGCCAAATGTATTTGGCCGAGATCAAAAAGCGTGATGCGGTATACCGTGATCCATTTAACAACTAGTTGTTAAATGGTCTAATTACATTTGTCTATGGTTAAAACTTTTGCCCGTGTTCAAAAAAACATCATGTTGCAACGCTCTGCTGATAGGGGGTGATAATTAAATTGCGAAAAAAAAAACGCTACTGCTGGGGTCTGTTGGTATGAGGGGAAAATGGAGAAGTGCCCTTTGGAGAACAAGTGAAATAAAGCATTTTTGCTCAAAATGGCTTTAAACACAGGTTAAAATGGAGAAGTGCCCTTTGGAGAACAAGTGAAAAAATTGACTTTTCACAAGAAAGTGATTTACACAGGGCGAAATGGAGAAGTGCCCTTTTGAGGAACTATTGAAAAATGGACTTTTCACAAAAAAGAAGCCATGCCCCTTTGATGACGTAGGTGCCCAAAACACGCCCACCTAAAAAATGATTTTTTTTTTTTTTACTATATAGTACTAACCCTATACAACTACTTCCTACATCAAAACAAACGCTGTGTTGCAATAAGGGCCTCATTTTCATCATGATATGAGCAATATGTGGCCATCAAAGCACCGTCTCCAAATGTATTTCCACATGTGATGTTATTATTATTATTATTTTTAACACCCCCCCTCCTTAACCCCCAGGATTTCCCACCTTTTTTGGCCCCAATAGAGTACAACAGGGATGACATATTAATGGGTCAGGCTAAGATGAGTGTCTGGCTCACAAGAAGGAATCAAATAAAAGGGACGGGGACTGTCGATCCCGACCTCCTGGCCAGGAGACTTGTAGCACCTCGTTTAACATTTGCATATTACAAAATGGCTTCCAATTTGGATGAGTTTGTGGAAAATTGGGGATTGGGTAATGTGCTGTGCAGTGTGGTCCATGATTCTCTGGTTTTGTCTTTCTGAGCGAAGGTGAATGGTGACATACATGCATTCATCAACACTTAAAAACAACAGCAATACCTTTATGTCACCATTCACCTTCGCTCAGAAGGTGCCCCGTCTATGTGCTGACAGACCGCAGTGCCGACAGTCCGCGATGCCGATAGCCCACAAGCAGAACCAGCTGAGCGAGGCGGCGTGCAGTGTGACGTGGACCGGCTGGAGCTAACCTCTCCCAGCCCCCACGTCTAAACCTAACCTCTCCCACCCCCCACGCCTAAACCTAACCTCCCCCAGACCCTACCCCTAACCTTTCCCACCCCCCACGCCTAAACCTAACCTCCCCCAGACCCTAACCCTAACCTCTCCCACCCCCTACGCCTAAACCTAACCTCCCCCAGACCCTAACCCTAAACCTAACCTCTCCCACCACCCATGCCTAAACCTAACCTCCCCCAGACCCTAACCCTAAACCTAACCTCTCCCACCCCCACCCCCTATGCCTAAACCTAACCTCCCGCAGACCCTTACCCTAAACCTAACCTCTCCCACCCCCCATGCCTAAACCTAACCTCCCCCAGACCCTAACCCTAACCTCTCCCACCCCCCACGCCTAAACCTAACCTCCCCCAGACCCTAACCCTAAACCTAACCTCTCCCACCCCCCACGCCTAAACCTAACCTCCCCCAGACCCTAACCCTAAACCTAACCTCTCCCACCCCCCACGCCTAAACCTAACCTCCCCCAGACCCTAAACCTAACCTCTCCCACCCCCCACGCCTAAACCTAACATCGACATTGCGGGCTGTCGGCATAGCGGGTGGACCCCGTATTCATGATGCTGCTTTGCCGTTTCTTGTTTTAAATGTGATGGTGCAATGTCATGTGGAAGAGCTGTGGGGGCAGGGGGGTTATATTTTATGTAGGTGTGACTTTGTTTTTATACTTTTTATTCTTTGATCTAGGTCGCTTATATGTGAAAGCGACAAGTGGAGATACCAATAAATGCTGGTAAAAGGTCAAGGTCTGTCTCCACCACCCAGATGCCACAATAACACTTTTAGAGGTGGAGTAAACTGATGCGGAAGTGAAAGTTAAGTAGTAGTTCCCCTCAGACAGACTCCATTTTAGACACGGGCAGCAGAGCAGGCTGAGGCACGGCTGAGGCAGGGTGAGTGTTTACAACATTATTATTGTTTTTACTGTCAAATCTCTGAGTCAGTTGTCTACCGTACTGAAGGAGGAGGTTTAGGCTACTGTGTTCACCTGACAAACATTCAGCCTGTTTTTACACTCATGAGAAGTGACATAATGATGACATCAGAAAAACAAAGAGAGAAGTTAAGAGTAGCCTACTTAACAGAAGGCCAAGACACAGCTGATGAGTTTTATTCTCGTCTTGGTCTGAGACTCTGGGACATGCAGCCGGGTGTCTGTGGTCTCTGCATGACAGGTGAGGTCGAGACAGAGGGGCACTTTCTTCTTCACAGTAAAACAGAAGACATAAGGAAGACATATTTTGATCTATTTAAAAAATTTGTTTCAGAGTTTGACCAACTACCTGAAAGTAATCAATTACAATTAGTCCTAGGTGATGGAAAGACTGCAAGAATAGCAGCAAAATATGTGTTTAGTTGCCACAGCCTGAGGGACAGTATAGCTGACTGTCCGCTGAAGCCTCTGTCCATGCAGTATAGCTCTATTGATGTCGCACTCAAATCCGTCCGTCGTTATGAAAAACAATAACAACTCTAGCTCGTTGCTAGTAGCAAGTAGCAACTTCCTATACGGTGAAAATGTTCAGTTTTCACTAGACACCGGTCACGTTCACTTCATTTTGAATGGGTTACGCGTAGCATGCAAACCTGCACCGTGCGAGCATTGTTACACAGCCTGCCGACAGTTTTCCGATGCAAGTCGAAAGTCTGTCTCAAGAGATTATTGCGCACTAGGTGCGCGGGCAAGATAAAAAAAAAACGCCTCATTGAGCCAATGGGACACCAGCACAGAACCATGACAGCCAATCAGAGGTAGTCCTTCTGGTCAAAATGGTGGTTTTGCTGTGCGGTTCTCAAGTTATTTGCTTTCGTCTTTGAGAATACACAATTTGAATTTGTATCCATTCCTTTGCAGAGGTGGAAAGTACTCAAGTAGCCTACAAGTAGCCTACTTGAGTAGTTTTGTTGTTGTTGAGGATTTGTACTTTTTAAGTATTTTTATCATGATATAGTTTTACTCTTACTTGAGAAGTTTTAATAATAGATAATTCTACTTGAGTTAGAGTAGGCTACTTACAATGTCTCCCTCTCTCTCTCCCTCAGTCTATCTCCCCCTCTCTCTCTCTCTCTCCCTCAGTCTCTGCCCCCTCTCCTCTCTCTCCCTCAGTCTCTCTTGTGACTTTGTGTGTGAGTGAGTTTATGACATCACTGATGATGTCATCAATGGGATTTATGACATCCCTGATGATGTCATCAGTGGATTTATGACATCACTGATACATCATCAGTGACATCATCACTGAACTATAGCCGTGTGTGTGTGTGTGTGTGTGAGAGTGAATTTATGACATCACTGATGATGTCACAATGCCTATCTGCCACTTTTTTGGCACGTCATGCTGCCCACATTTTTCGCAACACATATGCCAGACCTCAAAATGGCTCATTGATGACAAGAAACGTATGACGTCGCTAAGGGTTTGGTCAAGCGGTTTGGGCGCTATTCGCGATTGCTATACCTATTAGTATGACATCACTGATGACATCAGTCACTGATGATGTCATCAGTGACATCATCACTGAACTATAGCCTTGTGTGTGTGAGTAATTCACTGATATCATTTATGACATCACTGATGAGTGGGACATACAGAGAAACAGACAGAGCCCAGACAGACAGACAGACAGAGACCCAGCTCCCATTTATATACTGATGATTGCTCAAGTGTGATGTCACTCAGGCAGTTGTGATGTCATCAGTGATGTCACTCGAGCAACTGTGATGTAGTATGAGCCGATGACGCACAGTTGCACGATGGTGAATAATTTGTTTCACGAAAGTGACGGAAGTGATGTCACTCAGGCAGTTGTAATGTCATCAGTAGTGGAGAAGGAATTGTCCATTCTATGAGCTCCTGCAGCTTCCTCCAGACTCCAAACATTTGATATCCCACTTTGTATATCTATTTACATCTCCTGTGCCCTCCAACCATTTGAAAGAAGCTTGGTCCGCTGAACTGGGGCTTGAGGTGTCTGGTAACATTTGGGCCGAAGGTTTGTCTAGAATTCAAACTTGCTCAATTAAAGACAAAATGAACCCAACGGAATGCAAGTAGCGAGAGGGTCGGAGACGTTTCAGAGTCTGAAAACAAATCTTGTCTGAGATGACAGGCTTGAGAGGCGGTGACCATATGATAATAGCATGTTGATGATTTGATTTGACGATTCTGGGGACTGGCTTTGGCATTGGCCAATCCTGGCATGTGCCGCCCCTAAATTGAGTGGGATTCAGCATGTTGTGATGCTACACGAGTGGGATCCGCAGAGTACCAGGCATAGGCCAGGAGCCAGCCATACCCCTCAGGATGTTTTCTGCTACCTTTTTTCACTATGATTTCCTGTTATCTTATACCTTGGGCCATCTCAAAAGCATAGGGGCCACGTTCAACTCGGGGCTGTTTGGTCTCAGGGGCCCAAAAAAACACTTTTTGGGACAAAAATCATGTAAATGCAAATAATAAGGTACTGCAATAGCATAAATAGTCATGCATGCATGACATTTTGCAGGAGGTATGCTGGAACATATGTGGGAAGTAGTAAAATAAGATTCTGGGGCTTGGTGCAATTCTATTTTATAATTTCACCCACAAAACCCACAAAAATGCAAAAAAAATACTATACTATACAAATTCTCCTCAAAAATGATTATTTTCCAGCACTTTATGATGAATATCACTTCCTCATTTGTATTTAAAAAACTGCCTGAGTTCATAAGCTTCAATTTGAGGCCAAGATTAACTTCCTACCTCAAAAATTACACTTGCCGTAGCCGAAAATCCGCTCTGTAGCCTACTTCAAATCAGAGAAAACAGCATTTTCAGTCACTGGTCGTCCAGGTGATGTGAAAATGATGTTCACTTTTTCATAAAAGCATGAATCTTGGTGAACTTGTAGAGTTTGGGGCTCTGAACATTTTCAGAAAGGAGCCATGTGGCCAATGCATTGTGGTGGCCATGGCAGCCATTTTACTTTCCGCCCTAACCGAAATATACATTTTGCATCATATCTCCTGAAGCACACATGATAATAATACAGAACATGTGATATCTACCCCTATGTTTTTATGGTCAATGATTACAATGAAACTATATATAACATCATAAACTATTCAGGTAAATAGTTAATGGTGAATTGAATTCAATGACATTGTGGGAAGGAAATCACAGTATCTGATAATAGTCTATTTGCTAGCCTATAGAGAGCCCTATTGTGAACCCGGAAATGTTGAGTACAATGTTTATGTTAGAAATGTACAGTATGAATCCCCAGCATTTAGAAACTGTTGGATGCTAACTTGCTGCACTGCTTACAGGATCTTAACCTGTCCAATAAAGTAACAGTAGCACATGTGGCTTCTCATTGATGGACCAGTGGGCCACTTAACCTTTCAATATAAAGTTCAGTTCAGTTCAGTTCAGTTTATTGAAAAAGGGGACAGAGCATATTAATCAACAATTCAATGTAAATACACCAGGTTTAGCCAAAAGGCTAGTTTCCACCCGTAGTCCCTGGCCAAGGTGTTGCAACAGGCTTCCTAAAAGAATAAAAATAGAAATAGAAGTAAACTGTAAAAACACACAGAGCAAAGCTATAGCGCAGGTTAAAAAGGACACAAGTAAAAAGACACAGCAGTCTCAACAGGTACATGGCATGCATAGGAGACAACAAAATAACAAACAGGATAAGAAGCAGACAAGTGTTAAAAGCAAGTACACATTAGGCTATAACAGTAAACAGACCAGACAACACAGAGGGACATGGACAATGTTTACAACCAAATGTACAGACATACAGACGTGGCTTTCAGTGCTGACAGGTGTTGAGCAGAAACTGTTTTAATTGATGGCTGAAGGATCTGTAGGTGTTGAGATGTGTGATGATGAGAGCTGGAATAGAGTTCCACTCTTGTGACCCTCTGACTGACCAGGCAGACTGACTGAAAGTCAATAGCTTTCTAGCCTGGATGGAAAAACCTCGCTCCGAGTCTTCCGGCTATGGGTGGAAGACTCATAGCGACTGCCTACTGTGGCATTTCTGTGGAGGAACGAAAACACTGCAGCACAGGCCACCAGAAGACGGGGGCGGGTCTTCATCTGTCTTCCTGCCTGTAGTAACACATACCAGGAGAGCCTGGTGACGCGAGGTTAATAGCTTTCAGTCTGCATCAATTCCTGTATAAATAATGTCACACAGTTTTCAAATTGGATTGTAGCCTCAGAAGTTAGTTCTTCTTTTTAAACATAACATAACAAAGACAGAGAAGAAAAAGAAAAAGCACTACAGGTCAAGACAATAAAAACTAGGAATATAAAGTACTTGCCTTAAACACAAGGTTGTTGTTCATCAAAACAGGCTATTCATGTTCTTAAAGGGAGGCTTTCCTTATTATCAACCCGCCTTGTATCAATGTCAATAATACATTATGCAGATGAGCAGCCTTTACCTTGTCTTCAGGTTTTCCTGCGCCAAGAGCTCTGCAGTTAATTCCAGGCACTTCTGTATCAGAATGATGCTTTACGGGGCTCGTTAAGCGTCACTCTGGAGGCGAGGTGGGAGCCATCTTTGGACGAACAGTTTTTTTTGGGCAGGTGTAACACCTAGCAGGAGGCTTGTGCTGTTTTTCACTTAGCTCTAACCAGTGTTGGGAAGTAACGAGTTACTAGTTACTCGTTACTGTAATAATATTACTTTTTCCAAGTAACGAGTATAGTGTAACGAATTACTATAGAATATAAGTAATAATATTACCGTTACTTCAAGATAAAACAACTCGTTACATCTTTTGTTGAGTCCATTCACTGATCACAAGCAGCATAGACTCAGCCCTCAGTCTTAATCCGTTTCACTCCTGTAAGACTGAGAATATTACTATTTAAATCTTTGCATAACGTTAGGTGGCGCTGTTGGAAGCCTTGCATCGGAGAACCAATCATGAGTGTTGTGGGCGGGCCTGCTTTCTGGGGGCAGTTCTCATGCAGAACCGGTGTCTCGCAAAACATCGTCGCATTTGCGGAGAAAGATATTAATCACTCAGAAACAAACATAACCTGTTAATAGGACATGTTTCATCCGGCCCCGGCGGCTAGAGGTCTTTCCCCAGCGATAAGCCTGACTCCCGAGGCTAACGTTACAGAGCCCGCTGATGACTCACAGTAGCAAGCGGACCACTTCCGGGTAGGAAACATTATTGTAAAATAAACAACAGGTATAAACTCTCTTTGCAGCACATCAGTGTCTTGCTATATATTTGAACTATGAAACATTGCATTGCCGCTACCAAATAAAATTCTAATAATAAATGTAGGCGTGTCTGCTGCCGGCCGTTCTCGCCGGGCTCCGACAGACAGTTTCTGACAGTGAAATTCCCAGACGTTTGGTGGCGCAGCTCACCAAACGTCTGGGAGCCGAGACTACAAGCAGCATGGCTTTTAACGCTCCTAAAACAAGGTGACGTCAATGCAGAGCACATTCAGAGCACCCTCTCTGCCCTGCTGAGCCAAGGAGGAAAATCCGTGGCTGGATATATTCCCATGACGTTGTTTTTGTCTGGAAGAAAGGTGACACGAACATCAAAGCCAAATGTAAACAGTGTCCAGGACAGGTAGGCTACTAACACTCTTTCCACTGTGAAAAACACGAGCTCAAACTTCCTAACGTTAACGTTACGAGACGAGAGGACAGCACAACAGAAACCGGAAAACTGTTAAAATACAGAGATAACGTAAAAACTCACAAGCTGGTGGACATCAAACATTGCTGTTATTATTGTCAGGTTAATGTTAATGTTGCAGAGCTAACGTTATTTGTGACACAAACTTGTTATGCAAAGATGTAGCCTATACGTATTGAGTTTCCAGTGCATTATACTGCATTCTATAAAACAGAAGCTGTTTAAAAGATTGCATCTTGTCATCACTTTGAGCCAGGTGTGCTCTTCATCAAGCATCTCTGTAGGAAGCTGTGCTCTGGCAAAGCGATTAGTTTAAATGGAACGGCACATAATAGACTTAGTTCACACATTCGTACAGCAAAGTCTGCATTTTGATGAGAAAAACGCTATGGGCCTTTTTCACAACGGCCATTTGTGTCTAGAAGACAGAGTATACACAGGTGCAACCAACTAACTAATTAGGGCTCCGGCACTGGAACACCTAAATGGACTGGAAGTTGGAAGCCCTAATTAACATCTTGGTGCACCTGTGTTACCTCCTGCCTTTTAGACACAAAATCGCTGCAGTGAAAAAGGCCATTTTTCATTTGTGTGGAATGTAACGGAAAAGTAATATAATGAGTATGTAACTAATTACTTTTGGCATGGAGTAATAAGTAAAGTAATAATATTACTTTTGAAAATAGTAACGAGTAATATGTAATATATTACTTTTTTAAAGTAACGTGCCCAACACTGGCTCTAACTGAGAGTCATCATTGAGGAGCAGTAAAATTGGATCGCATGTTATGACCTTTTCTAACAATTCAGAAAAAAGTCCTGCAGAGAGGGACACTCCCACATCATGTGTTTGTATCCTTATGTGTTAAGCTGGCACATCTCACAGTTTGATATGACTTTGTACTTGTATCATGTGAAACCTGGTGACAGGAGTATAATACATTCTGTAACTGACTGATTTGTTTAGCTGGGACTTATTTTACACTGCTCTACTTCCCTATAGAGGGTATGCATGTGATGTCACAGAGGCAGAAGTCACTGTGGGGTCACGCCCACTGAGTCACAGCAAGACTGAGCTTGAATGCAGTAATCAGCCTAGATAAGTGACACCTGCTGCTCAGGGAGGAATTTGACACTCATTTTGACACTCGTTCCCGATTGAGGGGGCGTGTTCCAGCAACCCGATCTCCAAAAAAATTGTAAAATAGCAACGTTTGTGGACAAACGTTGGTATTTTACAATGTCGGCTAAGAAATTGTAAAATGGGAACGTATGCGTCTACAGCGGTGGGCGGGGTTTGGGCGTGTTTTACGGAGATTTTCTGTTTCTAACCCCTCCCCCTACTCTAATCCTAACCCTAACCTCTCAGAACGTTACTATTTTACAATTTTCGAGCCGAAATTGTAAAATAGCAACGTTGGTCCATATCGTTGGTATTATACAATTTTCTGTGAGACTGTGTTGGTTCCAGTGGGTGTGCATACCCTCTATTGCTGCAGTTCTCTCCACTTCTGCTAACTGCAGGCGCGCTGACTGCAACTGACTTTCTAAACTCAGAACTCCAATTAAACGTTCACATGTGGCCCTAATCCTCTTTGGCAGTTTTTAATTGTGTGTGGTGTAAAAAACAGTAGTTGGAGAGGGATCTGGTGTGGCAGTGCTGCACAATGGCTCAACTGGCCTGTGCCAGTATGTGTGAGCCGTATGTGAGCGGGGAAACAAATGAGGGACGGCAGAAATGACCAATGAGGAGGAGGACGAGGACGAGGCACGGCAGGCTAGAAAGGTGCTCTGTTTCTAGTAACTAACTAAATAAATACATTTCAGGCGACCCCATTTGAATTACAGGCGACCCCACTTGGGGTCGTTGAGATGTGTTCTGTTGGACTACCCTGATGAGAAAGGCGTACCCCCCTGTGTTAAGATGTGTTCTGTTGGACTACCCTGATGAGAAAGGCGTACCCCCTGTGTATAGATGTGTTGTATTGGACTACCCTGATGAGAAAGGCGTACCCCCTGTGTATAGATGTGTTGTGTTGGACTATACCCTGATGAGAAAGGCGTACCCCCTGTGTTAAGATGTGTTCTGTTGGACTACCCTGATGAGAAAGGCGTACCCCCTGTGTTAAGATGTGTTCTGTTGGACTACCCTGATGAGAAAGGCGTACCCCCTGTGTTAAGATGTGTTCTGTTGGACTATACCCTGATGAGAAAGGCGTACCCCCTGTGTATAGATGTGTTGTATTGGACTACCCTGATGAGAAAGGCGTACCCCCTGTGTATAGATGTGTTGTATTGGACTACCCTGATGAGAAAGGCGTACCCCCTGCATTAAGATGTGTTGTGTTGGACTATACCCTGATGAGAAAGGGGTACCCCCTGCATTAAGATGTGTTGTGTTGGACTATACCCTGATGAGAAAGGCGTACCCCCTGCATTAAGATGTGTTGTGTTGGACTATACCCTGATGAGAAAGGCGTACCCCCTGTGTTAAGATGTGTTGTGTTGGACTATACCCTGATGAGAAAGGCGTACCCCCTGCATTAAGATGTGTTGTGTTGGACTATACCCTGATGAGAAAGGCGTACCCCCTGTGTATAGATGTGTTGTGTTGGACTATACCCTGATGAGAAAGGCGTACCCCCTGTGTTAAGATGTGTTGTGTTGGACTACCCTGATGAGAAAGGCATACCTGCATTAAGAGGTGACACCAAGCGGTCCTGACCAAACAGCAGTAGAGAAGGGGTTGATTAAACCTATGAAAAACTCCACTTCCTGTCTGTGTGCATGCAGCACCTCTCTGCTGCAGAGAGACAGGAAACCACAACTCAGCCTGCAGTCACATGACACAGAGCTGAACACTTCACTTTTCAAAACAAACACCGTGTTGCAATAAGGGCCTCATTTTCATCATGATAGGAGCAATATGTGGGCATCAAAGCACCGTCTCCAAATAATAAATGTGACTTTATTATTATTTATTTATTTTATCACCCCCCCCCCAGGATTTCCCACCTGTTTTGTCCCCAATAGAGTACTGCAGGGATGACGTATTGGCTTAATCAGAAATCGCCGCCATGTTGGATCGTCAGGGAAAAAGTCTATGGGGTTTTAGAATGGGGATTTCTTAACCCTAGAAAACTAACGTCGGGTGATTTTCACCTGGACAATTGAATTCACGTGATTTTCATTGTCTTGCTGCAGTCTGAGGTGGGCGGGTCCTTAGGTACCTTCAGGATGCTCACTGACGTCATTGGATGTAGGTTTGTTTCCAGCTCCCATTCATGGTTTTTTCTACCGGCTACGTGTTCGGGTGATTTTCACCCGACGTTAGTGATAGAGGGTAAAATATCTTTGGGTTAGGGTTAATGGTATTGTGGTGACTTTTTTTTTTTTCCCACCACACAAGTCCCATGAATGGGTGGACCGAAGGAGAAGTTGGGAGCTCCTGTTTTTTTTTTTGGGGGGGGGGGGGGATTTTTTATAACGATTACCTCATTTTTCCCGAATTTGACATATTTTTTATAGTGTCCCCCATAATAAACTTTTTTGTGTTTTTTGTGATATTTCACATTTAAAAATAAAAGAAGAGTACCTCAATTTGCCATGTATTGTTGTACTTTAAAGCAGCTACGAGCAACTTTTTCGATTGTTATTAAACAGTATAATTACAATATTGATTAGGGATGTTCGATATTGGCTTTTTTACCGATATCCGATATCCGATAATGTCCAACTCTTAATTTCCGATACCGATATCAACCGATATCAACCGATACCGATATAAGCGGGCTTTTTTTTCCACCAAAATTTCACATAACGACTTCCGGTTATGGCGGCCACGTAAGAGGACGTGTCTCAGACTGCTCTGCTGCTAACTAAATATAAAACTACTGAAAACACTCTCATTTGCGACAAAGAGGATCAAAAAGCTGGCGTGAAGGTAATGTCAGCGAGAAGGGGCAGGAATAGGGCTAGAAATAGACGCTCATCGCCACCAACGACGAGGCAGCCAAAGTTAACTGAGTTTACATTTAGCGGAGAAGCTCAGACGGCTAAAGAAGCAATGGCGGGGGTTGGAGAAGAAGGGCTAGCTGGCGAAAAGGCCGATGCTATACTGGCAGCAATAAACTCCATGAAGGCTGACTTTTCATTAAGATTTGATGGAATTGGTACGGCGATAAACAGCATGAGGAAGGAGATTAGTGACTGTATGGAGCGAGTGGCACAGGCAGAAATACGGGTATCAAGCACTGAAGACGAGCTAACGAGCCTGCAGGCTAAAGTACTCACACTCGAGTCAAAAACCGAAACAATGGAAGACAAGCTCTTAGACTTGGAGTCTAGATCCCGTATGAACAATCTGAGACTGGTAGGCTTACCCGAAGGTGCCGAGGGACGGGAGACGTGTGCTTTCCTGGAAAAGTGGATCCCAGAAACTTTGGGCTGTACCGCAGTTATGTTGGAGAGGGCACATCGGATCGGCCCGATGAGAGACGCCACGGCGCCACCAAGAACGCTAATAATGAAGTTTCTTAATAGCAAGAACAAGGATGCGGTTGTCAAAGCGGCAAAAGCTAAAGGGGACATTCGGTACAAAGACCAGAGAGTGCGGCTCTATCCGGACCTGGCTGCAGGAGTAATCCAACTGAGGAAGCGATTCGACCCGATCCGCCAGGAGCTGCGCAACATGGGGATCCGACACGGAGTGATCCATCCAGCGAGAATGTTGGTGACACACAAGGAGCGGACCCACACTTTCAACACCCCAGCCGAGGTAGAGGACTTTGTCAAGAAGATTCAGGGGGACGCCGGTGGCCATGGGAGACAGCCTGCTGAAGTGACGGTGCACCGGAATGAGGAGGGGTAACGTTAATGGCTATTTAGCAACAGAACTCAGTAACACTGTGCCTTGAAATTTAAGTTGAATTGCAGTTGTTGTTTACACTTTTGGGGAGGTTTATATAACGTAGGTTACTATCATTAGTATATACATCTATGCATAGGTATACGGACATACAAAACGGACATACTACACTTAAAAAAAAAAAAAAAAAAAAAAAAAAGTAAATTACACTGTAAAAAAAAAAAGGTGTTGGCACTAGAGAGAGGCTTATTTTTCTAATTTTTCTGTTTGTATTATTTTCTTTGAGAATGTTATTGTTTGGCACTCTAAGAAGGAGTATATCATTTTGAAGTAAAAGTGTGTTTAAGTACTGTAAAAAATAAGGAACAAAATAACACATGGTTTAAAAAAAAAGTGTAATTTGATTTTTATTATCTTATTTTATTTTTTCTCTGTAAGTGTTAAAATCTCTCACGTGGTTGAAGGGAACCAATAACTATTAGGGGATGTTGGGCATTCCAAAGAGAAATGTGTCACAAGAAAGTAAAAGTACAGTAAATATATATATACTAAAAAAAAGAAAAAAAAAAGAAAAAGGTTGTAAAAAGAGTGTAATTTGAGTTTCTAAGAAGGGAAAATATGACATTTAAAAGCAAAAGAGTGTTAAACACGGTAAAAAAGAAAGAAAAAGGCACAGGTTGTTAAAAAGAGTGGAATTTAAGTTTATTTTTTTATTTTATTTTTAAAGAGCGCAGAATCTGGCACTTGGTTGAAGGAATGCAGATTGCTGTTGGTATCATCAATATTACGATATAATTATTATAATTTAAACTGCTTTGTTTTTGGAAGTGTATGCACTTTGAGCTGACTCACAATTGACGTTGATTTAATTCACATGGGAGTGTGCATAAATACACACAAATGACATTTTATAGTTCCATTTATCTAAACAAATCTAAGCATAAGGTATTTAAGTCGGGGAAATCAGGTGAAGCCTTTATGAGGTACAGACCTAAAGTAAAATTGGATCAGGTTGCAGATGAGAGTAAATTGACCTTGCAGTAGGAGGGGCAGAGGGGACTGTTTGGTGAGGGGGAAGTAAGGAGTGGACTGACTGATCCTCACTAGGTGTGGAACGGTCAATAGTGATAACGGAAGTCGACATGTTTAAGTGTTTGGAAGGGTTCTCACGAAGGTGGGAAACGGGGAGTTTGTGTTCGGGGTGTTGGTGTTGGATGTGGGTTGTAACATTCATGTGTGTTAGGCTGCTCTATCTTACTATTATTTTCATATTACTAGGTAATCTAATGTTTTTTGTTAAAAATGTCTCAGGGAGTAAAACTTAATTTTGTTTCTTGGAACTGCAGAGGTCTTCAACAGCTTAGGAAAGTTAAACAGGTCATGAATAAATTAAGTGATATGGATTCCAAAATAGTGTTCTTACAGGAAACTCATCTTTTAGAGGAGGATAATAAAAAGATTATGAGGAGGTGGCAGGGTAGCGTATACATGGCATCATGTTCATCTCGGGCCAGGGGAGTGATGACACTTATCCATAAGACAGTGCCATTTCAGGTAAAAAACGTAATTAAAGACAGATTGGGAAGATATTTAATAGTCCAGGGTTTTATTCTTTCAGAAAATTTAAATTTAGTAAATTTGTATGGCCCCAATACCGATGAGCCTAGGTTTTTTGAGGATCTGTTCCTTACTTTCTCAACATTGGCAGGACAATATATAATAGCAGGTGACTTGAATTGCACACTGAAGCCAAGTATGGACAGATCAACAGGAATAGATCAATCACATAATAGGAGTAGAGCAGTTATTCATAATTTTATTAAAGAACTAAGGTTGATGGATATATGGAGAGAAATGAAACCACAAGATAAGTCATTTTCTTGTTATTCTAGTGTATTCAAGACATTTTCCAGAATTGACTATTTTTTTATTTCTTCAGAGTAACGATCCAAAATACATAACTGTTTCTATGATGCTATTGTGATTTCAGATCATGCACCTAGTTGTTTAGTATATGTGGATGCAAAATTGACCAAAGACCCTAGTCGATGGCACTTTCAGCATAGATGGTTACAAGATGAACAATTTGTGGAATATATAGGAAAACATATTGATGAGTTTTTTGTAATGAATACTACGCAAACGTCTGCAGGTATAAAAAGGGAAGCATTTAAGGCTTTCCTTAGAGGACATATTATTAGCTATACTGGTTCAAAATCAAAAAAGGCACGAGAAGAGAGATTAAAGTTGGAAAATAAGATAAAGGCTTTTCAAGAGAGAGTTTATGAGAACAGAAACCCGCAATTAGAAAAATAACTACTTATTTTAACGGCTGAATATGATAAGCTATCTACCTCTAGAGCTGCAGCTAGTCTATTACGATTAAATCAGGCATTTTATGAACAAGGTGATAAATCGGGAAAATTATTAGCGTGGCAGATTAAACAATTAGAAACTAAAACGTCGATTTCAACCATTATATCCAATGGGCATAATATTGTAGATCCAATCGAAATTAATAATGCCTTTAGAGGATATTATGCAGAATTATATGGGGTAGAGAATGAAGTTAATTCACAAAGTCTTAATGCGTTTTTAGATGGACAAGTTATACCCAGGGGCGGCTCCAGGATTTCAGTTTTGGGTGGGCTCAACAAATGTAGGCTTCGGGTGCCGCCAAGATGGGCGAAAATTTTTTTTGAGGTCTTTTTTTTTACATTTTTAGCGATATTTAGAGGAATATCTCATTTAAATTAATGATTTGAGGGCTTTTTTTTACCTTTTTTAGCTACACTGTACATTACAACAACAACTGAAGCGCCAAATTTAACTCCCGTCAGTACTTGAAGTCTAATATAACAGTTTTATTTTTCTTTTATTGTTAGAAAGAGTCAGGAAACGTTTTTGTGTGTTTATTTTGTATTCAATTGTTCGTTTTAAAAATTTATTAATAAAAAAAACATATATATATATTAACACGTTGAGTGCCATAGCCGAGATATCTCGTCTTACATAATCCAACGCTTGAGTGCCAAAGCCGAGATATCTCGTCTTACATAAACATTTTTTTTTTTTGACGGTGGGACATCAATCAACCCCTTTTACATCTTCGAGTTCACTATTGGAGCAAGAGAATGTGTATAATCTATTTTACCGACCACTAAGTGGCGACAGTGCTCTCCTGACTAGAGGAAGGCAAGCATTTTTTTAACTTGTCACGCCATTCTCACCCCAGCCATTCTCATGAAAATGGATGGGGGAAAACGCTTTCGTTTTCGCGCTGATTGCTGGCGATGCGGGATTGCAAATTTACATAATAGATTACAGGTGGAACACACTTTGAAACACGCAGCATAAATATGACCAGAATCGCAAAAGCTTCTCTCAACCAAAACTCCAAGAAGCGAGCGAGTCCATCCCGACTTCCTCAAACAGCGGCCGCGCAGCCACAGGCACAGGACAGCAGCAAAGCACTGAGACTGGTGACAAGCTTGTGACGGCCGCTGCAGCCAAGAAGAACGCCCACGGAGGGAGGAGTTGAAGCAACTCTCCCTCTCGCTCGCTCTCTCGCTCTCTCTCTCTCCTCTCTCTCTCTCGAGAGAGAGAGAGAGAGGAGAGAGAGAGAGAGAGAGAGAGAGCGCACAGAGTGGGAGACAAGGGCACCCATAATCACAGGCACGTGAGGTGGTTCTAAAAATCCATTTATCTCCAAACTCTCTGAAAATCTCTGAAACCATGCTGTACTCAACGGCTAATATCTACATAACTACTAACTCTGCAAACTAACTCTTTTAGACAGAGAAAGCACACATTCTATTAGTTATTTTTAGATGATTGGTGTTCACGAATTCTTAACAGAAAATAATCCTCGGCTCTTGTAAAATGAGCCAGAATCCTCAAAAAAAAACCTGGCACAACTTACCTACAGGATTGAAAAAATGGCTGGCACTCAATGTGTTAAAAAAAAAAAAAAAAAAATCTGATTGGGCCTGGGGAAAAAGTGGGTGGGCCTAGGCCCGCCAGGCCCAATACTGGAGCCGCGCCTGGTTATACCAAATATCCCAAATGAATATAAAGAAAGCATGGAACTAGAAATTAATGTAGAAGTACTTGGGGGGGCCATTGATAATATGAAGTCTGGCAAAAGTGCAGGCCCTGACGGACTTCCAATTGATTTGTATAAGAAATTTAAGAATAAGCTGCTAGCACCACTCTTGGAAATGTTTCTGGAGGCATTTGAGAATGATAGCTTACCATCTTCTATGAATAGCGCCCTAATTACTTTATTGCCAAAGCCAGGCAAGCCATCTAATAAATGTGAGAACATGAGGCCCATAAGTTTGTTAAATTCTGATCTCAAGATAATATGGAAAGTTTTAGCTAGACGTTTACAATTAGTACTACCAATTGTTATTAATAAAGATCAAAATGGATTTATAATGGGAAGGCAAGGTTTTCACAATGTGAGGAGAGTATTGAATATTATTCATTGTAACAGAGGAACACCAGACACAGCACTACTATCATTGGACGCCGAAAAGGCATTTGATAGAGTACATTGGCCCTATCTTTTCAAAATATTAGAGAGATTTGGATGTGGGAATAACTTCATAAAATGGGTTCAAATAATATATAAAAATTCTACAGCTGAAATCTTAACCAACAGGAATATTTCAAAACCAATAAAGATCAGTAAAGGTTGCCGTCAAGGGTGTCCACTCTCACCTTTATTGTTTACGTTAGCCATTGAAATTTTAGCAATAGCAATACGTTCACATCCACAATTTTGTGGAATTTCGGTAGGGCCGACAGAACATATAATTGCCTTGTACGCTGATGATGTAATCTTATTCATGTCAAATTTAAAGCAATCAATTCCAACCGTGTCAAAGCTGATAAAAACATTTGGTGAAGTGTCAGGGTATAAGGTGAACAATACCAAGTCTTCTATACTGCTTCTAAATGAAAATGAAAGAAGGAACCCATTTCCAGAAGTAATTCAATTCAATGTAGTGGAGCAGTTTAAGTATTTGGGTGTACAAATCTTGCCTGAGTTAGAGCATGTTGTTGAAGCTAATTACGAACCCATATTAGCAGGAATTAAAGAATCAATAGAAAGATGGATGTCATTACCAATATCTTTAATTCGGAGGATTAATGTTTTAAAAATGAACGTATTACCAAAGCTACTTTATCTGTTCCAAAACATTCCATTGCCACCGCCTTCAGACCTGTTTTCAATTATGGTAAATGGTAAATGGCCTGCATTTATATAGCGCTTTTATCCAAAGCGCTTTACAGTCAGTAGGTAGTCTACATTCACCCATTCATACACCGATGGCGGCAGGCTGCCACGCAGGGTGCCTACACACCATCGGGAGCAAGGAGGGTTAAGTGTCTTGCCCAAGGACACAGCGACGGCAGCTGGGAGGGAGCGGGGATCGAACCGCCAACCCTTGCGTCATTGGCCGACCCGCTCTACCTCCTGAGCTAAAGCCGCCCCATATTATACTTATAAAGAAGTTGTTTGTTAAATTTATATGGAACAATAGGAGGGCAAGAATTCGCTTGACTTTATTATATCTTCCGTACGATAGGGTGGGGCTAAAATGTCCAAACATTCTGTGGTATTATTGGGCTGTGCAGCTGAGATCTATTATGTTTTATTTTTCCACAAATGATTCTCCACATTGGGTTGAGATGGAATCTCACGGTCTAAAGTTACCCCTTCCCTCATATATATATTCAGATACAGTTAAAAATTAAAAAAAAACGAACTAAAAATCCAATTGTAAAACATATGATAAAGGTATGGTATGATGTTAAAAAATATCTAAATGAACCACAAGTGTTGTCTCAATTTAGTCCAATATGGGGGAATCAATTTTTTATACCAGGAAGGGCAGATGCAACGTTCAAAATATGGGACTCTAAGGGACTTAAAAATATCAAAGACCTTTATATGCCCGATTCAGATGATATGATGTCTTTTGAAGAGCTGGAGAGTAAATTTGATCTTAATAGAAGGCATTTTTACAAATATCTTCAGATTAGGAATTTTGTTAGAACAAAGCAAAACAATATATTGACCAAACCTCTACAAACAAATTTAGAAGAAATGATGACAGGCGACAGTCTGAGAAAGGGAATCATATCAGGTTTTTATTGTCTACTTACATCTCGCTCACCTGAGAACTCACGATATAAGCTGAATGCGTGAAGGGAAAACTTAGAACTTGAAATTTCAGAGGAAGATTGGGAAACAGCTTGTGAGGAAGTTCATACTCTATCTATAAATTCACGACTTAAATTGATACAATACAAATGGTTAATGCGGATGTATGTGACCCCAATGGATCTAAATCGATATAACAAAAACATACCTGACACATGTACAAAATGTACAGAGGAAAGAGGAACTCTCTTTCATTGCATGTGGCAATGTAGGAAAATTCAGTTATTTTGGGAAGAGGTAAGAAGCATGATCGAGGAGATTATTTCAAAACCAGTCTCACTGGACCCTAAGCATTTTCTGTTAGGTTTATACCCAGAGAATCACAGTTATAGTAAAAGTGAAATGAAATTTATAGATCTCGGTTTGCTCAATGCTAAAAAATGTATTGCACTGTTGTGGAAAATGGTTCACAGACCAAGCTCAACTCAATGGATTAGACAGATGCTGACAAATCTTCCACTTGAAAATATTACCTACATATTGAAAGCTAAACAACATATATTTGAAGATATTTGGATGCCTTTCATAAGTTATGTTGGTAATGTAAAGTTAGCAGAAGACTAAGCATAATTAGGTTTTGTGATGGCAGTGCAGTTCCAGAAGCTAGAATGTCTTTTTGATACATTGTTTTAATTTTAAAACTAAAAAAAAAAAAAAAAAAATTGTTTAAGATTACCCATGTACAAATTGGAGGAGCAGAGGTGTGGGTGTTGGTGTTGTTGTTGTGTTGTTGGTGTTGTTTTGTCTATGTATTGTAAAGATAACAAACTGTAAATAAAAACATTTTGGAAAAAAAAAAAACATTTCACATAACAAGTTACAGAAAATATAAAAAAGGAAATAGAAAATAGAAAAAAGGAGCTTCTTGATGCTTATAGAAGGATTACATAACAAGTTACATAATGTAGCTTAATGTAGCTGAAGAGTTTAATATATAATATGCATGTTGTGTTAAAGTTGTAAGTGTTAGAGAAGCGAGCTTGTGACCAGAAGGTCGTCGGTTCAATCCCCGGGACCGGCAGGATAAATCTGGGTGGGGAAAGTGAAAAGGCAGCGCTTGCCCCTCCCTCATTACCACCACTGAGGTGCCCTTGAGCAAGGCCCTTAACCCCAACCGCTCCAGTGGAGCTGCTCAGTGGCCAACAGACTGTGGTTGTACTGGTCAGCTTCCAGGTATGAATGTGTGTGTGAATGCGAACAGGGCACTCCTGAAAAAGAGAGCAATGCTCTCAGTGAGACTCCCCCTGTATTAAAAAAAAAAAAAAAAAATATCGGCATGAAAACCGATACCGATATTTTCCGATAACGATTTTTTTATGCTAATATCGGCCGATAATATCGGTAGGCCGATAATATCGGACATCCCTAATATTGATGCATCACATCTTACCTATAATAGTAGCTGAGACCAAAGCCGTGTGAATCGGAGATTGCTCCCTTAGATGATTATTAAGTCTGTGTCTGTCTAAACTCCCGTCAACAGGGGTCTCTCTCTCTCTCTCTCTCCTTACCGCCGGACCGGATAAACGCGGAAGTGAAACCCGGAAGTGAAATGCAGCTGCCTGCCTTCACCCGTTCGCGCTGCCTAGCAACATAGCATAAACAATGTGAACGCCACGCATACTCTCGCGAACATCTCTCGTTATATTCTAACAGGTTTTTGGAAGTTATTTTGTGGTTATGGCCGAAGTGGCTGCTGCAAACCGTTTCATTTCACTTCCTGATCTTCCCTGGCCACAGACAGACTAACACTGGCCGATTCACTCAGGCTTCAAGCGAGACTACTCTGCGTTGGTCTCGTCTACTATTAGAGGTAAGATGTGATGCATTGATATTAAATTTATACTTAAGCAATATAGCATGAGAGCTAGTGTGTTGTGGCAAATATATCCCGCTGATCAGTTGTTATCCCACGAGGCCGCAGGCCGAGTGGGATAACAACTGAGCAGCGGGATATATGCCACAACACACGCTGCTCGAGTGCTATTGCTTTTATAAAACGGTTTCCAAGTATGATAATATAAATATAATAATAATACTATAAGTCCGACTGGCATGGTATTCTGATAGAGTCAGTTGAAACACTACTGTAAGGCGGGACCTCTAGCAAGAAGATAGACGTGCGGGTGATTTGATTGGATCGTTCTGGAGACTGAAGTTGACATTGGCCAATCCTGGCGCTTGCTGAGAAGCTGAGAGCTTTTTGCAAAGCCCGACACCAGAGCCGTATGCCGACACCAAGTAACGTTACGTCTTATTTAGAAATGCGGGGTTAAGAGCGAGGGCGCGCGAGAGAGGGGTTTAAGACATTAGCCCGCGTCTATTCTTGTACAAAACATAATTTTCTGCGAAGTATTAGTAAAGTTATAAGCGAAGATCGATTCACAAGGATCTGACAGCTGTCTCCGCCATTTTTTTTTCTACGTTGTCATTTGAGGTAAGCCTTATTATTACTCTCTTAGTAAGAGAGTTGCCATGGCAACTCAATAACCCATGGCCATGGGTTATTGGACTCGGTTACGGGATTTATACAATGGCTGTGAACCAATCAGATTGCTTGATTTGAGAGAGCCGTTTTATGTTTAATAACAATCGAAAAAGTTGCTCGTAGCTGCTTTAAGATATTTTGATGAGAAGTATGTTTTATGGGGTATATTGCATCGGGTGAAATACACCCGACGTTAGTGATGGTGTGACTTTAAATCACGTTAGTGTTTTAGGGTTAAATGCATCAAATACGGTCTGTGGTTAACAAAAGTTTGTGGGAGCGCGGATTTGGGTTTCAGCAGGATAATCTTAATGAACGTTAATCACTGTTATGCCTTTTTGAAGCGTTTTCTAAAAATAGAATTCCAAAAGTCATAAAAGTGATTATTGTTTCAAATGTGATGGTGCAATGTCATGTGGAAGAACTGTGGGGGCAGGTGGGGGTATATTTTATGTAGGTGTGACTTTGTTTTTATACTTTTTATTCTTTGATCTAGGTCACTTAGGCTATATGTGAAAGCGACCTAAGTGGAGATGCCAATAAAGCATAAAGGGCTGGGTCAAGGTCTGTCTCCACTTAGGGTTTAATCCCGGGAAACGGGAATGGGTTGGATGGAATGACATCCAACCCATTTCCGGTTTCCCGGGAAATAAATGACGGGAAACCGGGAAAAAAATTGTAGGCCTATTTTACATGCAGAACATATTGGAATAGGCCTATTTAGAAATATGCCGACAGTGTACTTTCTTAAATGATATAGCCTACGTTTTAAAAGAACATGTAATATATTAGGCTACTGTAAGCAGTGTAAGTCATTAAAGGAGACATCAAAGTGAATCAATCAACCAACAATCAATCAATTTTATATTTATATAGCACCAAATAAGAGGTATTGCAAGGCCGATTTTAAGATTAAATACTCTCCGACAACAACGCTGCAGCCAGTAATTTGAAATGTGATATCCTTTGCAGAGTGGAATTAATTTCTGATTTTATTTTGGCGTGTTTTGGCCATGCGCCTTTGTGCGCTGTGCGCAGGTGGAACACACACTGAAAGCTTATTGCACATAGCCAATAAACACAAAGCCCACAATGTTTATTTTCTTTTCTACACTCCTGACTTGCTTGAGGGGATTGATTGTGCCATGAGCGTTAATGCAGTAGCCTATGAGACGGCGATTGAGCACCGTGCAAACTTCACCAGCGGTGAAAACTACAATCAGCTGTGCGTCCGGTTCGTGTGCCCCAGGTTGGGCAATGGGCATGATGGTCTGGTTGTAGGCGATGTCCGTGCACGAGGGGTGGAGATAGTCTGATAAAGCCGTGCTCCGGTATGCGGTATGGAGATTATGGCTGGGCACGGCTGGAAGACGAGCGGTGCAGCCGCCAGAGTGCAGCGCAGCAGCCCATATCCAAAAGGACACGGTGCCAGGTATCAGACAGCAGTGATGTTGTGCGTAAAAGAGCGTGAAAACGGGCTGATCGACGTGTTTACGGCTCCATTCCTTCCACGGCAGTTTCCACAACTCTCTAAGAAAATGGTTAGCCTAGGCTACTACAGGATTTATTGAAAGGCCAATCCAGGCGATTGGTGAATTATATCAACCCTAACGGCACTAGCCTATACATGCATAGCCTACATACACCCATACAGCCTAAAACCAGCCTAAAAAGTTTGTTAAATTGCGATGTTTTGCCTTAATTAATAAATATTAATGCCACCGAAGAATACATTTGCTCAGGTTGGGAACCTTGATGCATAAAAGAAAAAAGAAAAAAAATTAACAATTTCCCGGGATTCCCGGGAAAGAGGGGTTCATTTCCAATTTCCCGGTATGCCTCATTTTCGGGGGAAATATTAAACCCTACTCTCCACCAGTGTTGGGCAGTAACGCGTAATTAGTTACTTTTTTAGTAACTAAGTTATATAATTTGTTACAATTTCCAAAACAGTAATTAGATTACAGTTACTAATCCAAGTCCATGCGTTACTGCGTTACATCATTGCCTGCCAGAGAGAGAATATGCGGGGATAGAGCATAGGGATGGAGGCTAAATTGAAGGCGACGCCGCGTGAGGTAGACTTGGGTGGTGTAACAGTTCACTGGATTAACAGATACACTTTGGGTAAGTGTTGTACACTTTGTTACTTCCTAACCTTCTTGTCAAAGCCTTCTGACCTCTCCCGAGTCCCGAGAGAGAGAGAGCCTGGTGACGCGAGGTTATTCTGACCCTAGTCAGACGGCCCAGTGAATGTTGACAGATCATCACTTTTCTTTCAGCAACGAAGCTTAAAACGTTTGCATTGAGGCTGTGTTGTTTTATTACCACTCCGACAGTAACAGCATCTTTCTTCCACTCACGTTATCTGTCCGACTATTAGTCTCTAGAACAGATGAGTTGGCTTCCGCAATTTTCAAATGCTTCCGCCATACCGTCTGTACTTTGTGGGGGAGAATCATGCACCAACCGGAGTGGGAAGTAGAAAGGCGGGTTTTCCGCTCATTAGTCCAATCAGAATCGCAGAAAGGCGGGTCTTCCGCTCATTAGTCCAATCAGAATCCAATATGCCGCATTTTTCGTGGACACACGTGTCGTGATTGGTCGGATTCCGTGGAACTTCTTTCCTGTCTGAAGGTTTTTTTTCCCAACTTCCTTGTGCATGTTCTGGGGGTGTAACGTACAGACTGTGTATAGCTGCATTCGCCGGATGTAGATGAGACAGTCTGACATTGGCTTCTGCTGTAACACAAGAGGTCAAGGTCAAGGTCAATTTTATTGTAAATTCCACTGTATATACGGTACATGACATACAATGTTTGAAATTGCATTGCTCGTCATATCCAGGGTGCAAGAAAATACATTAAAATACATAAAATACATAAAACCCACCTATACACGATTAAAAAAAAGCAATGACATAATCATCATGTCTAATACCTCTAAGTATAAAATGTAGACAAATAAAAAAGGTGCAAAAACTGCCGCAGTGCAATTTTAGTTGATTCTTATGACCTATTTAAAAAGTCCATTTAAAAGTCATACTGAAAGTGCATGAGTGATCAGATATCCTGGTCATTGTCCAGAGGCTGTGGGTGTATGAGGCACAGAAAGGGAGGGGAGGGCTGGAAGGGAATTCAGCTTCCTGACGGCCTGGTGGATGAAGCTGTTCCCCAGCCTGCTAGTCCTGTCTGCCCGAAGGCTTCTCATTCTCCTCCCAGACGGCAGGAGGCTGAAGAAGCAGTGTGAGGGGTGGGTGGGGTCGCGCACAGTGCTGAGTGCCTTGTGGACCAGGCGGGTGTCATAGATGTCCTGGAGAGAGGGGAGGGAGGCCCCAATGATCCTCTCCGCTGCTTTCACCACGCGCTGCAGGGATTTCCGAGAGGCTGCAGTGCAGCTACCATACCACACGGTTATGCAACTGGTGAGGATGCTCTCGGTGACGCCGCGAGCGTCTATCTATCATAATACCAAAGCGAAAATAATTAATACAGTGACATGCTAGACATGTAACAACTTAAGTGTAAGGTATTTGGGGTAAAAAAGAAAAGAAAAAGTAACTAGTAACGTACCTAGTTACTTTTTGAAAAAGTAATCAGTAAAGTAACTTTTATTACTTTTTAAAGGAGTAATCAGTAATCAGTAACTAATTACTTTTCCAGAGTAACTTGCCCAACACTGCTCCCCACCACCCAGATGCCACAACAACACTTTTAGAGGCGGAGTAAACTGCGGGAGTGAGTTGTTCACTTCAGACAGACTCCATTTTAGACACGGGCAGCAGAGCAGGAAGCAGACTGAGGCAGGGTGAGTGTTTCTTTACAACATTATTATTGTCTTTACTGTCAAATCTCTGAGTCAGTTGTCCAGCCTACTGAAGGAGGAGGTAGGCTACTGTGTTCACCTGACAAACATTCAGCCTGTTTCTCCACTCATGAGAAGTGAGATAATGATGAGATCAGAAAAACAAAGAGAGAAGTTAAGAGTAGCCTACTTAACAGAAGGCCAAGACGCAGCTGATGAGTTTTATTCCCGTCTTGGTCTGAGACTCTGGGACATGCGGCCGTCTTTCAGTCACATGACACCATCAATAGTTAGTAAAATACAAATAAAAAAAGTTTGTTGACTTTACGCACTATGCAGGCAGCTCGGGACATCGTGGTGGGGGCAGGTATATAACTCTGTCTTATCTGCTTCACATTAGGAGAGACTTTACTGGCTCTTCCTATTCTTATTAATTATACGTCCCAAAGTTTGTTACGGTAATGGAGATGAGAAAAGTCATAATCTAAATGAATCTTGCGGTTTGGACGATGTATTTGCACTCAATCTGGGAACCCATTGGTTAAACAACAAATAACTATTTGTTCCTCTAACCTCTGGGGGGCAGCCCCGTTTCAATGTGTTGCAACAGGAACTCAAGAGGTGCGCTTGGCCCATTAATGCATTTATTTTCCCTGGGTGTCGCTCTCAAATCCGTCCGTCGCTATGAAACAACAATAACAAATCTAGCTCGTTGCTAGTAGCAAGTAGCAACTTGCTACACGCTGAAAATGTTCAGTTTTGACTACACACCGGTCACATTCACTTCATTTTGATCGGGTAACGTGTAGCATGCGAGCCTGCACCCTGCGGCCGTTACGCCACCTGCCGACAGATTTTCGATGCAAGTCGAAAGTCTGTTTTGAGAGATTATCGCGCACTAGGTGCGCACAGCAGCGCAATGATAAAAAAAATATGAAAAAAAAAAGATTTTAAAGATTAAAAAAAAAAACGCCTCAAGATTCAAGATTTTTATTGTCACTCCATGGTACAAGTATCACGTGTGAAATTCTTGTGCTGTGGACTCCGTTTACAACATAGTACAAATATAACAGGGCATATGAGTGCAAAAACAACAAGAGACACAACAAGCAATAAGGCAGTATAGTGATAAGACAAGTCAGAGACAGTGGCATATTCACTGCACATAGGTGCACATGTCATGTGCATACTTTAGACGTGCTTCAACATTTTAAATTCGGCGTATTTGACATACAGGTGCAAATAGCATATTCCTTATTAAACATACAATTAAACTCTGCGTTTTAAATTCGGCGTATTTGACATACAGGTGCAAATAGCATATTCCTTATTAAACATACAATTAAACATTAGACATACATAATGGTAGCAGCTACAGTACGGTACAGTACGGCTACTACACTATTTGTGTATGTTAAGGAGTCTCGTGGCCTGCGGGAAGAAACTGTTCCTCAAGCGATTTGTGCGTGCTTTTGGAACCCTGTATCTTCTCCCTGAGGGTAACAGGGAGAACAGGCTGTTGTGGGGATGGTTTGTGTCTTTGATGATCTTCAGGGACCTCCTGAGGCACCGCTGTTTATACAGTTCATGCAGTTCTGGCAACTCACATCCTGTTACGTGCTGGGCGCGTCTCACTCTCCGTAGCGCCCTGCGGTCCATGGTGGTACAGTTCCCGTACCAGGTGGTGAAGCAGCCAGTCAGCAGGCTTTCAATGGTGCCTCTGTAGAAGTCCGTAAGGATTTCTGGCCTTAGCCCAAATTTCTTCAGGCGCCTGAGTCCGTGTATTCGCTGTTGGGCCTTTTTGACAACAGTGGCGGTGTGGCCGGCCCAAGTCAGGTCCTGGTGGATGTTGACTCCCAGGTACTTGAAGCTGTCCACCCTTTCCACCACTGTGCCGTTGATGGTGATTGGGGGGTGTGTGGGGTGTGTGCCCCCCCCCCCCCCCCCCCTCCTGTAGTCTGCAATGATCTCCGTGGTCTTGGAGACGTTCAGAGAGAGGTGGTTGTCTGGGCACCATTGTTCCAGGACCCCCACCTCCTCTCTGTAGGCCGTCTCGTCGCCCCCCGAGATCAGCCCCACGACCGCTGTGTCGTCTGCAAACTTCACGATGGTGATCGAAGTTTGAGTCGCCACGCAGTCGTGGGTGTAGAGGTCGTACCAGAAGGGGCTGGAGACACACCCCTGGGGCGCTCCTATGCTGATGGTCAGTGGTGAGGAGGTGAGGTTGCCCACCCTCACCACCTGGCGGCGGTCTGTCAGGAAATCCAGGATCCAGTCGCACATTGCTGTGTTTAGTCCCAGAGGAGAGAGAGAGAGGGGGGGGGTTGATGGGGGGGAGGAGGGGAGGCGCTCTGGCAGACGGGTCGAACCTAGCGTAGAACGTGTTGAGTTCGTCCGGTAGGGTGGGTGACGTGCTGGGGTTCTGTCGTTTCACCTCTTTGAAGTCTGTGGCAGCATGGAGTCCTCTCCACAGGTGTCTGGGGTTGTTAGTGTCCAATTTTGACTCCAGCTGCCTTCCATAATCTCTCCGTGCTTTTTTTATAGCGGTCCGGAGGGCATATTGTGCCTGCTTGTATTGTTCTGGTGTGCCAGAACTAAAGGCGGTGGTCCTGGCGTGAAGGGCAGCCCTGACGTCGCTGTTGACCCAGGGCTTTTGATTTGGCATTATTTTGACTCTCTTTGTGGGGACTATGTCGTCGGTACACTTCTTTATGAAGCATGACACCGTCTCTGCATACTCGCCCAGGTCTCCTGCAGCTTTGAACTCCTCCCATACTACTTGGTCAAAGCAGTCCCTCAGGATGTCGTCTGATTGGTCTGACCAGCAGTGGGCGGTTCGGAATGCTGGGGGCTGTTTTTTCAGTTTTTGTTGATACCTGGGTACGAGTAGAATGGAGGCGTGGTCCGAATTGCCGAAGGGGGGGGCGGGGTACGGCCTTGTAGCCATGGCGGATATTTGAGTAACATTGGTCCAGTGTGTTTCTGCCTCCGGTGGGGAAGTGAATGTGCTGGTGAAGCGTGGGCATTCTTCCTCTCAGGTTTGCCCTGTTAAAATCCCCAGTCACCACCAGGGCCATTTCTGGTTGTTTTGTCTCCTGTGCGCTGATTGCCCGTTGCAACTCTTTCAGTGCGACAGTGACGTTCGCTTGTGGAGGAACGTATACACCCATGATGGTGACTGACGTGAATTCCCTGGGACTCCAGAACGGCACGCATTGTAACATTACATATTCAAGGTCTGCTGAGCAGTATTTCCCAATGTCAGTGAGGTTTACACACCAGTTTTCGTTAATCATTACACAAACGCCTCCGCCTTTCTTCTTCCCGGATCGTTCATCTCTGTCTCCTCTGAATACACTGAAGCCTGGTATAGTGATAGAATGGTCCGTTGTATCAGGAGTGAGCCAGGTTTCAGTTAGACACAGAACGTTACATCGCGCTATGTCTTTTTGGAATTGTGCTTAGTTCACATAGCTTATTCTCCAAATATTGGACATTTGCCAGGAGAACGCTGGGTAACGGTGGCTTGTTGGCGCGCCTTCTTAGGCGGGCGAGTATTCCCCCTCTCCTACCTCTTTTCCGTTGGTGTTTTATAAGTTCAGGAAATTCCGTGAGGTCGGGAGCTTGCCAGTTACGGTTGGGATAAATCTGTGCGTTCCTGAATTGGATCAGCGCGTTCCTGTTGTATTTTTGCCCGACGCTGGTGTCTGCGTCTTTGTTCTCCTCCATTGTGGGGAGCGGATGGCTGCAGCGAACAAAGGTCCCGCCGTCTGTGTAGTTTCTTGCAAAGAAAAGTGCGAAGACGCTACTATATACACTATTTAAAAACACTGTTATATACAATAGGTATTTACAAAGCGAATCGAAGCAACGAAATTAAAACAAAACGCGTTTACACTCAAATAAAAAGCCTATTTGTCTAAGAAGTTATGGAGCTCTCAGCGGGTCGCCCTCTCCTGGCGCCTCTCTCTCACTCATTGAGCCAATGGGACACCAGCACAGAACCATGACAGCCAATCAGAGGAAGTCCTTCGGGTGGTGGTTTTGCTCTGCGCTGCCTTCGGTTATCAAGTTATTTGCTTTCGTCTTTGAGAATACACAATTTGAATTTGTATCCATTCCTGTGCAGAGGTGGAAAGTACCCAAGTACAACTAGCCTACTTGAGTAGTTTTGTTGTTGTTGAGGATTTGTATTTTTTAAGTATTTTTATCATGTTATAGTTTTACTCTTAATTGAGAAATTTTAATAATATAGATAATTCTACTTGAGTTAGAGTAGGCTACTTACAATGTCTCCCTCTCTCTCTCCCTCAAGCTGTGTTCACACCGAGATATTTATTTTTCTCTCTGTCGCTCGATTCAACTCTTTGGAATCGCTCTGTCGCTGTGTTTAAATCGCTTGTCAAAAGGCACAATAATTGACGGACATCTGGGGGCTATAACGTTACGCAATGTCATGTTTGTCCACTACGAGCCACCGTAGTGGTTTAGAAGCTAAGCCTATCAGCATGCTCCCCTTGCGAGCTCTATACCGGTAGTACAGACTTCACTTCATGTCAGCTCTCAGCCTGTCAATCAGCTGTCAATGCGGTTTGTTGCCACACAATAAACCAGCGGTTTGTTCCAAGCCAGTGTGATCCTTGACTCACTCTCACACGGCAGCCAATCAGCGTTGAACAGCGAGCGACTGATGCCAGCGTAATTTAGCTCGAGTTGGGATATTTCATCTCGGGCGACGAGTGAATTTTCGCCCTATCGCTCTGTCTCTGTCGCTCGGACGCCCAGCGATTTTTCTCCCAGGCGAATATACGCTCAATCGCTCGTTTGCATTGACTTTGTATGTAAACTCGATGCCAGCGAAAAACTTTAAAGGTCCCATTCCGTGCAAAAGCTGTTTTTACTTCTAAATGCATATATGCTGCTGTCATCCCTCCCTGTAATGAGTGCTCACAACCTCAGAACTGTCAGAGTTGAATTTGTCCCTATCCAGCTTCCCCCTGCAGTCTCCTTCAAGCCACGCCCCTTACACTCCGTTCTCCCAGACGGTTTCGTGTTACGTCACGCGGCTCCTTAAGCATACTGCGCGCGGTCTCTCTCACACAAGCTACCTGCGCCATTTTGTCTATTGTGTACCATCTCCCTGCGCGAGATTCATCATGGCCTGTTGGTCTGTGCTAACCATTTCAGCCCAGAATGTTTCAACAATCTGGGGCAGTACAATCAAGGTTTAGCCACAATATTAACACTTCTAGCTGGAGCGACGCCAACTGTACGTGATCCAGCAACTGCGGAGGTGCATTTGGTAAGTCTAGGCATTTTGAGATGTCCTATGTAAGTTAGCGATAGCTCGTTGCTAATGTTAGTTGTGGACACAACCTAGCGTGCTGGTCCACGGACGCTAATCTGATTGGCCTGGGGCGGGCTCTCCCCCAGCGGCCAATGGGAACTGTTGGTTCTGAATATATTATAGAAACAGACCATTCCTGCGAAGCGACGAGATGAGGAAGTGAGAACTCCGTCAGAACAAACGGGGTTGCTATATTTTCGACAAATTAATCCAGAATCATGTTTTATGGACCAGAGACACACGTTTTTAAGAGGTTACAGCTGCACGAATTGGGACCTTTAATAGGTCGGTGTGAATGCAGCTTCAGTCTCTCTCCCCCCTCTCTCTCTCTCCCTCAGTCTCTGCCCCCTCTCCTCTCTCTCGTGACTTTGTGTGTGAGTTTATGACATCACTGATGATGTCATCAGTGGATTTATGACATCACTGATACATCATCAGTGATGTCATCAGTGATATCAACACTGAACTATTGCCTTGTGGTTGTGTGTGTGTGTGTGTGTGTGTGTGTGTGTGTGTGTGTGTGTGTGTGTGTGTGTGTGTGTGTGTGTGTGTGTGTGTGTGTAATCGTCTTTCCGGTTTTAGACACGGAAGTAGATTACGCCTACCGTAGTCATTTTTAGACTTGCCAAAAAGCTATTTTCAAGCAAAAAACAAACAAACTGTTTTAAAGTTTTAATATGTTTCGGGTGAGAACGTATTTGTGACCAGTTTATCAGAATACGGTAAGCCTATTTGGAAATCTTTAACGAGCAGCGATGACTGGGAGCGCTGGCTGTGCTGACACCGGTCAGACTAGCTATCTGTCAAACCCTACTGTAAGCTACTGGCAGTGAGAAAACACTTGTCAACGTGCTTTTGCAACTAACGTTAAATGCCGACCGGGTAGAGCCATCGGCTCCTCACAGCAGTAACGCTATGAACATGTAGCCTAACTGAAGTTGGACGCAGTGTAGCTTAATTCTGAATGTTGCCAAACTTCGTTCATAATTATAGGGACATTTTGTTTTGAAATTGGCCGCCAACTAGCGCTAAACCGGAAGAACAAATACACCTTTATGTCTTTATTTAAGATCCCCATTAGCTACAGCAGAGCTGCAGCTATTCTTCCTGGGGTCAAACAACTTGCATAGTTTCAAGACATCAAACAATTTGCATAGTTTCAATCACATACAAAATTTACATTCTGTGTAAAAAATACATTCTGTACAAACGGTACAGTTTTGGATATTACATACATACATACTGTACCTTTCAAGGTATTGCATACATCAGAAATACTTACATATCATTACAGATGTGTAGAATATACATAAACTACATCACATATTATGTATATATACCATTACCATATCTTATATATATAATTATACATATAACTATTACCATCACCATATATATTATATATTATCACAGTAGTAAGTGCTGTTTTACCAATAATTTGAAATGTTTTTTGCTTTTCTTTTGTGTAATATATGTGGGAAGGGTGTTCCATTTCTGCATACCTCTAAACATGACAGTTATTTTCATCGCATTTGTTCTAACTACTGGAAGTGTAAAACCTCCTGCAGTAGCATGTCTAGTTGAGTATGTGTGCCTGTTATGAACCTGAACACTACATGAATTGCGTGTAACGCGGAAGAGAGAAAAAGTGGGCGTGGTGAATAAGATGAATTGCCTTGTGTGTGTGAGTAATTCACTGATATAATTTATGACATCACTGATGAGTGGGACATACAGAGAAACAGACAGAGCCCAGACAGACAGACAGACAGAGAGACAGACAGAGACCCAGCTCCCATTTATATACTAATGATTGCGTAACTGTGATGTCACTAAGGCCAGTTGATGTCATCAGTGATGTCACTCGAGCAACTGTGATGTAGTATGATTCAAGATTTCAAGATTCAAGATTTTTATTGTCACTCCATGGTACAAGTATCACGTGTGAAATTCTTGTGCTGTGGACTCCGTTTACAACATAGTACAAATATAACGGGGCATATGAGTGCAAAAACAGCAAGAGACACAACAACAATAAGGCAGTATAGTGATAAGACAAGTCAGAGACAGTGGCATATTCACTGCACATAGGTGCACATGTCGTGTGCATACTTTAGATGTGCTTAAACATTTTAAATTCGACGTATTTGACATACAGGTGCAAATAGCATGTACCTTATTAAACATACAATTAAACATTAGACATACGTAATGGTAGCAGCTACAGTATGGTACAGTACGGCTACTACACTATTTGTGTATGTTAAGGAGTCGATGGCGCACAGTTGCACGGTGGCACCTAGGCGCCTTTCAGTCTGGAATATGGAATATCTTTCAATAATCTATGATTTAGCTGCTAAATTGTCAAATGCTGACTGCTCGCTATCCAGGCACTTATGCATGTACTTAACCTAACTAACTATCTGGTGTGCACAACATTGTCAGACTAAACTCCGGCTGACACCCCAAAAACCTACAATCCGCTACAGAAAAATGTATATTGTTTGTTTATTAACTGGCCCCTGGCCTTCTATCATTTCACGAAAGTGGCCCCTGGGCAAAGCAAGTTGAGTATCCCTGCTGTAGTTTAACCGTTAGTTGTGCACCTTAACGATCATTTAATTAACGTTAACGGGGTATTTTAATCATTATTGTAACGTTACTTGAGCTTACCTTTGATGAAATGTTGGCCGCAAAGACGTGTGTACTTTGATGGTAGAAAAAAAGCCATTTGCCCTCCCCAGCGACTGAACCACGTCTAATCGCACAAATCCACAACCTCCTCCTTTCTGAGTTTTCTTTCTCCGACGGGATTCTGTAAAAGCACAAGCCAGGCGTGTCTCCTCGTCGGTTAGTGCAACCGATAGCACAACAGGTATCCGGCATTTTGGCTGAACAAACACAGCGTGAGAAACTAGTCGACTCGGCGGGCAGCGGAATGAACAAGTTTTTTCTTTGACCGTCAGGTGGGCGCCAGGTGGGCGTTCCCGGCAGCACGTAACGCCCCTTGAAAGCTATGAATATATAATTGGGCAAAAGTTGGTATGGTGCACTATAGAGACACTGCATGAAATAGGCCACGCCCATCACGAGGGAAAGCTCTCCATTCACTACCACACACCAGCATCATTTTCCTTGAATTAAACCTAGCTAAAAGCTGTTGTGTGGTGGGCTGCGCAGACAACAAATGTAAAAAATCGCCAATTAGTTTTTTTTTTTACTCCCGAGCAAAACAAGGAAGCCATTAACACATTGACTGCCAGCCGTTTTTTTTTTGCTGTAGGTAGCTTCTGCCAAGCCGTTTTTTGAGGATTCTGGCTCATTTTACAAGAGCCGAGGATTCTTTTCTGCTTGGAGTTTGTGAACACAAAGTTCACAAAAGTACTAATAGAATGTGTGCTTTCTCTGTCTAAAAGAGTTAGTTTGTAGAGTTAGTAGTTATGTAGATATTAGCCGTTGAGTACAGCATGGTTTGAGCGTCTGAGAGTGAAAGCTGAGATAATCGCAGTTTTGTGAAATTCAATCAAACAGGCAGAACAGTCACTTTAACCATTTATTTTTGGCATCAGTGAGAGATCAGACATCCAAACAATATAGTTCCGAACGCCCTCTCCTTCAAACTCCTCCCCCCGTGGGCGTGTCTGGTGGCTTTCAGCCTGCGTTTGTCACAAGCGAGTGCTCTGCTGCTGCTGCTGCTGCTGCGAGTTTGAGCAGCCTCCCTCCCTGGCAGCGAGTGTGGATAGGGCTCACTCGTCTCTTGGGTTTGAGAGCCCCGATGAAGCCCCGTGCGACTCTAGGCTTTATGCTGCCCACCCAGTCCATTTCTGGAACCCCCCACCGCCGTGCGCCCGTGCGCAGCAGCGCGAAAGCGTCCCCGCCTACAGTATGAGAATGAGGCTCGTTCGTTTCTGGGTTTTCGGAATGCGTGCGATTCTGGCCTTTCTGCGGGCGTTTCAAAGTGTGTTTCACCCATAATCTATTATGCAAATTTGCAATCCCCCACGCCAGCACCGCTCTCCGCTCTCAGTGTGCTGCTGCTGGCGTGGCCGCTCTCGGGCGAGTCTGGTGACTGATGACTGTAAAATCGCCAAGCCATTTCCTTGAGAATGGCTTCGTCCCGCGGCTGCTTTTGGTTGACTTTCTCTCTGTCGGGAGAGCACCGTCGCCACCTAGCTGGTCGGTAAAATAGATTATACACATTCAATACTTCCAATATCTCCATAGGAGACGCGGGGGGCATTGATCCACGTAGCACCGTCAAAAAAAAAATATATTTTTTTTGACGACTCAACTCGTCATTGGCAGTGAACGGTTGGATTGTGTTTGACGACTCAACTCGTCATTGGCAGTGAACGTGTTAAGAATTGGCGAGAAGAAAAATGTGGATCTAGCTGTCAAGGAAGTGAGTGTTCATCTTCCGTATATATGATCTTTGTGTGCAACACGTGACATAGGGGAACGCCAGGATTGGGTGGGGGGATTTTTGTTTCCCCCCGTTTTGGCCGTGGTTTCTAAATGCAGTTGTGATGTCATCATGCAGTGATATCACTCGAGCAACTGTGATCTAGGCAAAAGTTGGCACGGTGCTTATTGCTAAACTGTGATGTCACTCAGGCAGTTGTGATGTCATCAGTGATGTCACTCGAGCAACTGTGATGTAGTATGAGCAGATGGCGCACAGTTGCACGGTGGCACCTAGGCAAGAACAGCGCTGCCGCTATGTTGGCTTGTGGAAAGGGCGAAAAACAGCCTCCGAGCCTGTACTTTTTTACTTTTACTTGAGTAAATGATTTGAATCAGTACTTCTACTTGTACCAGAGTATTCTTTTACACAAGTAACTGTAGCCTACTTCTAAAGCATGTCTGTACTTTTCCCATCTCTGCTTTTAGGTCTCCTGCATCTCACCACCAGTCTTTGAGGAATTTACAGGAAAGGAAACACCAGCGGTTCTGAACCTGGGGGTCATGAGATTTATCATATCCTGTGATGGAGGTCACATGACATCAGTCTTCACTTTTAGTGGTTATCAGCCAAAAAGATTGAAAATCACTGAGCCACCAGGACCCTCCATGAGCTGAGATACATCATGTGTATGTGCCAGTGAATCAATTACTTAATTGTCCTTTGAGTTGAAAATAACCTCATTTTACCAGTAGGCAACAAGGATGGCGATATCTGATCGAAAGAAGCTGCTAGCAGCTTTAGATGATTTGGCCGATGAGGAAGTTAGAAAGTTTCAGTGGTTCCTGCAGCAGGCTGACTTTCTGGGAGGCTTCCAAGCTATCCCAAAGAGACGACTGGAGAATGCAGACAGGCTGGACACAGTGGATTTGATGGTCCAGACCTACGGCGAATACACTCTGGAGGTGGCCAAGAGGGTTTTAAGGGAGATCAAGAGGAATGATCTGGTGGAGTCTTTGTCAAACAGCAGCTCAGGACCTAAAGGTAAGTCATGGGGAGATAAAAATGCAACCGGGTCGGGTATTGATAGATTGTATGGTTTATAATGGAGTCCATAAAGCCATGTGATCAAAGCCAGTCACATAAAACAAAACAATATTCATTACCAAAGCATGTGTATTGTCTGACAGGTTTCCCCTAAAGTAGTTTACATGAACATAAACACCAGGAAGTGAGCAGTGCAGCTAGCTGCTTCAAGCCCCCCTCCAGTGTATTTTGTCATTTTAAGATATTTTATATACTGTGTTTTTCCTGCTCTGCTGGTTAGCCACAGTGTTCCCCAGTATTCTGTTGACAAATAACCTCATTTTGGGCTCAAAGTCCTAAAACCAAGGTCTTACTAAAAACAGCTGAGACATTATATTGTCTAACGAGTGACGTGTCATAGACAAATACAATATTTACAGTAAATCCCATCTGCCGTTAGCTAGGTGTTAGCCGTTAGCTGCTACGTTTGGTAACTAAGTGTTCACCAGGCTCAAAATGCCGGATTGTCATTTTTAACCATTTGGAGTTATGCTCTTTCTATAAAGTCCATCAGCTTTGAGATCTGTTGGCCGGTTTGATATCTGTTAGCCCACTTCTTTTTACTTTCGTCAAAGATTTGATGTTTGAGATCAGTAGTGAGATTAAAAATGATTGGAGGGGGATTCTGAGTGAAATACAGGATATCATTAATGGGACTAGTGGATTGCTCTGATATGAGATCAGACATGACAGCAATGCTCACGTTTGAGGGATGAAGTGTCGGTGTTGAACTGCATAAATATCTGAGCAGTAGTAGTACATTCAGATTCAGCTTCAGACAACTTTATTTATCCCAGAAGGGCAATTCAGTTTCACAGCCTACCCAACACCTTAAAAAGCTCACAGCGAGCTACAAACTTCAGACATGACAGGACGTAACGTCACTCATGACATAACATAAACAAACAAATCATGTCACAGATAACAGATCAGTTTCATATAAACATGAACAAGAAATAAAAAGTATACATATATTTCTATATGTAAAGACATGAGAACATAACATATATCTTATAAGAAATAAAATATATCTATATATGTATGAACAAGCCTAACCTGTTCGTCACAGACAGGATACGTACAGCCTGTTGTGTGCTCATATAAGTGAAGGCATTAATTTAAAATGACTACTGTCTGTGTTTAACAGCCTGACAGCTGAAGGGAAGAAAGACTTGGAGTACCGGTTAGTTCTCCTAGAGGGCGCATAGTAGCGCCGGCCTGAGGGCATCAGAGCAAATTCACTGGACAAAATGTGGCTAGATTGTCTTATGATCTTTTTTGGCTTCTGTACCACACGTTTCTCCCAGATGGAGCACAGGTTATTCTGCTGGACTCCAATAATCCTGGAGCAGACCTTGACTATAGCGTTTAGGCTATTCCTGTCCTTCACAGACAACACGTTGAACCAGCAAATAAATGAAAAAGTTAAAAGACTTTCAATAAAAGATTGGTAAAAATTACAAAGAATGGTGTCACAGACATTAAAGGAACTGAGCTTTCGGATTAAGTGGATTCTTTGCTGACCACGCTTGACAATAGACTCTGTGTTCGCCTCGAACTTGAGTTGAGAGTCGAACACTGTTCCTAGATATTTGTATGTCTCCACGATTTCAACATCCACACCATGTATGATGCTAGCTTTTGGTTTGTCACAGTTTGTACACATCCAGTTTGTGTTGTACAGTAGCTTCTTCACACATTGAAACCCTTCATATTGTAATTCTTCAAAAATAGTTAGAATCAGATTATAGCCTGATATTAACTCAGTCATTTTTCACTCCCTTTGTCCTCAGAGAGGCACTTTGTGGATGAACACAGGAAAGAGCTGATCCAGAGAGTGCGCATGGTCACACCAATCTTGGATGAGCTCCTGGACGAGGGCGCTATCTACCAAGAAAGCTACGATACCGTCAGGTCTAAACCTACCACTCAGGAGAAGATGAGGGAACTCTATGCGTCACTGAATACCAGGAGACAAAAAGATGTCTTCTATGAGATCCTTGAGAAACAGGAGCCATTTCTTTTGAAAGAACTGGAAGGGGATCTAGGTGGTGGAGTGCAGAAGATACCACACACCAGTTCAGGGACCAGAGGTAAGTCATGGGAAGATAAAGTGTAAGTGTGTGTGTGTGTGTGTGTGTGTGTGTGTGTGTGTGTGTGTGTGTGTGTGTGTGTGTGTGTGTGTGTGTGTGTGTGTGTGTGTGTGTGTGTGTGTGTGTGTGTGTGTGTGCAAAGTAGCCAATAAAACCAATGGGAAATGCAGACAGGAATAACGATGCACACATTAGCGTAATACGAATATTGTAACTGTATACTGGAACGCATGACATGTATTGGTCTACAGAAGAAGAGCGTTTGTGTCACTTGTTCATGTGAGACACTCAGATGAAGATGAGGGTTTGGCAGTAACATTACTCAGTAATGTGTTATTTTGAGAGGAGGACAGAGACCTCTTCATCACACATTGATCCATTACTCAGTAATGTGTTACTGTAATTGTATTACCTTCCCCAGTAACTAGTAATGTAATGGATTACAATTTCCAAAAGTAATTATATTACAGTTACTACTGTAATATGTACTCTACTCTATGCAGTAACTATTAAAGTTACTGCATTACTTTCTCCAGCGCTGCACAGGACTATAACAAGGTGTGGGGATATGTGTGGCTATGTGAGACTACTGCGTTGCCAGAATGTGATTAGTTGTTTTGTCCTGTAGGCAAATAAACAGTCTGCAGTTTAGCTGATTGTTGACTCCTGTAAGTTTAATTACTGTTCCAATAAAGTGGATTCAGTGTTAAAAGGAGCTGGCTAAATGTCACTTTACGGAAGGGGGTCATAGTAAAAGTAAAAGTAACGTAACTAATTACTTTTGATGAAGTAAAGTAATTGTATTACTTTTTAAAGGAGGAATAAGTAATAAGTAACTTATGACACTTCCTGAGTAACTTGTCCAACACTGCAGATGAAGACTGAACATGATGAATATCCGTTCGTTCACTATTTATGTAAAGAGTTGTGTCTCTCTTTGTCCCCCCTCTCTCTCTCTCTGTCTCTGCCCTCTCTCACTCTCTTCCTCTCTGTGTCTCTGCCTTATCTCTCTCTCTCTTTCTCTCTCTCTCTCTGTGTCTCTGCCCCCTCTCTCTCTCTCTCTGTGTCTCTGCCCTCTCTCTCTCTCTCTCTCTCTCTCTCTCTCTGCCCCCCCCTCTCTCTCTCTCTGTGTCTCTGCCCTCTCTCTCTCTCTCTCTCTCTGTGTCTCTGCCCCCTCTCCCTCTCTCTCTCTCTCTGTCTATGCCCTCTCTCTCTCTCTCTCTCTCTCTGTGTCTCTGCCCTCTCTCTCTCTCTCTCTCTGTGTGTCTGCCCCCTCTCCCTCTCTCTCTCTCTCTCTCTGTGTCTCTGCTCCCACTCTCTCTCTCTCTTTCTCTCTCTCTCTGTGTGTCTCTCCCCCCTCTCTCTCTGTGTCTCTGCCCCCTCTCTCTCTCTCCCTTCCTCTCTCTCTCTCTCTCTCTCTCTCTGTGTCTCTGCCGCCTCTCTCTCTCTCTCTCTATGTGTCTCTGCCCTCTCTCTCTCTCTGTCTCTGCCCCCCCCCCTCTCTCTCTCTCTGTCTCTGCCCCCCCCCCCTCTCTCTCTGTGTCTCTGCCCCCCTCTCTCTCTCTCTCTCTCTGCGTCTCTGCCCCCCCTCTCTCTCCCTTCCTCTCTGTGTCTCTGCCCCCCCCCCTCTCTCTCTCTCTGTCTCTGCCCCCCCCCCTCTCTCTCTCTCTCTCTGTGTCTCTGCCCCCCTCTCTCTCTCTCTCTCTCTCTGCGTCTCTGCCCCCCCTCTCTCTCCCTTCCTCTCTGCGTCTCTGCCCCCCCTCTCTCTCCCTTCCTCTCTGTGTCTCTGCCCCCCTCTCTCTCTCTCTCTCTCTCTCTGTGTCTCTGCCCTCTCTCTCTCTCTCCCTCTCTCTCTGTGTCTCTGCCCCCCCCCCTCTCTCTCTCTCTCTCTCTCTGTGTCTTTGTCCTCTCTCTGTGTCTCTGCCCTCTCTCTCTCTCTCTGTGTGTCTCTGCCCCCCCTCTCTCTCTCTCTCTCTGTGTGTCTCTGCCCCCCCTCTCTCTCTTCCTCTCTGTGTCTCTGCCCCCCCTCTCTCTCTTCCTCTCTGTGTCTCTGCCCCTCTCTCTCCCTCTCTCTCTCTGTGTCTCTGCCCTCTCTCTCTCCCTTCCTCTCTGTGTCTATGCCCCTCTCTCTCTCTCTCTCTGTGTGTGTCTCTGTCCCCCCCTCTCTCTCTTCCTCTCTGTGTCTCTGCCCTCTCTCTCTCTCTCTCTCTCTCTCTCTCTGTGTCTCTGCCCTCTCTCTCTCCCTTCCTCTCTGTGTCTCTGCCCCTCTCTCTCTCTCTCTATCTGTCCCCCTCTCTCTCTGTGTCTCTGCCCCCCTCTCTCTCTCTCTTTCTCTGTGTGTGTCTCTGCCCTCTCTCTCTCTCTCTGTCTCTGCTCTCTCTCTCTCTCTCTCTCTCTCTCTCTCTCTCTGTGTGTCTCTGCCCTCTCTCTCTCTCTCTCTCTCTCTCTCTGTGTCTCTGCCCTCTCTCTCTCTCCCTTCCTATCTGTGTCTCTGCTCCCTCTCTCTCTGTGTGTCTCTGCCCCCCCCTCTCTCTTCCTCTCTGTGTCTCTCTCTCTCTCTCTCTGTGTGTCTCTGCTCTCTCTCTCTCTCTCTCTGTGTCTCTGCCCCCCCTCTCTCTCTGTGTCTATGCCCTCCTCTCTCTCTCTCTCTCCCTCTCTCTCTGTGTGTATCTGCCCTCTCTCTCTGTGTGTCTCTGCCCCCCTCTCTCTCTTGTCCTCTGTGTCCATGCTCCCCCCCTCTCTCTCTCTGTGTATCTGCCCCCCTCTCTATCTTCCTCTCTGTGTCTCTGTCCTCTCTCTCTCTTCCTCTCTGTGTCTCTGCCCCCTCTCTCTCTCTCTGTCTCTCTCTGTCTGTGTGTGTGTGTGTGTGTGTGTGTGTGTGTGTGTGTGTGTGTGTGTGTGTGTGTGTGTGTGTGTGTGTGTCTCTGCCCCCCTCTCTCTCTCTCTTCCTCTGTGTCTCTGCCCCCTCTCTCTCTCTGTCTCTGTGTGTGTGTGTGTGTGTGTGTGTGTCTGCCCCCCCTCTCTCTCTCTTCCTCTCTGTGTCTCTGCCCTCTCTCTCTCTTCCTGTGTCTCTGCCCTCCCTCTGTGTGTGTGTGTGTCTTCGCCCGAACTCTCTCTGTCTCTCCCTTTCCCCTCTCTGTCTCTCTCTCTCTGTGTGTGTCTCTCCTCTCTCCCTCTCTCTCTCTCTCTCTCTCTCTCCCTCTCTCTCTCTCTCTCTCTCTCTCTCTCTCTCTCTCTCTCTCTCTCTCTCTGTCTCTCTCTCAGTGAAAGCCAGTGATGTCGGGGAGACTTCAGGGAACAGAGGATCTTCCTCCGCTCAGATTCATGTATTTTGTACTTTTTTTCCTTCTTCTTTTTACCACAAAACAATGTGCAACAAGTCAAATAAAGAGACTATTTACTGACAGCAAGAAGAACATGTGATGTTCAGAGCAGGTGGATCATTCCAGTTACTGACATCACGGTGCTGAAAGTGTTACAGCCAGGAAATAAAAATACACATATTATGAACGAGTTCAAAGAAAGAAAAGCAACAATGTTAATGAGAGAAAGAGAATCATCCTGCTCTAAGTTTGTAGAACAAATTCATATGTAGCCATGTGTTTGTACCAAAGAGTTCTCAATGATCAGACAATAGAACAATAAGTAACAGTATCAATTACCTTTTGGGATCTGGCTGACAAAGTCATTTTACAAGACTTCCATGTCTATACTAATTACTAGGCTACTTAATACTAATGAGATGTGGTAAATAAATAAATAAACCATAAATAATCAATCAATCAATCAATCAATCTCATCATAATTGTCCCTTGAGTTGAAAATATCCTTTGAAATTACCAGGAAGGACCGTGTCAAAAACTGACTGATAAAGAAATGCTTCTCTACACACTGGATGATTTGGGAGATGAGGAGTTCAAGAGTTTCAAGTGGCACCTGGTGCAGCCTGACGTCCTGGAAGGTTACCCAGTCATCAATAGGAGCCGACTGCAGAATGCAGACAGACAGGACACAGTGGACCTGATGGTCCACACCTACAGCCAACTCTTTCTGGAGGTGACCAAGAGGGCTTTGATGCGCATCCACAGAAATGATCTAGTGCAGAAGTTGCCAAACAGCAAACCTAAAGGTAAGTCCTGGGGAGATAATAAATAAATAAAATGTAAAAATTAGGAACGGCACAAATGTCTAATAAATTCATACATTTTTAACACATTATTTGGATCGTCAAATTGACAAAAATTGGATGTTCAACAAAGTGTCACTTGTCTACTTAGTATATTTTTACAGACTATACACTAACCCTATCTCATCTCCAGCATTAACCCTATAACCCAAGCCTCTATAGAGACTTCACAGTTATGAGTTTAATTTGAAACTCAGTAGACTCAGTGACACATTATTATTGTCACTTGATAGAACCTTGAGTATCAACATGGAACAATCCAAATACTGAGACCAAAACACTTCATACATGTGCCAGCAATTGTATATAGAATGTGTGCTGTAACACTTCAGATTCACATTCAGAAACTGTATTTTTCTGCTGGGAACTTCAGTGTGAAGGTATAAATTAACATCAAGACGTAAATACAGTAAACAGCCATAAAAGTCACAAAACAGTCACAACAACGTCAGAAAAATAGTCTTAAATTTGACACTAAGTCGTCACACTAGCCTGTTATTCACTGGTTGTTGGAAGGCACAAAGCTAGACACAGCTGGTTCAGTCTTAGTACAGTCCCTGTACCTGTGCTGTGTGTGTGTGTGTGTGTGTGTGTGTGTGTGTGTGTGTGTGTGTGTGTGTGTGTGTGTGTGTGTGTGTGTGTGTGTGTGTGTGTGTGTGTGTGTGTGTGTGTGTGTGTGTGTGTGTGTGTTAGCTTGCTTGCCAACACGACTATAGCCAATGGATTTACCACCCAGAAGCTAATAACGTTACCATCTTGTGTGGATAATGTAACAGTAGCAAATATGCCTAACATTACTACCGTTATGCTTATGGGACATCAGATTTAGAGGGATATCTCAATTTCAATTAACATTATGATTACTGTTGTGATGTAATTATTCAGTCTTCACCCCCATGCCAGCTGCTCTCCCTGCACTGTCGGCCTCCTCGTGCTAAAAATCTAAGTGTGCAGTTAAGGAATGAATAGTCTCTCCCCAGACTCAAATATTACGTTGAATCGCTGCGCTCCGCATACTACATAAGTGAGTCTGTTCCAGTTAACAGCCACTGCTGGTTTTGAAGGCGGGTTGAAATTGAATGAGTGACAGGTCGTAGCACCGATGAGAGAGCGGTTCGAAAAATGGGCTGCGCCTCCCGTGTTGTCTGATCGCAAAGTCGTTACTGATTGGAGAGGACTGAAGCCATCACTGGCATATGACTGGCCAAGTGAACGTTCCCTCCCATAACCAGCCCTCTGAGGGAAAGTGTCCCAGACCCAGAGAGAGATCTGCAGCATGCAGTAACGTAGTGTATCAGACCCAGAGAGAGATTTGCAGCATGCAGTAACGTAGTGTATCAGACCCAGAGAGAGATTTGCAGCATGCAGTAACGTAGTGTATCAGACCCAGAGAGAGATTTGCAGCATGCAGTAATGTAGTGTATCAGACCCAGAGAGAGATTTGCAGCATGCAGTAATATAGTGTATCAGACCCAGAGAGATCTGCAGCATGCAGTAACGTAGTGTATCAGACCCAGAGAGAGCTCTGCAGCATGCAGTAACATAGTGTATCAGACCCAGAGAGATCTGCAGCATGCAGTAACATAGTGTATCAGACCCAGAGAGATCTCTGCAGCATGCAGTAATGTAGTGTATCAGACCCAGAGAGAGATTTGCAGCATGCAGTAACGTAGTGTATCAGACCCAGAGAGAGCTCTGCAGCATGCAGTAATGTAGTGTATCAGACCCAGAGAGAGATTTGCAGCATGCAGTAACGTAGTGTATCAGACCCAGAGAGAGATTTGCAGCATGCAGTAATGTAGTGTATCAGACCCAGAGAGAGATTTGCAGCATGCAGTAATGTAGTGTATCAGCCCCAGAGAGATCTGCAGCATGCAGTAACGTAGTGTATCAGACCCAGAGAGAGCTCTGCAGCATGCAGTAATGTAGTGTATCAGACCCAGAGAGAGATTTGCAGCATGCAGTAATATAGTGTATCAGACCCAGAGAGAGCTCTGCAGCATGCAGTAACGTAGTGTATCAGCGTAAGAACTCTCATGGGTCTGGCGTTGAGACTAAGGAATGAATGACCCACAGTCTCAAAAGATAGCTACATGTTACTGTAAATCCCCTTAGCTCATAGTAAGTATCAATTAGCTCACACACGCAAATACCTGATGATTTTAACCTAAACCCACAGCAGCAACGTGCCACGCTGTTCACCAGCAGCCTGTGTAACATTACTCCTGCCTGGACTGGCTATAATAACGCATTTTATTCTATACAAATAACGTATTTTAACGTATCAAAATGAGGTGGTTACCTACCGTTTGACCTGCCGCTTCAGTTGAAAGAGCGTCACGGCATTTCAGCTGACAGAAAAATCTTTTCAAACTTTTCAACTTGCGTTCTTCCTGGGATAGTGACGCTATGACCGTGGTTGCCTTTCATTAGGTTGGTTAGATTTAGGCAGGGGGACTGATGATTGGTTAAAGCTAGGGTACGAATATCTGGGTCAGCCAATCAGAGGCAGAATAGGGCGGGCTCACCCTGTGACAGACTCGAACTACGGCAAGCCGCAAGCAGCAAGTTATGGGAATATTATAAGTGAGAGGTAAAAACATTTATGAGCGTGTGAAATAGCAAGTGTGGCGTGTGCGCCAGTGAAGAGGTTAAATTGCGTGACTCGCACTCTCAATGGGTGAGACTTGGCAGCTCTGGGACATTGTTTGACTGCAGTAACAGATCGAGTCCGTGTTCATTTGGTCACGTCCAGCTCATATCCGCCCCAGGCATAGACTGTATCATAGGGGGAGCAGGCTGTTAGCTCCTGGCTCATGCTAACATTAGTATCCACTTCCGCACAGCCACAGCGAGACAAAACACAACCAAATACGCCACAATAGCATCCGCTAATTCGTCCAGTCTTGAGGCTGATCTGACTGAAAAAGTTGTCCTGCACAAAGGAAGACAGTTGTCACTTCTTCATGTGAGGGACTCACATGACTCACTTAAATTGAATCTCTTGTAAATGCTCTCTCTCCCTCCCTCTCCCCACTCTTTTTGTCTGTTTATCTATGTCTCTCTCTTTCTCTCTCTCCTCCCTCTCAGTCTCAGTGGATGTCAGTGATGTCGGGGAGAACAGAGTAACTTCCTCCAGTCTGCCACAATCTACTGCTCATCCTCAGCTTCCTGACAGCAGTCAGTCTGAAGGTAAAGCTATTCTCTGCGATTAATTTGCACGTAAATAATATTTTTTGAACCTATATCCAGTCAATGCAACTCCGCATACCAACGGCCAAGTTTTGCTGAGTGATATTGCGGCTTTTATTTTTCGGGACCAAGGTCATTTTTTTCAGCAATTCGCTTCCGACATGTACACATCTGTTGCTGTTATTGACAGGTGGGTCAAAATTCACCTCGCAATTTCATGCTGTTTCTTCTCATCTTTTTTTATATCAAATGTTTTTTTATTTAGACATCATGCAGCATTTAAAATAAAATACAATACACAAGTCCAAAGACAGGTACAAAGACAAAATACAACACAACACAATACAGTACAAAACACTACGATACAATAGAATACAACCACACCCTCCCATCCCACCCCAGGACCTACAACAGCAGTGAATGATACTCAACACAAGGCTCTAATCTAGAGCCACATGCGGCTCATTTTGGGGTTGTTGTGGCTCTTTTAAGTCCTACTTAAATTGAATAAATAAATAAAAAATAAAGGGAGGAAAGGGACTTTCTTGGATTGGCTGTTGCAAAGCTTCTTCTTTTTTGTGGCTCCTGAGTAGGTCAAGGTTGAGTAACACTGTACTTCAGGATCATGATGGAAAAAGCTACAGGATCATTTGTAAGAGAGAAAAAGACAAAAGGAAAGAAAGAAAGAAAAATGGGGCGAGGAGACACCAGAGCCTTCAACTTTTCAGCAGCCAAGTGCCACTGAATCAGGTTGTCTTCCTTAAACCCATTGATGCGAGCAGTTGACTGTTCCATATTTTCTTCACATCACTCTTGATGTGTAACGGCCTTTAGATGCTGTCATTAGTCCATCAGGACAAATGCAGTCACTCAGAAAGCACACAAGGACTCACATGTGATAATCATCCAATTTAATCTATAGCAAATAAAAGTGTAGTTTACTTAAACTTTCAAAAATTAAAATCCCACTAGTTGTTCTCTGGCACATCAGTGACCCCGACAAGACAGAGCTAAGTTAAAATTAAATTAAATCCATTGAGAATTGAAGATTGCAGAGTTTGAAATGAAGGATGGCCTGAAGCTGCAGGAAATCATTTGTGCCTCATGAAAGCACACCCCATGCACCTGCTGAGTCTAACTGATTGGACTTATTTTATTTAGAAATAATATGTATAAAGTAGCCCACTTTCCTTTTCAATTAAGAAATATATACATCTACATGCCTTGATTATGTTCTTTATAGCCTGCTATCAATTGGTTTTACTCTCAATAAACACAGTCACATTGACCGGCACCCATTTTTTCTAACGGAAACCCTGCCTCAAGCAAACAGGATTTCCTGGTCATGTCATGTGATCAATTATTTGTCTCTCGGAGTAAAAGAGCCCACATTCTCAACTAAACAGTGAAACATGGATTTTTTTAAATATTAGCAGTGAACCCCCAACTGCTGCAGTGGAGTTGCTCAATAGAAGACTGTGGTTGTTCTGTGCAGCTCCCAGCTGTTCATGTGTAAATTTGTGATTGTGAAGCTGGAGTGTGTCAAAGAGCATGTGTCTTGTAATGAAATATATGAATACTAGAATATCACTCACAGTCTACTCTTCTTGATATCACAACCTGTCTGTTCCAGTAAGGCGGCGTTCACACTCAACGGGCTTTTGCAGCTGCCAGCGCCTTTCTGCAATTCGCTCTCTATGTAAGGATGCGCTAAGCGCGCTCCTCTTTCAAGGACCGACCTAGTGTTTAAACGCTGGTGGCGTCTAGTTTTTTTGGGGCGGAGCGTTCTGGGCGTTTTAAACTGAACAAAGTTGAACATTTGGAGGAAGAGCACGCTGCTCGTCTTGTCACTCATCCTACCTCTTCTCCTCCCAGAGGGATCCTCAACCTCCGCTGCTGCCAGCATTGGCAATAATCTGGCTTTCATGTTCACAGTCAACAACATCAAACAGATGAAACCTGCTGGCTACTGTCCGTGTGATCGTTGTGTCCTGAACTGTACTGCACGCGCCTGCAGGGGAAAACAAAACGAAGCACACACAAAACAACGCTCCGTGCGCTGTGTTTTGTGCACAATGGAAGTGCTCTCAACATGATTTCCATAGCGTTCTTACTGAAAAAAGCGCGTTGGGTGTGAATGCCGCCTAAGGCTGGATGTAACTAGGAAGCCTCCCTCTCCTCAACATTACATTCATTTTTTGATATTTTAAAGGAAACATTGTATTGATGTTTACAGTGAAAACATGCTTGTTATTCTCAGAGCACCAAACTTTAGCGAAAACAAACAAAAGAAAAAAGCACGTTACTTTGTTCTACACAGATCTGCTGGTGAAAACAGACAATCCACAACTCATCACATCGTACCAAGGCAAGCACCAATCTAACCTCCAGGATTGGGTTATCTGTGTACAAGAAGGATCGGCAAAGAAAAAGGATAAGAAACATCTCGATGATATCTACACATTGCTCTACATCATATACGGAGGTGGTGGTGGTGGTGGTGTACAAATCAACAAGCAGCATGAGGTCTGGCAGCTTGAGATAGCATCAATAAGCCCAGCCAACACAGAGCAATCAATCGACCCCAACGACATCTTCAAACACCCTTCTGGAAAATACACACCCATAAGATTGGTGCTGACCATTGGGGTTGCAGGAATCGGCAAAACGTTCCTTGTGCACAAGTTCATCCTGGACTGGTGTAAAAGAAGAGCCAATGAAGATATTCATCTCATATTCCCCTTCACCTTCCGCCAGCTGAATTCACTGAAGGGAAAAATGTTTAGTTTGGCAAAACTAATTCATGAATGTATCACTGAAACCAGCAACATCCCAGAGGAAGCTCTTAATTACATCTTCACAGAACTACAGATGTCAGGGAACACCAGCTATGACAGGAGTAACTTCAAACTCTTGTTTGTGTTGGACGGCCTGGATGAGAGCCGCCTTCGACTCGACTTCACTGCCAAAGAAAAGGGCTCTATTGATGTGACAAAGCCAACCAGCGTAGAAGTACTGCTGACAAACCTCATCAAGGGCAGGCTGCTTCCTCCTGTTCGCCTCTGGATGACCACACGACCTGGAGCAGCCCATCAGATCCTTTTAGACTCTGCTGACATAATCACAGAGGTGAGAGGCTTCATTGACGAACAAAAAAAGACGTACTTCAAGAAGCAATTCAGTGATGAGGAACAGGCCGAGACAATCATGTCCCACATCAAGAAGTCACGAAGCCTCGACATCATGTGCCACATCCCAGTCTTCTGCTGGATCGTTGCTCAAGTTCTGGGGGATCTGTTAAAAACCAGTGAGACAGACCTGCCCAAGTCCCAGACTGCGATGTACACAAGATTCCTGATGTTTCTGATCAATCAGACAAAGGAAAGGAGTAGCGAGGACAGAAGGTGCATTGAGTCACTTGCAAAACTGGCTTTTGACCAGCTGGAGAAAGGCCACCTGATCTTCTATGAGGATGACCTAAAAATGAGTGGCATTAACTTCACTGAAGCCTTACAGTCAGGAATGTTTACAGAGATCTTTGAAGTGAAGGATGTGCAAAAAGACGTCAAGGTCTTCAGCTTTGTCCATCTGAGCATTCAGGAGTTTCTGGCTGCACTTCATGTCATCCTGTCACTCATCAATAGCAACAAGAATGTGATGGCTGAACCACAACCACAACAGGAAACATACTCACCTGCAACACAGGTCCACAAGAGTGCTATTGACAAGGCCTTACAGAGTCCAACTGGACACCTGGACTTGTTCCTTCGCTTCCTCCTGGGTCTTTCACTGCAGACCAACCAGAGTCTCCTAAAGGACCTGCTGACAAATACAAGCGGTAGCTCAGAGACCAATCAGGAAACAGTCCAGTACATCAAAGAAAAGATCAGGGATAATAAATCTGTAGAGAGAACCACCAATCTGTTCCACTGCCTGAATGAGCTGAATTACCCATCTGTAGTTGAGGAGGTCCAACAATACCTGTCATCAGGAGGTATCTCCACAGAGAGACTCTCCCCTGCTCAGTGGTCGGCTCTGGTCTTCATCCTACAGTCATCAGAAGAAGAGCTCGATGTGTTTGACCTGAACAAATACTCTGCATCAGAGGAGGCCCTTCTGAGTCTACTGCCAGTGATCTCATATAAAGCCTCCAGGAAAGCTCTGTAGGTGACAACATAACTGGATATTAAAGGATAATTCTGTTTTTTTACACCCTGGACCTTATTTCTAAGTTCGGTTAGATATTATTTGCTGTTTTGAACTGTGACCTGAAAACAAGGAAACAGGGCATGTGAAATGCCTGTATTTATGTCCTGTCTATAGATTTCTTTCCGACACACAGCGGCTCATATGCTTATTATATTATAGAGGCAATGAGAATATGAGCAATCTATTTACCTCCATGCCACTGGCAGCCTGCTCTGTTTGCTCTCCGTCACATAGATAGCAGCTCCCACCGTCTCCACCACTGCTGCTTGTAATCCATATATGACGTTATTCCATACAGGTGGCCATCGAATTCAAATGAATCGTCTATATTCTCGAAAACAAATAAATATCAGTAGTTATTTTTCTTCTTCTTCTTCTTCTTCTTCTTCTGTTCCACTGTAAAAACCCAGCAGAAGAAGAAGCCGCAAATAATATCAAACCGAACTTGTCAGGGTGACTTAAAAATCATATTTAAAGCTTCATATTTAAAGCTAGAAATAAAGTCCAGGGTGTAAAAAGACAGAATTCTCCTGTAACTCTTTTTTAAATGTGATGTTAGTAGAAAATCTAAACATTTTAAAGTTGTTCATCACTAATTATTTTTCAGGCTGAGCGGCTGTCAGCTGTCAGACAGAAGCTGTGACGCTCTGTCCTCAGTTCTCAGCTCCCCATCCTCTAGTCTGAAAGAACTGGACCTGAGTAACAACAAGCTTTGGGATTTAGGAGTGAAGATCTGTGCTGGACTGAAGAGTCCGCATTGTAGACTGGAGACTCTCAGGTAAGATCCATTCATAGTTTTACTCAATTGACCTCCTGGAATACACCCCTTTCCCGCTCCCTGCGCTCTTCCTCAGCTGGCCTCCTCACCATCCCCCCTTCGTGCCTCAGTACCATGGGTGCCAGAGCCTTCAGCTGCACTGCACCCAGACTTGGGAATTCCTTGCCCCCACACATCCAACAGTCTGACTCCATAACCTCATTCAAATACCACCTCAAAGCCCACCGGCCCCTATTCTCCCACAGGCCTTCGGCGCTAAAACGGGCCTTGAACGCAAAAAAACGTGCCTTGCGCCTGCCTCGGGAAGATATCAATATGGCTTTACGCTGCCAAATGCGCTTTAGGCCGAATGGGCGTGGCGCAGTCCCAGAATGGGCCAGAATGGGCGTGTCGGCCTTAAATCTCGGCGTAATGATATCTTCCCACCTGGCGTAAATTTAGCGCTTTGCGCTTTTGAAAACCAGGCCTATTCAGTCCGCCAGTTGCAAGGAGCGCTCTTCTGCCTCTCCTTTGTCACCCTTCTCTGTCTCTCTCTGAAACCAGGCCTATTCAGTGCACCAGTGCTCTTCTGCCTCTTCTCTGTCACCCTTCTCTCTCTCTCTCTGACTCCCTCGCTTAGACAGACACAACACACTTCCCATAGGAAAAATAAGTTGTAAGTTGCCTGGCATGTCCCAGCATGCATTGTGCTTCTCCATTTCGCTACTAAATAGCAACCAAATGAGCCGAAATAGATATAAAAGGTCGATCTAAATTAATGTGTAATGGTAACACAACCTGCAATTGTAGAATATTTCAATATTGGACCAAATAAAACATCGAAATGAATACACCACCCTATGTGAAACATATATGTCCTCCTGGGCCTATATATATCCCTTGTGGATTTAACGTGATTTAGATAAGTGACAGCGGAACGCGCTGCGGAGCGCTTCTACTGTCATGTGCTATACTGTGATGTCCGCTCCAATAACTTGGCCCTACTTCACATTTAGTTTTACAATAAAAACACATTTATGCAATGACTTTACATAATGTAGGGTATATTTATGTGCATCATTCTACCTGCAGCAGGGGAGAGAAAACGATATCTTTCTGGACAAACTTTCACCAATATAAAATTAATCTCATCATATAGGGATAGGCTATATTTTTCTAGCTGATGCATTTAGAACATTTTTTTCACTTTGATCTTGCTATAGTGTAGCGTATTTACATGCTTGCAGTATTTAAACTGCAGTTAGATTGGTTTGAGAAGCATAATAATATGGAATAATAGCCTATATATGGAGACAGACAGAGGGATGAAGGAAGGGGGGGGGGGCAGAGGCTTGGCTTTGTCTGGTTTTACCGGATTTCTCCTGGAATTGGAGCTTAAAAGGCAAGCGTACTGCACTTCTCCAATGAGCGGACTGTGCATAATTTTACGCTTAAAAGGCGTGGTTATAATGGTTGAGGCTGCGTGTAGCGCCGATACCAAGATAGCGAGTGCGCTGGTCCACACCCACTAACTGCGCTAGGCCTTAAACGCAGTTTCTATGCCGATTGCAACGATAGGGCCCCACCTGTTCAAACTGGCATACTCACTTTAATCATATACATCACTCAATCCATGTTGTCTTTTTACACGTCTTTTTCTTTTATCTATACTCCTCTTATTAAAAAAATGCTGGTCTATGCTATGCTTGTTTTTTTTACCTGTATGATCTTTTAGAATGTTATGTCTCTTTTATACACTGTACTGCGACATTGGGTGTTTTGAAAGGCGTCTCCAAATAAAATGTATTATTATTATTATTATTAATAATAATATTAACTGATTTGACACATTTCGCCAAACTAAGGCCTGCTCTCAAAACTCAGGACAGGATATGTAAATGGAGACTATGGTCCCTATCGTTGCATCGGCGCTGTTTCTAGGCCGAGCGCCTGGCGCAGCGCAAATCAGTGGCCGTGGACCAGCGCACTTGATATCGTCATGCTGGCGCTACACGCAGCCTAAAGCATTACAACCACGCCTTTTAAGCGTAAAATTATGCACCGTCATGCTCATTGGATAACTGCAATAAACGAATCGCACGCTTGCCTTTTTAGCTCCAATTCCAGTGATCCCGCAAAACCAGACAAAAGCCAAACGCTCTGCCCCCCCCCCTCCCTTCATCCAGTCTGTCTGTCTGCATTATAGGCTATTATTCCATATTATTATGCTTCTCAAACCAATCTAACTGCAGTTTCAATACTGCAAGCATGTAAATATGCTACACTATAGCAAGATCAAAGTGAAAATAATGTTCTAAATGCATCAGCTAGAAAAATATAGCCTATTAGATTGGTGAAAGTTTGTCCAGAAAGATATCATTTTCTCTCGCCTGCTGCAGGAAGGATGATGCACATAAATATAGCCTACATTATGTAAAGTCATTGCATAAATGTGTTTTTATTGTAGAACTAAATGTGGAGTAGGGCCAAGTTATTGGAGCAGACATCACAGTATAGCAGATGACAGTAGAAGCTTCCGCAGCGCGTTCCGCTGTCACTTATCTAAATCACGTTAAAACGACAAGAGATATATATAGGCCCAGGAGGACATATATGTTTCACATAGGGTGGTGTATTCATTTCGATGTTTCATTTGGTCCAATATTGAAATGTGTACAATTGCAGGTTGTGTTACCATTACACATTAATTTAGATCTACCTTTTATATCTATTTCGCCTCATTTGGTTGCTATTTAGTAGCGAAATGGAGAAGCACAATGCATGCTGGGACAGGCCAGACAATTTACAACTTATTTTTCCTATATGGGAAGTGTGTTGTGCCTGTCTAAGCAAGGGAGTCAGAGAGAGAGAGAGAAGGGTGACAGAGAAGAGGCAGAAGAGCACTGGCGCACTGAATAGGCCTGGTTTCAGAGAGAGACAGAGAAGGGTGACAGGGGAGAGGCAGAAGTGCACTGGCGCACTGAATAGTCCTGGTTTTCAAAGGCGCAAAGCGCTAAATTTACGGCAGGTGCGAAGATATCAGTACGCCGAGATTTAAGGCCGACACGCCCACTTTGGCCCATTCTGGGACTGCGCCACGCCCATTCGGCCTAAAGCGCATTTGGCAGCGTAAAGCCATATTGATATCGTCCCAAAACAGGCGCAAGGCACGTTTTTTGCGTTTAAGGCCCGTTTTAGCGCCGAAGGCTTGTGGGAGAATAGGGCCCTATGTAGGTTTAGCAGCACTCTCCCCCTCCCATCCTGATGTGACCTTCAGCGGGAGAAAAATCTGGAAAAGTCATATTTCTCTCTGTACATTTATTTTAGCTATTAGCCTTTATGCATGGTTTGTCCTTAGGGCTTCTGTAGCACAAAAGTGTTGCTGTAGGGTTCCAAAATGTGGTTTCTGTCTCGCTCTAATAATAATAATAATCATAATCATAATAATCATAATCATAATCTGCTTTTAGATCAGGGTATTAAATCAACATTAGTAGCAGTATTTTTTTTTAAAGAAAAATCACTGACACAACATTCACTTTAAAATATCAGAGAATAATATTTTCACATGTTTTCTTAACCTTCAGGCTGAGTGGCTGTCAGCTGTCAGAGAGCAGCTGTAAAGCTCTGGCCTCAGTTCTCAGCTCCAAGTCTTCTAGCCTGACAGAGCTCCACCTGAGTAACAACAGCCTACATGATGGAGTGAACCTACTCTTTGCTAAACGTGGGAATCCACGCTGTAAACTGAAAACTCTCAGGTAAAATGCATTCACAGTTTTTCTCAATTGACTTGACACCTTTCTCCAAACTAAGGTCCCTGCTCGCAAAACTCTCTCAGGTCAGTGTTCCTGAATCTGCAAATAGAGACTATGCAGGTTTTACACCAAGACTCCAGAATCATTTTACATTGGCATTCTCAATTTTACTGAAAATAAAGTTCTGGATTTTAGAAAATGTGTTTTGTCCTGATCCACATTCATATACAGCCATGATGAACCTGAGAGAAGATCATCTATGCTTTGATCACGTGCCATTTATATTACTGTACCTTTCTCTTCCAGTCTCAGTTAAAGGATAAGTTCACCCAAAAAATAAAATTCAGTGATTATCCACTCACTAATATGCATTTTGTTTGTCCACAAAACATGTGGTCGCATATCTTGTGGATTTCGGCGCAGCAGTGGCACTGGGCAATTAGCGCTGGGCGTCTGTACTATTCTCCGGAGTGCACATCTGCCTGCTTGCGGGGGCGCAAAGGGCTGGGTTTATTTGTATAATTATTCAAAGGCTTGGTCAGGGCATGAGATCTACACAACCAATCAGATAGGCCAATCTACCAATAATACTTTTAAAAACATTTAGAAAGTCTCAGTCTCACTCAGAATTACGTTCTACACAACACACAATTTCCTACTCAGCTGTTTGCATGACATGAAGTGGATCCACTAATATTCCCGTTTACATACAGAATGAAGGCTAATTATAAAGAAGAAAATAATATTATAGGCTATTAATTATCAATGTTGGGGGTAACTCATTACAAAAGTAACATTGTACATGTAATATATTAGTTTTAGCAGTAACTCAGTACAATAGGATTTCAGTAATATACCAGTTAAGATTAAAACCGGACGGACAAACCCTGTTTTTATTTGGCACACACATTCACGGCAGCCAGTCCACACACGCATTATGCTTTGGAGGCGCCGTCAAATTTGTCTTCCGCGATTGACCCATCCTGGCTCGTCCTCCTACATGGTCAGGCCAGGAGAAGGTGGACAGCTTCAAGGAAGCGTCCGGGGACCAACTTCTTCCAACCGCCGCTGGTCAGATGATGATCTTCTGCATGTTTTTAGTGGGGGTTTATATATGGAGGAACGCAAAGGCAGCACGGGGAGAACATGCAAACTCCACACAGAAAGGTCCTTTTGACGAGATAGCCCACATGGGCAGTAGGCACTGAGGACATGGGGGGGAACACAAATTCAAAGTAATAAGTAATGAGATAATCTAAACAGCCAGTAATATTGTAAATTTGACATAAACCCAGTGGGAATCAAACCAACATCTCTGGCATTGTTAGTGCTGCGCTCAGTTCACTGAACTACAGCAGTGCAGCACCATGCAAAGAAATGGCCTGCATTTACAGTATATTGCACTTTTAGCCAAAGAGCTTTACAATTACCAATTCACACAGACATTCATACACCCATGGTGGCAAGCTGCCATGCAGGGTGCTGGCACAGCCATCGGGAGCAATTTGGGGTTCAGTATCTTTCCCAAGGACACGTCAATATGCAGATCGAACCACCAACCTCTTTTGTCCAAAGCGAGATTAGTGGATGACCCACTCTACCTCCTCAGTTACAGCCGCCAAAGAACACTGTGAACTTTGCTTTTAGATAAGAGAACAATCAACATTATTAGCAGTAATCATTTGAAAGAAAAATCACAGATAACATTGATTTTAAAATAATAAGACAATAATATTTTCATAACTTTTCATGTCCTTCAGGCTGAGTGTCTGTCAGCTTTCAGAGAGAAGCTGTGAAGCTCTGGCCTCAGTTCTCAGCTCCCAGTCTTCTAGTCTGAGAGAGCTGGACCTGAGTAACAACGACCTCCGAGATCCCGGTGTGAAGCTGATCTCTGCTGGACTGAGGAGTCCACACTGTAGACTGCAAACTCTCAGGTCAGGATTCCTCAACCTTGTCAACACATGACCATTTAAATCCTGCTTTAAAGAGAGAAAATCCTAACCTGTGGAGGATTTTCTCTGCTCTTATGATTGTGGTAACAACCGTTCACTCTACTTTCTGTCCCTATGAACTGTTTTCTGCTTTCTATCAGGCTATTCCATTATTTACCTGCTTGATGATTCTGTTGTTGAGACCTAAAATACACAAAGAAAGTATGATTCTGCAGCAAACTGATCCATAACTGCAAATGAACAAATGAACGCACAAACCAGATCATTGGAGCAACCCTTGTGACCGGAGTGGCAGATGGTTATTAACACATTCACTGCCATTGACGAGATATCTCGTGTTACAAAATCCAACGGTTGACTGCCAATGACGAGATATCTCGTCTTAAAAAAAAAAAAAAAAATTGACGGTGGGACGTGGATCTCCTATAAAAATATTGGAGCCACCGAACGTGTACAACCCATTCCACCGACCCACTAAGTGGCGACAGTGCTCTCCAAACTAGAAAAAGCTGAGCCAAAACTGCAGGGGAACGCGCGAGGAAACCATTCTCTCATACTGTAAAATGGATTGGCGAAAACGCTTTCGTTTTCGCGCTGGTTGCTGGCGGTGGGGGATTGCAAATTTGCATAATAGATTATGGGTGCAACACACTTTAAAACACGCAGCATAAATAAGACCAGAATCGCAAAAGCTTCATCAAAGCTCTCAACCGAAACCCCAAGAAACGAGCGAGCCCATCCAGACTTGCCCAGCGGCCGCCAGCAGACACGAGGAGCAGCAGCAGCAGGCAGCAGCAACTCGCTTGTGACACGCCCGCTGCAGCCAAGAAGAACACACACGGAGGGAAGAGTTTGAAGGAGAGGGGTGTTTCCTGCTGTTATGGAGGAAATTACTGTTCAAAACTATTGTTTAGATGTCTGACGTCTTACTGATGCCAAAAATGAATGGGCAAAGTGACTGTTCTATCGAATTTCACAAAAAGCTATTTATCTCAGCTTAAATTTTCAGACGCTGAAACCATGCTGTATTCAAGTGCTAATGCCTACATAACTACTAACTCTACAAACTAACTCTTTTAGACAGAGAAAGCACACATTCTATTAGTTCTTTTGAGATATTTTGTGTTCACAAAATCTTAGCAGAAAAGAATCCTCGGGTCTTGAAAAATGAGCCAGAATCCTCAAAAAAACCCTCTGGCAGAAGCTACCTACAGTAAAAAAAAAAACGGCTGGCAGTGAATGTGTTAACATGAATCTTGTTTTAAACGGGAGCTTGTCTCTGTTTTCCACAAATGCTTCTTTTGAAAAACAGGAAAGATACAAACAATAAATAATAATAAACTATACGGCAATGGAAGAAAAAATAACTGTGTGTGTGTGTCTGTGTGTGTGTGTGTGTGTGTGTGTGTGTGTGTGTGTGTGTGTGTGTGTGTGTGTGTGTGTGTGTGTGTGTGTGTGTGTGTGTAGGCTGTCAGGCTGTCTGCTCACAGAGGAAGGCTGTGCTTCTCTGGCCTCAGCTCTGAGCTCCAAACACTCCCATCTGAGAGAGCTGGACCTGAGCTACAATCATCCAGGAGCCTCAGTAGTGACGCTGCGCTCTGCTGGACACTGGAGACTCAGGTATGGAGAGACAACATCTGCTAGATGAGGAATATTGATTAATTTCTAATGGCAGTTATGACTGATGCTGTGTTGAAACTCATTCATTAAATGTCCATGTTTCCATCAAAGTGAATCTGCTGGTCTGACTTTGTTTATTCCCCCAGTGTGAGTGTGGAACCTGGTGGAGTGGAGTGGTTGGAGCCAGGTCTGAGGAAATGTAAGTTTGTATTTAGTTTGATTCATGAAAACAAAGCATTCAAATAAAAATCAAGATAAAAACTCGATTCACACAACAGTATGTGACATCAACGTGATGACACCATGAGGCTTAATGAGGATATACTGTATATATTTCTCTTAATTTTTAATGAATTAATACTGGGGCAAAATTGCCAAAGAGGAGCGTTAACATGGCTTAATGAGCTAATATCATGGAAATCACATCAACAGCAACACTTCATTACAGCCCAAAATGAGTGTCTAGAATATATATCACATATCAACAGGACATACTGTGGTGAAAGTTAAAAATAAATCAGTAACATGGTCAAATTGCTATCACAAGATGTAAAATTAATGGAAATTGTTATGCCAAGCCACATCAGAAGTTGGTTGCCACTTCTTGTAATTTAAATCAATAAATTAATGAATATATAATTATTCACAAAGATTAAACTGTTCAATAATTAACAGTCAACTTGTTAATAAATCAACAAATAATGAATACAACAGTTGTATTAGATGAGAAGCTGCTGCTGTATTGAGTTTTGTTGTCTCCATCAGATGCCTGTGAACTCACACTGGACCCAAACACAGCACACAGACTGCTCCTCCTGTCTGAGGACAACAGAAAGGTGACAGAGGTGAAAGAGGAGCAATCATATCCTGATCACGCAGAGAGATTTGACTCCTGGGAACAGCTGCTTGGTAGAAATCTACCGACTGATCGCTGTTACTGGGAGGTCGAGTGGAAAGGAGATGTTTCTATAGGAGTGACCTATGGAATCAGCAGCAAAGGAGAGGGTGATGACTGCAGGCTTGGAGGGAATGAGAAGTCCTGGATTCTGATGTGTTCTAAGGCTAGTTACTCTGTCTTTCACAATAACAGAGAAACAGTCTTACTTCCCATCTCATCCCCTGTCTCTAACAGAGTAGCAGTGTATCTGGACAGGCCTGCTGGCTCTCTGTCTTTCTACACAGTTTCCTCTGAGACACTGATCCACATCCACACATTCCACTCCACATTCACCGAAACCGAACAACTCTACCCTGGGTTTGGGTTTTGGCCTGGGTCTGGCTCCTCAGTGTCTGTCTGATAGAGGAGGGATAGAAATTACTCCGTGAATAAACAAAACTGAGATTATGCTGCACTCTGTAGACGATCACACTCCTTGTGTTTTCGCTGTTGACAGCCAAAGACGTTATATGGGGCAAGAGAGAGAGAGAGACTTCCATCTTCATGTGAGAATATGAAGAATATATTTCCACCTAGATTTAGGAGTGGTTTAATTGACTCAGAGCCGTGTATATAGAAGAGTCGCGACAGCTCACTCCAATGGACCAGTTTTTTACTCAAGAGTTCCAGGAAGTAAGGTCCTGGATTAAGTAGCACTGTCGAGTTGCAGCAAAATGGACAGTTTGTATTGTACTTTGATTTTTTTTTTTTCTTTTAAGAATCAAATTGTACATTATCAGCTTTATTTTAGCATTCAAAAGAAGCGCGAGACCCCTTCCTGGCTGTTCATTGGCTAATGAGTCACGCATTTTGGTCCTCCGCTGACGCCACTCTCTCTAGTGGACACTAGTTTGACTGTAAAGAACACATGAACCAATCACTGTCAGCACAATGTGTTGTACGTCCAGGGAAACTGGACAGGGTTTGAACACCACTCAGGTTCTGTTTGCAACATGAAGATTTCATTTGGAAAATGAAGGGAATCAAATATGAAACAAAACAGAATCAAGCTGTTGTTTATGATGACTGGGTCAAATATTTTTCTTTTTGATCTTTGTTATATTTGGTGTTTTAGCGATCGCATGATTCCAAGCTTATTGTTTTAATATATATACTGTATATCATTTATACTGAGATGTGGTCATTAAAACTGTATGCAATCTGTATATAAATGGCATTGATATTTTGAACAAAATATGTTCTAATAGACATATTAGAGATTGTTTCTACAATGCTAGGAAAATAACGCCACATGGGAACTTTTTTCTGGAATTCTCATTTTACAGATATTAACTGGTGCAAAGCATGGCTTGTTCCTTGTTGCTTGTTACAACATGTACATTTCTAGATGTTGATAACAAATGTATGTATCTTTTGTAAGACTGACCAAGAAAGTGTAAATTTTGTTTTATGGTTACCTTTATTACTTTTCCTAAAGATTTTGAAAACTATATATTGTGCAGTACGGGACGTAATCACCAGATGCCCACGATACGATAGTATTGCGATATGCTAGTTTTGCGATATATTGAATATTACGATTATTACCTTTTTTCAACTGCAAATGATGTCCCCAAATTAAAACTTTGGCAACACCTGGTTTATATCAGATCAATTTTCCAGTCTGTTCATCTGACTTCAAACTATCTTTTTTTTTCCAGCAACATTGTCAAGTAGACAGACCAACAACTTTCATCAAGTCCTGTCATAGTTGCATGCACGGATGCACCTGACAAACTGAACTGTTTGTTACAGTCTACTTACAGTCCACCTTAACTGGATGTGTGTGTGGACTACTGTCTGTACTTAGGTATTTTTTGAACAATGCAACTTCACTTGTGCAAAACATCTTGTGCAACCCATTCAGCAACTGGGGAATGTGTAAATTACTGTTGCAACAAACTGTTAAAACAAAATAAAACAATAAGTAAAATATGCTACTGTTTGTTTACTTGTCTTGGAACTAAAGTTTATAGCAGCAAAATTGTCAACTAGACAGACTGACTGACAAACACTTTCATAAAATCCTGTCATTAGTTGCATGCAGCACCTGACAAACTTACAGTCCAACGTAAGACTTAACTGAATGCAACCATGTGACTACTGTAGTAGGCTAGGCTACTATTATTTTGAACAATGCAACATCACTTCTACAGAAAAATAGTCCATTCAGAAACTGGGGAATTAGTGAAAATAAAATAAAAGTGTACTCTTAAAGTAAATACAACGTGCTACTGTTTGTGTTTGCTGCTGGCCTTGGAACTAAAGTTTATAGGCTATTACTGTAGGCTATTAATAATTTTGAACAATGCAACTTCACTTTTACAAAAAAAGAAAATAGTAAGAATAAAATAAATTGTGCTCTTAAATAAAATAACATAAATAAATAACATGTGCTACTGTTTGCTGCTGGCCTTGGAAGTAAAATCTTTTCAAAAACATTTGGACAGTGACAGAATGTTAGCATTCTTGTTCAGAAATATGAGCTGATCAACATGCTCTGAGGTCAGAGTGCTCCTTTGTGCAGTGACAATGTCTCCATGCAGCTGTTGAGAAGACTGAAGATGCTAGTACGTGGGATACAAAGGTATCTTTTTGCCAGCTTGGTCAGGAAAGGAAAGCCTTGCTCATGGGATCTCCACCAGCCTAGTGGGTCTTCTGCGAGTGCCAGTGGTGCACCATGCTGGTATCTTCACCTCCTCCTCAGCTATGGCAGAGAACGATTTTGGTAGGGCTGCTCCATCTACTCCAGCATCACTATGACCAAGCAAGTCTGCTAGTGCTTTCCTACTCTTGACATGATGTCATCTTGGCAGGTGGGGGTCCAGGATCCTCCTCCTCAGTGTCACCAGGTTCCTCGTGATGTTCCTGGACCTCTGGCTCAGAGACTCCTGCCTAATTTCTTCCTGTATAGCACACCCACACAGACTGGGGGGGGGGGGGGGACAAACAGAGAGGGAGAGAATGTCTTTGAAGACCCATCATCAGTGTTGGGGTAACTCATTCCAAAAGTAACATATTACATGTAATATATTACTTTTAGCAGTAACTCAGTAATATAACTTATTACTTATAGGATTTCAGTAATATTATACCAGTTACTTTGTCAAGTAACTCAATTACAAATTTAGTTTTTTTTTTAAATCAAAGCACATATTTAAATAAAGATGGAATAATTTCCTAATTAAACTGTCTGTTTTTATGCAAATAACCACCACTACAGATGACAATAACAAAGGAAAAGAATAACATTTAGAATTGTTGATTGTTTACACTGACTTCAAGGTGGTTGACATTTTTCGGGATGGTTCCGGGGCAGCGATGTCCTTCTGCTGCTGCTGTTGTTTTGGTAAAAGTAATGCAAAAGTAGTGTAATAAGTAACGAGTTACTTAAAAAAATAAAATCCTGTCATTAGTTGCATGCACCTGACAAACTTACAGTCCAATGTAAGACTTAACTGAATGCAACCGTGTGTGGCTACTGTAGTAGGCTAGGCTACTATTATTTTGAAGAATGCAACATAATTTTTTCTACAAAAAAAAATTGTCCCTTCAGCAACTGGGGAATTAGTGAAAATAAAATAAAAGTGTACTCTTAAGTAACTAAAACATGCTACTGTTTGTGTTTGCTGCTGGCCTTGGAACTCAAGTTTATAGCAGCAAATGTAGACATAGTTGAAGTGTCAGCTGCATGCACCTCCTGACAAACTGAACTGTTTGTACAGTAATGTATTGTAGTCTACTACAATACTTAGCCTACAGTCCAACTTAACTGAATGCAAATGGGTGTGGACTATGCTACTGTAGGCTATTAGGTAATTTGAACAATGCAACTTCACTTTTACAAAAAATAAAATAGTAAGAATAAAATAAATTGTGGTCTTAGGATAAATAACATGTGCTACTGTTTGCTGCTGGCCTTGGAAGTAAAAGAAAATGTTCAAAAACATTTGGACAGTGATGGAATGTCAGCATTCTTGTTCAGAAAGATGAGCTGATCAACATGCTCTGAGGTCAGAGTGCTGCTTTGTGCAGTGACGATGTCTCCATGCATCTGGCCCTGGCCTCCATGCATGTAGGCCAGGGCTATTCAACTAAATTGTTCAGGGGGCCACATTGTCAGGTGTGACCGAGTTAGGCTACTCTACACAAACAGTAATATCGTAAAGTAACGTATTACTTTCAAATGAAAGTAACTAGTAATATGTAGTACAGTAGCCTATATTACATTTTGAAAGACACTGCCCATCATATTATATTATATATATTATATCATATTAACCTGGCTGAACCTCATGTAATCCCGGTGCACTTTTTTTTAATGTAGGCCTAGTGTATTTGCTGATCACGTTTTGTTATTGTAGATCATGTGATGAGTGATCATGAAAAGAAAGACAACCACCAGTATGAACAGAAATCAATTCTCATAAAGAATAAAGATTACTGTAATACTTTTGTTTCGTTCGGAAAAAGCCCTTTCCTCATACCGTAGGCTACATCAGATTGATACAGTGTGGTTTATGAGTTTATATCATAAATATTAAGGTCACCTTGAGTCACATCAGCAGGTTTTATTCAACATATTGAAGTCAACAATCTGCACAAATGTTCTCCTCTCGTCCATCGGATTAGCCTGACACAGCTAGATGGGGGCGGCATTGTTTCTTGTGAACACAATACCGCCCCCGTCTGGCAGAGTCAGGTTACCATCGGATGGCAGAAGACAAAAATTTAAATCTCGCGATGTTACCGCTGCTGTCAACGGAGAGGAAGAATTGCGGAAGTAGGCGAGGTTTTGTGACGGATAACCAGCAGGCTAACAGCTAACAATCACTCTAAGCATCACATCACCAAGCCATCAGCTGAGACAGAGACAGAGACCCAAAGGTAAAGTACCGAGACATCCACTCGCTGCTTTACGTGTTGCTTTCTGTCAGAGATCTAACACATGTTGCCTCCTGCTGTTAGGCGTAGACACAGCTGCTGCTGTTAGCCGGCTAGCTTCAGAGCTAAGCTAGCCACAGCAGGAAATCAATCTGTTTTCTCTGTTAGGAAGTCAGCTGAGTGTGTGTGATACATCTGCTAAACATGACTCGTTATGCTGACTGACTGTCATGGTGTCATACGCTATATACCAAAGCTTGGCTAGCTAGCTAGTTAGCCTAGCTCGTCAGTTAGCCTAGCTAGCTAGCTGCTTCCTTTCCTTTTGTTTTGACGTCCAGATCTAGCGCTACGGTTTATTCTCAAGTTCTCAGTTTGTCTCATCGCCAACTGATAGGAGTCAGACACCTCCCGTGACCCGGGCAGGGCAGGGTGTGACCCGGGCAGGGGCAGGGTGTGGACTGTGGTTAGCCTGTCTGAGGCTAAATTGTGCTGTTGTTTGTTTCCCAGCAGCAAGATGACAGCCGCACCTTACAACTACTCCTACATCTTCAAATACATCATCATAGGTGAGTCTGCGGCCTGCCTGTAACACACACACACACACACACGCACGCACACGCACACACACACACACACACACACACACACACACACACACACACAGAGCAGGTGCTGTGCCAAAAAGTGAGTCTGCCAAAACATGATTGCCATCATCAGATTGCAGATATTTAAACTGGTAAAAAGGACTGGATTGGTTATGGCACAGACAAGGTAAAATAATGCAGTGTCATAAGGATAATTGTAAAAGAGATTGTTTATTTATTTTATATATAACCCATCTGTAAATCATGTTCATTATAGTCTAGTTTCCAAATACGGAGTATTCATGTAAATCATGTAAAAAATAAAAGTATGCCATGCCTGATTATGCTATAAACAGCAAACACTTCTTTGGCCACAATTGTGATTATTCAGTTACAAGAGACATTAAAGTTCCACAACAAAATGCCTTTGCTGTTACCACGGACATCAAGTTATTTGTATTTGCATGTTATGGTTGTTTGATCCAGACAAAAGCAGCTGTAGATGTATATAAAGTAACTGGGCGATAAAGCAGCAATCACTTTTTGGCATGGCAGTGGCACACACGTCTGAGGCAGGACACACACACACACACACACACACACACACACACACACACACACACACACACACACACACACACACACACAACACACACACACACACACACACACACACACACACACACACACACACACACACACACACACACACACACACCAGGACTGTCCCAGCCATCAGGCCCAGGGTAGAGACCTCATTCATTGCCACACATTCCTACCAGGAGCTCCACTGTGGCAGGTCTGTGGTCAGTGTCTGGCTCCATGACACTGTGGCAGGTCTGTGGTCAGTGTCTGGCTCCATGGCACTATGGCAGGTCTGTGGTCAGTGTCTGGCTCCATGGCACTGTGGCAGGTCTGTGGTCAGTGTCCATGGCACTGTGGCAGGTCTGTGGTCAGTGTCTGGCTCCATGGCACTGTGGCAGGTCTGTGGTCAGTGTCTGGCTCCATGGCACTGCAGCAGGTCTGTGGTCAGTGTCTGGCTCCATGACACTGTGGCAGGTCTGTGGTCAGTGTCTGGCTCCATGGCACTGCGGCAGGTCTGTGGTCAGTGTCTGGCTCCATGGCACTGTGGCAGGTCAGTGTCTGGCTCCATGCCACTGTGGCAGGTCTGTGGTCAGTGTCTGGCTCCATGGCACTGTGGCAGGTCTGTGGTCAGTGTCTGGCTCCATGGCACTGTGGCAGGTATGTGGTCAGTGTCTGGCTCCATGGCACTGCAGCAGGTCTGTGGTCAGTGTCTGGCTCCATGGCACTGTGGCAGGTCTGTGGTCAGTGTCTGGATCCATGGCACTGTGGCAGGACTGTGGTCAGTGTCTGGCTCCATGGCACTGTGGCAGGTCTGGCTCCATGGCACTGTGGCAGGTATGTGGTCAGTGTCTGGCTCCATGCCACTGTGGCAGGACTGTGGTCAGTGTCTGGCTCCATGGCACTGCAGCAGGTCTGTGGTCAGTGTCTGGCTCCATGGCACTGTGGCAGGTCTGTGGTCAGTGTCTGGATCCATGGCACTGTGGCAGGTCTTGGTCAGTGCCTGGCTCCATGGCACTGTGGCAGGTCTGTGGTTAGTGTCTGGATCCATGGCACTGTGGCAGGTCTTGGTCAGTGCCTGGCTCCATGGCACTGTGGCAAGTCTGTGGTCAGTGTCTGGCACTGTGGCAGGTCTGTGGTCAGTGCCTGGCACTGCAGCAGGTCTGTGGTCAGTGTCTGGCACTGTGGCAGGTCTGTGGTCAGTGTCTGGCACTGCAGCAGGTCTGTGGTCAGTGTCTGGCTCCATGGCACTGCGGCAGGTCTGTGGTCAGTGTCTGGCTCCATGGCACTGCAGCAGGTCTGTGGTCAGTGTCTGGCTCCATGGCACTGTGGCAGGTCTGTGGTCAGTGTCTGGCTCCATGGCACTGCGGCAGGTCTGTGGTCAGTGTCTGGCTCCATGGCACTGCAGCAGGTCTGTGGACAAAACTGGTATCCTTGATATGAAAAGGGTTGGGAATCACTGGCCTAGGGGACCTAAATCTAAATCTTGAGCTCTCCCTCTCTCTTTAAATAATGACATAATTGGTCTAAATAAATGAGGTTGCTTATAAATAAACAAACCTAAACATGTGTATCCTTGTTGAGGCAAGTGGTGATAATTCAAAACCAGACGGATCATCATGCTATAATGTATGTAACACCTGTATCAGTGCAGATGGATTCATCAACAGTGAAGACTCTGCTATAAGTTGATCATTTGTGCTTCTGTGGTGAACGTCGGCATTAAAGGAACACTCTGCCCATTTTCAACCAGCTTTGTATCATTAGAACATCAGTAGTATATCAGAAAACTGTAAACGGTTTTGAAATCTGTCATTTAATTTGACAGTTATTGAGTGTTAAAGTGTGGACCAGTGACATCACTGGTCCACACTAACTCAAATTAATAACTCATTAACTCAAATCAACTCTCAATAACTGTCAAACTAGATGAATGATGAATAGTTTGACAGTTATTGAGAGTTGATTTGAGTTAATGAGTTATTAATTTGAGTTAGTGTGGACCAGTGATGTCACTGGTCCACACTTTAACACTCAATAACTGTCAAATTAAATGACAGACTTCAAAACCGTTTACAGTTTTCTGATATACTACTGATGTTCTAATGATACAAAGCTTGTTGAAAATGGGCGGAGTGTTCCTTTAACATGATCTTTGGACCGTTACGAACTGTTAAAGTTCTGCCATAAAACTATATTGATGATACGTATCCTTGCACATTTTTAAGTGGGTATACTCAAATCCTGGAGCCTTCAGTGGGTATAACTGCGTATCATGTAGACTGAACCACTGGTCTGGGGTCAGTGCCTGGCTCAATCAAGTTTGTTTATTGAGCGCATATTTATCACAAGCATGTCTCAGAGGGCTTTACAGAGAATGTGTGTAGCTAGATTAGGGCTGGGCGATATGACCAAAATCTCATATCCCGATACCGATATATATCACGATATAGCATATTTTCTTTAAGTTAAGTTAAATGTTAAAATGTTGTCAAACCTCACAAAGGATACATGCATTCAGAATACACATAAGCATGGCTATTCTTTACAACACAAATAATAATAATTAGTTGCAGGGCAGTAGAATGAAACACAAACTGAACCACACCACCAGTTCGATTTTCAAAGATTACATTAGAGCAAAACGGGTAGAATAAAAGTTATTTAGCCTATAGTTCAGTCCAGTTCTCTCAGTTCCTTTATAAAGGAACAAAAATGCTCTACTTCGGGATTACCAGTTCAGTTCACTCAACAAAAGTACTCCACTCCGGGATTTCACGGTTATCCAACCAACACAACTCACCCAGGGAAAGCTAAAAGCTAAAGCCAACGATAGACGTTTTGTTGTCGGCCCTCAAGGGATTTCCTTGGGATGATGAGAGGATGGGAGGAGATGTTTTGCCATGTTTAACGTTAGGAGGACACACGCAAATATGGATCAAACGCGGACTTAACACAGCGCAAATGCCTGGGTAGGCTAGGCAGGTAACTAGGGATGTCAATTTTCGGTTAATTTCACTTTCGATTAACCGACGCTAATAATCGATTAACCTATCGGTTAATTCATAATTTTTTAATAAAAAAAAAAAAAAAAAAAAAATTGTCTATTTACTCAATGAGCTCATGCCCAAACAAGGCGTGTCTATTTAGATGCTGAAATGTTAATGCTTTTTGTGTTAGAATTATGCCTTTATTTTTTGTTGGCTTTGCTGAAATTTTTTAAGTTTATTGCCACATTTTGATCAGGTAATCATTCCAAAATCATTCTGGCTCTTATATGGATGACAAGGAAATATATTTTTGAGAGCTTTATTTCCTGTTTATGTAAACATTACAACAACAACAATCTGTTATTTCTTTTGATTTTTTCACATTAGGCCTACTGTCTTTTGCAGCATAAAAACTTAAACAAAATATAGCCTATTTCGATTTGCTGCCAACAATTGAACAAAATTTGAACAAAATAGTTGCATGATGCAAAACACTGTGCAAAATCTGCAAGGAAACTCAAAAAACGTGTCAAAAAAAAAAAAAAAAATATTAACTGATAGACCGACAGCAATAACCGAACAACGACGTTAGCGATGGTTAATCGATTAACGGTTAACCGTTGACATCCCTACAGGTAACATCTCCCTGCTCTTTAGCCTACTCACCGGCTGATTTGTTCCACTTATAAAGGGACGCAAGGGGCTTGTTGACACAGAGTCTGGTGCGTGTGTGGACTGTGGACGTGAGTAAAAAAGAAAACAGAATGAAGAAAGCACAGCATGATGGACAATATTGCCGTAAAGGGTGTTATTTGCAACACGGCGATATAAACGATAGAGCATCATATGAGACGAAATACATTTTCTATCGTCCAGACGAAATATATCGTCATATCGCCCAGCCCTAAGCTAGATCTAACTAAACACAATCAATGAACACAATTTGATACATTTATACAGGACAAGCATAGTGAAAAACACAAGGTAGGCAAGATAACAGCTGATTTTAGCAAGACAATCTATTCTCCGCCTAGCACCTCAGTCTTAGCGCCTAGCACCCCAGTCTTAGCGCCTAGCACCCCAGTCTTACCGCCTAGCACCCCAGTCTTAGACACAAAATGCACACAAGGAAAAAGTCCCAAGAAAAAACCTTAGTAGGGAAACTTGGAAGACATCTTGAGGGAGCTGAGGCAAATAGGGACCCCCCAACACCAAACACCCTCCCATGGGTTCAGTGCCTGGCTCCATGGCACTGCGGAAGCAGTTGAGCCTTTCTCGTTCACCTTCCCTGTCAGATTTTCCACCTGGTCCAGGGATTCGAGCCAGCAACCTCGATAAAGACACTAATCTTTCTTCCATGTAGGGAGCTAGGTCTCATTTATAAACCAGTGCGTAGAATTTCAACTTGAAATGTTGCACACATGCTCGATCGGTATCGGTATTGTGTCGGTATCGTGATCGGTGTTGGTATTGGTGTGGTCGACCTGGGCCTTCGGCACCCCGGTATCATTATCGGTTATGACAATGTCACGTTCGTGACTCACAGACAGACAAAATCAAATAAATATTAAATAATCATTCATTAATCGTCATTGAGGTAAACATTTGAAATAATTGTAATAACTGAAGTTATAGATAGCCCTAGATTGTGGAAATGTAAATGTAACAAAATGATTATCTACAATTAATTGGGCTTTAAGTGATCGATCTGTATCTGTCTGTCTCTCTCTCTGTCTGTCTGTCTGTCTGTCTCTGTCCGTCTCTGTCTCTCTCTCTCCCCCAGGTGATATGGGAGTAGGGAAGTCTTGTCTACTGCACCAATTCACAGAGAAGAAATGTGAGTCTTCCTCTTCTCCTCCTCTTCCTCTCAGTGGTGTAGTGCCGGGTAGACGGAGTCTATCCACTTATTTTTCAGATGGTTTTGCGTCTACCCACTTCTAGCAGCAGATTCCACCAGGAAACGTTGCATGACGACCATGAGGCAGACACCGGAGCTGGTCGCAGTCTGTCTAGTGAACACCTGTGTCCACCAGAGGCGTCCCCGAAGCAGCTTCCGCTCTGCTCCACTAAACAAATCGGCCTGTGTATTTTCGCTTCCCTCTTTGAGTTTCGTCAAGCAGCACACAGCAGATCGAGCTGGGCAGGAATTCATGAGGATAATAATAAAATAAAACATCCTGTCGATTTTCAAAATAAAACTTGTTACTGTATGTCAAGAGAGAAACAGTCACACATTGAGGGGGGGGGGGGGGGGTTTAGCCTGCTTTCTATAATAATGCATCCCTCAATTACTTGAATGCTTCCATTATTTTGGCAGCTACTTGGGTTCAAATTAACTTATTGAGTTGGTTTGAAATGTGTGTATCAATGAAGTAAATTCAGTAATGTTCAGGTTATGGAGCCTAATTGTTTCCATTGATACATTTGTAGCCTATAATTCAATCACAATGTTGTTGTTTTTGTAGACGCCAATAATGGTATCTACAAGCAAAAGTAGTTTAAACTAGTAAGTCTAGTTAAAAACTATTTAAAATCCTATATACATACATGTGTGTGTATATGTATATATATATATATATATATATATATATATATATACAGTGTGTATATATATATATGTATATATGTATATGTGTATATATATTTATATATATATATATATATATATATATATATATAAAAATCGATTCACTTAAGTATCGCGATTTTTTGAATCGATCTTTTATTCCAGAATCGATAATCGCGTCATTTTTTTCTGTTTATGTATGAAATGTTACCACTTTCATCCAGCACATTATAGAGTGCTTCCCTCTGCTCCGTGGCTCATACAGCCAATCATGTACCTTGTTAGTACAAGTGACACGGAAACAGCCAACCATTTAACAGACAAACTCCGAGTGCACCCGCCCCCACTCACACACAGCTAATCATATCCCTTGACAATGCAGAGCCGAGAGTACCGACATCTCCGCAGCACTGTCGAGTTGCAGCAAAATAGACAGTTTGTGTTGTACTCTGAAAGGGTTTCCCCCCCCTTGAATCAAATTGTACATTATCAGCTTTATTTTAGCATGCAAAAGTAGCGCGAGACCCATTCCTGGCTAATGAGTCTCGCATTTTGGTCCTGCGCTGACGCCACTCGTTTGATCTCACCCGGCGTTACAAAGAATTCGATGTGGGTGATCGAGTTTCAATTCGTGTTAACGTAACGTGTTAACATGTGTTCTATCTATTAATAAGCGCCCGGGAAATTAACGTTATTGTTAAGACACCAATTTCACAAATACGGACGTCTGCAACGTTCCTTTACGGAATGGCATCCGCAGCTCAATTCACTTCTGTGAGCAGAGACAAAGTTGAACTGTTAGAAAGGTTTTACTTGTACTTTGGGACAGGAATAACTCATTGTGTCATCTATTGAGCACACAGCTTATGACTTTATGTCATCTGCTTGGGCGGAGTCTTGATGGGTATATAAAACTAACTGATATGGAGCCTTCCCTCGCATTTTCAGCGAGGGAAGGCTTTTTCTCACCCAACCACCGGCGCGCAGTCCCCAGCATGGTCGCCCTCCAGCCCTACATACATAAGCCTATGACATATTTGTAGTTAAGCAAGTCAAAGCAAAACCCAGGCTTTTCCACACCTCTGATTCACCTACAGTAACGTTAACCCTACAACCCTGAAATACACGTTACCAAACGTTTTTTTTAGAAGGCTGGCAACGCTAGGCTGTCAACAAAGTAAAACGTCACCATGTCTGTAAATTACTGCTTGCAGTTGCACTCAGAGCATGTATGTGTGTGTGTGACAAATTAGACCTACCTGTGTGCCTTGAAAATAAGGTGGTTCAAAATAAAGTGGCTAAATGCAACCTTTTTCTTCTCGTTTTTTATTAATAAAAACGGGTAATTATAATTATCAATAATTATCAATATCGACTGATATGAAAGATGTTATATCGATATACTTTTTAACTATATCGCCCAGCCCTACTCATGATATAATATACAGTCTCTAGAAGTGTATGATTCAACTTTTCCCATGTTCTAGATTAAAAAAGCCAACAAACTGAAAAAAATAAAATAAAAAAAGAAACAAAAATCGCAATAAATCGTAATATCGAATCACAATAATCGTAGAATCGCAATACTTAAGAATCCCAATATATATCGGGGATTCGGGGACGGCTTTAGCTCAGGAGGTAGAGCGGGTCGGCCAATGACGCAAGGGTTGGCGGTTCGATCCCCGCTCCCTCCCAGCTGCTGTCGTTGTGTCCTTGGGCAAGACACTTAACCCCAAATTGCTCCCGATGGTGTGTAGGCACCCTGCGTGGTAGCCTGCCGCCATTGGTGTATGAATGGGTGAATGTAGACTATCTACTCATTGTAAAGCGCTTTGGATAAAAGCGCTATATAAATGCAGACCATTTACCATTTACCATTTACCATTTATATCGAATCGGCACCCAAGTATCGTGATAGTATCGAATCGGGAGATAAGTGAATCGGCACAGCCCTACAGTCTACCCCCTTCTCCAGGGACCACTACACCACTGCTGCTTCTCTTTCACCGCACACTGCAGAACGCCTCCACACCACCGCAGTGGAGTTTTGCATTAGTGCCAGTATTTCAAATATTTCTCGGTTTATGTTAACACCACCGTAGTATTAAATGTATCCATCAACATCTTTGTATGTATTTGTGTATGCAGTCATGGTTTATGTTAACACCACCGTAGTATTAAATGTATCCATCCACATCTTTCTATGTATTTGTGTATGCAGTCATGGCGGACTGTCCCCACACCATCGGGGTGGAGTTTGGGACGCGGATCATGGAGGTCCACGGTCAGAAGGTGAAGCTGCAGATTTGGGACACGGCCGGTCAGGAGCGCTTCAGGGCCGTCACACGCTCCTACTACAGGGGGGCCGCCGGGGCCCTCATGGTCTACGACATCACCAGGTACTGACCAGGAGGGCGCTTCAGTCTAGCATTGTAATTAGGGCTGTCCCAGCGAGTCGACGTAATCGATGACGTCGACTACGTAAATACGTTGACGCACGCTACGTGCTTCGACGCGTCACGTGTGGCTAATTTTAGCGGCTGAAGGTGCGTTCACACCGACCTATTAAAGTTTTTCGCTGGCGTCGAGTTTACATACAAAGTCAATGCAAACGAGCGATTGAGCGTATATTCGCCTGGGAGAAAAATCGCTGGGCGTCCGAGCGGCAGAGACAGAGCGATAGGGAGAAAATACGCTCGTCGCTCGAGATGAAATATCCCAACTCGAGCGAAAATACGCTGGCATCAGTCGCTCGCCGCTCAACGCTGATTGGCTGCCATGTGAGAGCGAGTCAAGGATCCCACTGGCTTGGAACAAACCGCTGGTTTATTGTGTGGCAACAAACCACATTGACAGGCTGACAGCTGACATGAAGTGAAGTCTGTCCTACCGGTATGGAGCTCGCATTAGGAGCACGCTGATAGGCTTTAGCTTGTAAACAATGACGGTGGCTCGTAGTGGACAAATATCATGACATTGCGTAACGTTATATCCCCCACATGTCCTTCATTTCGTGTGCCTGTTGATGAGCGATTTAAACAGAGCGACAGAGCGATTCCAAAGGGTTGACTTGAGCGACAGAGCGAAAAATAAATATCTCGGTGTGAACACACCTTAACTGTTACTTTTCGTTACTTTACATGGCAGTAAAATGCCACTGAATGACCAAATTGATTTAACTTTTAACCATTTTGATTTCCACTTTCAATACGGACCCCCAGCATTGGTTAGTTGTTAACGTCGTGACTATATTTATAACGTTAATAACGTACTCCGGTTTGCGGGCTGAATCTGTGTGTTGCGCAATAGCTCCAACCTCAGCACTCTGGCTGTAGACCCGAGTTATAAACTGGAAACCGGAGTAGCCTACGTTATAAACGTTATAAATATAGTCACGTTATAAACAACTAACCAATACTGGGGTCCGTATGGAAAGTGGAAATCGAAATGGTTAAAAGTTAAATCAATTTGGTCATTCAGTGGCGTTTTACTGCCATTTAAAGTAACGACAAGTATACAGACACAAGGTTTTTGGTATTCCTCCTGAAAGTGACTTGAATTTAATTTATTCTACTATTTTATTTTAAATTGCACTATATTCATTTTATTTGAGGACAAGCTCTTGCTTTAATTTTATTTGATAGATTTTATGTTGGACTGTTAAAGAGAATGAGATGGTTAAATAAAATACAGAAATTGAGAAGTTTTTGGTTATTGTTTTGGGTAAATTTATTGTTATATAATAAAAAAATTAAATAAAAAATAATCCTTAGATTAATCAACTAATCGAAAAAATAATCGTTAGTCGAATCGATAAGAAAATAATCGTTTGGGACAGCCCTAATTGTAATACATAATGCCTGTTTTTTTTTGTTTGTTTTTTATTATTTGTTTGTTTGTCAGGAACAATGCAGAACATTGTAACAGGTTACAATAACGTGATACAGATGTGTTGCAGGATTTCTAGCCCAGGCTCATTTGTAGAGCCTGACCGATAGTGAGGTCTCCAGACCAAATTTCAAGCAGAAGGCCACTCATGCATAATCCGATCACCCCCTGACGTCAGTCAAGTTCTAGCATGACGTGGTCAGTCAAAGTCCTAGTATGACGTCTGCAATGACGTCAGATATGACGTCAGTTAATTCTCATATATATAGCAAGGGTTCTACGTCACCTCTCTCTCTCTGGCCGATCATAGCAGCAGCTAGCTTCACGGCAGTCCATCTCCCCTGAAGCTGCCCTCCGAAGCGTTGTTTTGCACCATATCTGCAGACCGAATCAGCACCCGCAAGTCCTCTTTACCCGTGGATAATCCCTGCGGATCTCTCAACGCCCCCCACTCCACTCCTGATATGTCGGATTCCGAGCCAGAGCAGTCCATGGACAGTGATGACAGCTTAAACAACGATACCCTGTTCCGAATCGGCCACGGAGCGTATTTGCCTTCCGAGACGTCTGACGACACCGGCAGAGCGGCCGTGCCACAGGCTGCCAACGTAGCCACGATGAGAAGGCCTGGCACGTGCTCCCGTGGCACGGGGCGCGCCACTGCGATGGCCCGTGGGAGGAGAGCAGAAGACGAAGCGCCTCGCGCGAGTGGACGCCCAAGAACGCGTGCGAGCGAGCCGGAGGGAGAGGCCGCTCGGCGCGGGCGCGCGGGAGGCCGCGGACGAAGACCAGAAGAGGAAGCTGCCCCGAGAGCTGGGAGTCGCCAGGGAAATGCAGGCCGCGGGGCCGCCGTGAGACGCCATGTTCTTCCTGGTCGCACTGACCTCCAGGCTGCCGCCCCGGAAGCGGAAACGGCCCCATTCGCAGCTCCGCCGAGCCGACGGGTCGTTAACACATTGAGTGCCAAGGACGTCTGTGCACGTCCTAAAAAAAAGTAACGTTCAGTGCCAAGGACGTCTGTGCACGTCCTAAAATCATAATTCATATTATTCCATAATTCTGCTGTTTAAGGTCGTACCCAGCCAGTGAGCATGAATCCCTTCAAGGGATCACACGGCGCCACCTTAAACATCGACACGGAAGCTGCGCCACCCACCTCAGATCCTTTACTTTGTACAGGAGACAGCAGGGAAAGACGTGATCAAAGAGGAAACCGATGCATGCTTCAGCCAGAGAGCCGTATAGATTGCTCTGTCTGCAGCGGAGAGTGGGCTCGGCTGCATCCGCGCTCACAACTGAGCTCTTATGCTTCTATCTATCTCCACACGATTCCCTGCCAGAAAGCCAGCATCCGAAGCCGAACGGCCAAGCCTTTTCGTTCAGTCGCGTTTGGCATTTCCTTGATGCGCGCTGGGATTCGTCCGGGGCAAAAACGGAGTGTGAGAAAACAAACTCTGTGCGTGTGGGGAGGAGCCCGCAGCTCAGAGGTGGAGAGGGGGGGGGGGGCACGCAGGCTGCACAGAAACCACACCACGCCACCACATCAGAAAACACCAGCCAGAGTCAGTGAATGTGCTCGAAATTAGAGTGCAAAAGGTATTCATAAAAGTGACTATATCTTGGAAAGTAAAAAAAAACGACAGAAAACCCTTGAAAGTGCACTTTTTTCAAAGGCTGTCATTTCATAATGGAACTGTCTAGAAACAAAATTTCTTCTTTGGAAGAAGCAGGAGTGTTCAATGTTTCATTAAAGTCCAACCCTGTTAATATAGCCCTAATAGAAAAAATTCTATAGCTGTTTTCAACTGAATGGAAGTGAATCTGGCAGAGGCTGCAGACAATTTTACTGAAGCGCTGTGGCACTCAATGTGTTAAGAGCCATTCTGCTGTCCCTGCTAGATGCTAGCAGATCAGTGGAGGCTCGTCTGAGGGCTCTGGAAACCCCCCCCCCCCCCCATTCCCCCCCACGTTCGCCTCAGCCCAGCTGGTTCAGCAGCCGATCCTGCCCCCGCCGGTGCAGCAAGCTGACGTGTTCCCCACCACCACCCAACCCGCCCAGATGAATACCCTGGCGTCTGCCACGCCCGCCATCCCATTTGGTATGCCTTTTGTTTCTCCCTGTGCCAATGTTTCTCCCAGGCTGAGGTCCCAGATTTTGCAGCGCAGAGACATTCATTTAGTTAGCATACTCCTGCCATCCCCCGAGTGTAAAAGGAAGGTTACGGGTGACCCAGATGCCCCCGTCTATTTAAAGTCATCAGACCCCCGCCTGCCCAAAGACCTCTCCTTAGGCGACTTCCTGAACACGTTCGGCATTTACCGCGACGTGATTTGCAACGTGTACCCAGAGCGCCGCCCCGAGGTAGACAAATATCTGGCGCTAATAGGGGACCTCCACACCAGACTATTCTACCAATATCATAAAGCATTTTCCGCTAAAGCCGCCCTGATGATCACTCAGGCTAATAGGCGGCTTAACTGGTCCATCATGGACATGCAGATCTTCACATCGCTGGTTAGCGGGTGGCCAGCGAACACCTGCTACTTGTGCGGCGAACCGGGGCACTCTGCACAACTCTGCCCAAAGGCAGCCTTTCAGTCCAGCGCCGCCTCTCAGTCCAGCGCCGCCCCCACCCCCGCCCCCTCCCGGGCGCCCGGCACCAGCGGGTCCTCCCAGGCAGGCAACCAGGTGCGTAGCTATGGCCCCAACACGATCTGCAAATATTTCAATGAGAACGTGTGCACGTACCCTAACTGTATCTTCCTGCACGTATGTAGCAACTGCGGGGACGCCCACCCCCATTCCACCTGTCCGCGAAGGAACCGCCCCCCAAAGCTGCCCCCCAAGAAGGAGAGATTGGGCTTCCGGGGATACTAAAACTCCACCCCTCCACCCCCATCGACGCTGCTGTGTGTGTGTGTGTGTGTGTGTGTGTGTGTGTGTGTGTGTGTGTGTGTGTGTGTGTCTGTGTGTGTGTGTGTGTCTGTGTGTGTGTGTGTGTGTGTGTGTGTGTGTCTGTGTCTGTGTCTGTGTCTGTGTCTGTGTCTGTGTCTGTGTCAGCGAAGCACGTCTTATAACGAGAGTTTCTCCAGACCTCCGTCGTTTTAGATGGAGGTCTAACGTTCATCATTGCTAATAGTTTGGGTGCGTTCAACAATTGCGTTCAAACAGCGCGTTCCAACAATGTCGCTGATCTCTCTGTTTTCTCCATCTTTGGTTTCAGTTCCAGAGCTCTCAGGAGGCGCTGCGAACTGACTCCATATCGTCCAAGGACTCGGTTACCTATAGCAACACAGTCTTCACCAGCCACAGTGAGTTACATCCAATAATAAATCCCCTCCTCCTCGGACCTGAACCCAGCCCGACCCAAACCAAACCACCATTATGATGATTGCTTTCAATGTTGGACCAAGAACAACCATTATAAGCAAATGTGGGTAAATGGGCAAAATATAGCTAGCTAAGCAACTACTTTCTAGACTGTAAGGAAGCGTCGCTGTTCTCACTTTCATGAGAAGATCATTCTCTCCGAGATGCCTCGGGGAGAACTTTCTCCAGGATACAAGGATTCGACTTGGCTTCGATAATCACCCATCTTGTCTTTCTGCTGCAGTGCATGCTGGTCTCTCTCGTGCTGCAGTGCATGCTGGTCTCTCTCGTGCTGCAGTGCATGCTGGTCTCTCTCGTGCTGCAGTGCATGCTGGTCTCTCTCTTGTCTTTCTGCTGCAGTGCATGCTGGTCTCTCTCGTGCTGCAGTGCATGCTGGTCTCTCTCGTGCTGCAGTGCATGCTGGTCTCTCTCGTGCTGCAGTGCATGCTGGTCTCTCTCGTGCGTGGAGAAATGTGTCCCTCTCCTCTTCTAAAATGTATGATTGTTGTTGAACGTCTTTTAAGGAGCCGCCAAATGGTGGTTGTAGAAAGAAGCCCTCATTCTTTGATTCTGAGGGACTGACACCAAAACCTTTACGTTTACCAAAGATCCTGAAACATCTTCTCATATCAGACTGCACTGGTTGGTTGGAGCAGTTTAAGCCCATGGCACACCAATCAAAATTATCCAACAATTGCAGTTTTTAATGTTTAATTGGTGTGCCACGGGCCAAACACAAGGATTGTGAGGATGTGGAGTCTGGAAAAAGAAAAGGAAATCCGCACGCTGTTTTTTAAGCTCCCACGGTGAGTTTTTTAATTACAAAAAAACAACATTTCGACCCTCACGGGTCTTCATCAGGCAGTACAGAGAACAAGCTCTCTGTGCATGGGCATATATATAACCTCACATGGGGTGGTGGTTCCCCAATCAGGTGATGACAGACACCTGTGATCATTACAAAAAACATAATTGTTGAAATAATAGGTCTTTCAACAAGAATACAACTTTTTAAAGATCATATAATAACAGAGGTAAACTAATTCTAAAATACAAAAGAAATACAAGAAGTAAAACATGCAGGTAAATATTATTATCCCCATCTATACCAATAAGAAAACCAAAGAAATGTAAAAGTATAGTACGGTAGGCCAAGGTAGGTTCAGGCAGGGTTTGAACCCAGGACTCCCAGGTGAAAAAAAAAACTCACCGTGGGAGCTTAAAAAACAGTGTGCGGATTTCCTTTTCTTTTTCTATACGCGTATTTTTTCCAGCACCTGTTCAAATAATCTCGGATGTGCGTACTCTTCTGCAGGATGTGGAGTCTGCACACCAAACCTCTCCAAACAAGCCATGGCACACCAAACAAACATCTGTTTGTTGTAGAATGTTTGATTAGTGTGCCATGATGGGCTTTAGCAGCATTCCCAGAGCTGATGTTGTCAGAGGGGAGCAGATGAACCCGCTGCCTCCTGCCTAGCCCCTCTCACATCTCATCTGTATAATTAGTCTGTGGTCAGGATCATCTGCTGGAAGACTGCTTTCTCCCTCACTGCTTTTCCCATACAGCTTACAAGATACACAGTGTCCTGATCCATGCTGACTGTCCCCTGGATAAAACAGAGTCTGTAGAGCAGTGGTTCTCAAAGTGGGGTTCGGGGACCCCCAGAGGGTCCTTCAGAGAGGGTTCCAGGGGGCCCCCCAGCAAAACGGGGCGATAGTTTATTTTTTTACTAATTCCATCCATAATATGTAACACAATGACAGAATGTATGACTATTTTGATCATGGGTTTCATACACTTTCTGTTGATCATCCAAAGTCTCTTGCACACCTGAGAAGTCCTGTAGGCAGGTGCATAGGTGGAGTAGATGCACTTCAAGAAAGAAGGGACCAAAATGTTAAATTCCTGTTTGAGCAAGTGAAGACGTGCGCGGGAGTCCCTTTTTCCTCTAATAAAACATTTAAAAGTTAAAATCTTATCAGGTGGGGGACCCTGGGACGAAATCTTAATAAATGGGGGTCCCTGCATGGTCTAATTTGTCTCAGTTTAGGGGTCCTTGACGTGAAAAGCTTTGAGAACCACTGTTGTACAGAGTTTAGACTAGAGACTAGACTTGCAACTGGATGGATGTTCCTCCATGTCCTGGGCTGGGGAAATCTGACCAACAGATGTCACGATTCACTCTCATGTCTATGGTCAAATCATTTAGAATGAGAGTTAAATATCTCAAAAAGTATAAAGAATCACACATCTGCACATCTCCCGAAGACCCTGAACATTCTAAAGCTGAAAAGTTCATTAAAGTCCAACGCTTTAGAAAGACCCTAGAAAAGCAGATTGTTTTTTTCCCTGTCTGGTTTTGGCACTAATTAGCATCGTTAGCGGTTTGGTTTTGAGGCAAAGCGACCCGCTGTCGTCTCCTTATAAGGACGCCGTCTGTTAAAAACACACGGTCACATGATCTCTCTCTCTCTCTCTCTCTGCTGAGCTCCGCCTCCATGACTCTGCCTCTGTTTTCAGAGAGGATTCAACTGGCCTGATGGGATTTTTAGTAGAGAATCAGTGAAACATTTTAACTGTAAATAAACTGTCATTTGAAAAATGCCACTCTGCTATTCTGTAATATCTACTGTACTGTGGTGTAGTCCAGTAGGGCTACCATCTGTAGCCTGGTCATTTAAGGAATACTATACTTTCTACAATATTCTATAGTACACACCAGATATGGGGACTCAAGTCACATGACTTGGCATCGAGTCAGACTTCAGACTTGACTTGACTTGACTTGTGTTCTGGTGACTTGAAAAGGTTTCTAAAGTCTTGACTTGAGATCTTGTGTTTGTGTAAATGACAAATTGAAAGTGATGAGATTTGTTCCAGCAGACAAACTTAAAAAAGCAAACATTTTCTTTTTTTTAACTTTATTTATACAGGCGGGGTCTCACTGAGAGCAATGCTCTCTTTTTCAGGAGTGCCCTGTTCACATTCACACCTGGAAGCTGCCCAGTACAACCACAGTCTGATCTGCTGGCCACTGAGCAGCTCCACTGGAGCGGTTGGGGTTAAGGGCCTTGCTCAAGGGCACCTCAGTGGTGGTAATGAGGGAGGGGCAAGCGCTGCCTTTTCACTTCCACCAGTGCCACCACCCAGATTTATCCTGCTGGTCCCGGGCATGGATGTATTAAAACAACTGGATAGGCTATAGGACACGCCCACCCACTCATTTGAACGGAGGCTGCTCAGTGGCGCATGAAGCTCTTGTGGGGGGGCTTCTCTTCTGGGTTTTACTTCCGTGACCATGCGGCTCAAGGTGAAGTTTGCATGTCTGCCATGATATCTGCTTACGTATACCATGACGTCACCCGCTGGAGAAGCGCGTTCATGTCTGTTATGATGAGCAGAGCCCAGAGAGCCAGCCCAGAAAAGATGAGAGCCGCGCGCCATTGTTGTGTTGTGGTAAGGATGGGCTACTCGTGTAAACTAACACTGCTTCATATCTTAATAAAAGCCCACATCAGACTGTAATAGTAGCACAGCACACAGCTAACAAACCCAGCAGCCTGGTATCCAGTTTGAAGCTTCACATCAACAAGGAAGTGATGATGCTGAAGCCGCATGGACCCCAAGAAAATACAGCTTAAATATGGCTGTTGGTGGATTCTGAAGGAAAATAAGCGAATGAAAAAATATTTGATGATTAAAAGAGTCGTTTTTGACTTTGAGTGACACCCAGACATTTTTCCCTGAGCTTAACAGCTGCTGCTTTCCCCATGTAAGTGGATGAGAATGTCTCTTTCTGGGCTGCGTGGCGTCACGTGACTTGCAATACCGAGCTTGGCCACCATGTTCAATTTGCTCCACAGCCCGGCGCTGTTCCTGGAGGCCTGGTCCGCGGTAGTCTCGGCTCCCAGACGTTTGGTGAGCTGCGCCACCAAACGTCTGGGAATTTCACTGTCAGAAACTGTCTGTCCGAGCCCGGCGAGAACCGCCGGCAGCAGACACGCCTACATTTATTATTAGAATTTTATTTGGTAGCGTCAATGCCATTTATCATAGTCCTAACACAGAGCATGAAGCTGATATGCTCCAAACAAAATGTATAGCTGTGGTTTATTTTACAATCATTTTTCCTACCCGGAAGTGGTCTGCTTGCTACTGTGTGAAGTAATCAGCAGGCTCTGTAACGTTAGCCTCGGGAGTCTGGCTTATCGCCGGGGGAAAGACCTCTAGCCGCCGGGGCCGGATGAAACACGTCCTATAGAGAGCCGCAGGGATGACGTATTTTTGTAGGCTGAATGCGGAAGTCCCGAACTTCCTGGTTCCACACTGTTTTTGTCTATGGGATTTTTGAATGGGTTTTTGCCGATATGCTTCAAATAATGTCTGTGGGCAACGCAAGTTTAATCAAACGCGAACCAAGGTTCAGCGGGATAATCTTCACACATGAGGACCACTTTCATGAGTTTTGTAGCGTAAATGCGAGCCCTAGAAGTAAAATGCTCGAGCTAAGCTAATCCTGAACTACACACTGTCGCATAGGCTTCACGTCACGTCAGCAGTCAACCTGGACTGTTGTTGATGTGTGCACTGATTACCTCGGGCTGAACGGGGCTGAACCAGGTGAGGGAAAGAGAATTTCCGTGTTCGCCCTTTGAAGTGGTGACGTTATTGACGTATATATCCACATCGACTCAGCAGTGTAGTCTCATTTAGCCGTTTGCTAGCTAGCCGCCCGTTTAACGGCATGTAAAAGCTTCAAAACTCATAAAAGTGGTCTTCATGTGTGAAGATGATGTTACTAAACACTGGTTCGCGTTTGATTAAGCCAGCGTTGCCCAGAGAGATTATTAGAAGCATCGCGCCAAAAACCCATTCAAAACTCCCATAGGCGAAAACTGTATGGAACCAGGGGCGTTAGCATCGATGATTTCCGGACTCGTTACTGCGGCTCTCTATTAACAGGTTATGTTTCTTTCTAAGTGATTAATATGTTTCTCTGCAAATGCGACGATGTTTTGCGAGACACCGGTTCTGCATGAGCGTCACTGCCCCCAGAAAGCAAGCCCGCCCACAACACTCATGATTGGTTCTCCGATGCAAGGCAGCGCCACCTAACGTTATGCAAAGATTTAAATAGTAATATTCTCAGTCTTACAGGAGTGAAACGGATTAAGACTGAGGGCTGAGTCTAGGTCCGCGGGGACTGAACCGACGACCTTCTGGTCACAAGCTCGCTTCTCTAATCTTTAGACCACCACTGCCCCCTGTCTGAATTTGTATGGAATGATTGAATTGATTGAAGTTGAAACTGCTTATAGAAATCAAACTCATGATGCTCATGATGTCTTACCCAGTTTTTATCCTATTAAAACCACATTGCATAGAAAAGTCCTGATTTAGGTACAATTCTTTTGTTTTCTTTAACATTAAATGATACTGGACTGATCTGCTGTTCTACATTTAGATTTGAGACTTGACATTAATGACATGGACTTGACTTGGTAATCCACATTGACTTGGAACTTGACTTGAGACTTGTGCCTCAAAACTTGAAACTGACTTGGGACTGGAGCAAAGTTGACTTGGTCAATGGTCTCACCTCTGGTACACACTGTATTATAGTATTCTATAGTGTGTATGAGGAGTGACTTGGCTCTGTAATCTGTTTTCTTCTTCACGTGTTGAGAGCGCCATCCCTCTGTGTTTCAGACAGGAAGCTGGGCGAGGTGGAGCGAGGCGTTCAGAAGCTGGAGCTGACCGGCAAAGGGAGGGTGCAGCTGAGGGCGGGTTCAGAGGTCAACCTGGCGTCTGCCGGGAAGCAAAACAAGCGCACCTCCTTCAGACAGTCTCTGGCCATCTGCAGCGAACAAGCTCAGGTAGGTAACAGCGTCAGGACTCCTCTGCTCTTTCAGTTTTAACACATTGAATGCCAGCCATGTTTTCATTCCTGTAGGTAAGTTGTGCCAGGGGTGTTTTTGACGATTCTGGCTCATTTTACAAGAGCCGAGGATTCTTTTCTGTTAAGAATTCATGAACACCAATCATCTAAAAATAACTAATAGAATGTGTGCTTTCTCTGTCTAAAAGAGTTAGTTTGCAGAGTTAGTAGTTATGTAGATATTAGCCGTTGAGTACAGCATGGTTTCAGCGTCTGGAAATTTATTCAGAGATAAATGGCTTTTTGTGAAACAGTCACTTTAACCATTCATTTTTGGCATCAGTAAGACCGTCAGACATTCTAAACAATAGTTTTGAACAGTAATTTCCTCCATAACAACAGGAAACACCCCTCTCATTCAAACTCCTCCCTCCGTGTGTCTTCTCCTCCTTCCTCCTGGCTGTACAGCGGGCGTGTCAGAAGCGCTTTTGCTGCTGCCTGCCTGTGTGCCTGCCTGCCTGCTTGCCTGCGTGCGGACGCTCCTTGTGCGAGTCAAGATGGGCCGGGGAATGCGTGGGCGATGGGCAGATGTTGATTCTGGCCTTTCTGAGGTGTTTCAAAGTGTGTTTCACCTATGATCTATTTTGCAAATCGCTCTCCGCTCTCTGTGTGCTGCTGCCGGTGCGCGGCCGCTCTCAGGCAAGACAAGTCTTGAATGGATTACTGTAAAATCGCCACGGCATTTCCTTGAACGGCTTGGTCCCGCGGCAGTTTTTTCTTTGATTTCGGTCGTCTGGGGGAGCACTGTCAACACTTAGTGGGTCGGTAAAATAGATTATACACATTATCTTGCTCCAATAGTGATCTCGAAGATGTAAAAGTTGTTGATTGATGTCCCACCGTCAAAAAAAAAAAATGTTTATGTAAGACGAGTAAACTCGGCTCTGGCACTTAAGCGCTGGATTATGTAAGACGAGTTAGGTCGTCTCTGGCACTTAATGTGTTAAAGGTGCAACCTGTAGCATTTAGAGTTTCTCCACATGAAGACTACATTTCCCATCAGCCCCCGTTGCGTCCTGAGATGTGGAGTGTCAGTGAAATGCCTAAATGTAGGTCTTTGACTGCTCTGCATGCTCACAACTCTGCTGGTTTCTCTGGGTTTTCCTGTCAACTCTGCTGCTCTCTGCTGGCTGCTCTCTCCTGGTGCAGGCCGGGTTCCTGAACCCTCTGCTGCGGCGGACAGCCTCGGCTAAAACCTCTCTGAGAAAAACTCCGTCAGCGCTCTTCATCGAACACGGCAACGTCTTCCAGAGGAGGAAGGTCAGATGTGTTTTTTGTTTTTATTAAATACATCTTTTTCTATCATACTGTATTTCCTTGAAAAGAAAAACATAACCTGGATACCAGTAAACTCTTGGTGTCTGTTATGTAATGTAAGTGTAGTTTGTAGTAACATACACCAGTGCATTCAGGAGGGCGATGAGAAACAGGTGTGGCCCACACCTGTGCTCCTCTCTGTTCCCCACACCGTGTGGGGAACAGAGAGGAGCACACACGAAGACCAAAAGTCTGGTGGCCTCTGGTGGCCAAGAGCATGGTAGCATCAGGCCTTGATGCCACCCTTGACAAAATACTGTATATAACTGCTGCTCTCTTATCCAGTCTACTCTGGTTTGACTTCACAGGAATGGGAGACCAAAGCTGCTGTTTGACCCTGTGGTCCCTCATCAGATCCTCTGCACACTGCAGTATGTAGTAAATACTGCTTTCATCGGTATAGTATGCAGTACACACTGCATACATTGTTCATCGGTAGTATAGTATGCAGTACACACTGCATACTGTGTTCATCAGTAGTATGTATAGTATGCAGTACACACTGCATACTGTGTTCATCGGTAGTATGTATAGTAGGTGGTACCAAATACAGCCTGTGTGTTTCAGAGAGCAAGGTGGAGTCTCCTGACCGCTCACCTGCCAATCAAACTGCACTGAACAGGTCATTCTTGCTCCAGCGGCACTGCTCTGCACCGTCTACCTGAACTCCTTCAGGTGGTTTTGTTATACTGCAACATCTGTGTGAAGTTTTCTTTGTACATTCCACTTTTTAAATGTCTTTTTTTGTGTTGTAACTGTAGTTGGTGTTATTAAACTAACTAAATATGCCTCTAAAAATTGTTTAAAGGGCTTTGGGGAACCCATCAGGGCTTCTGTAGTTCGCAAACAACAGTGAACCCAAGAAGGTTCCTTGAGGAATCCCTTCATAAAGTGTTGATGAACCCTGGTGCTTCTTCCAGGAACCTCTATCATAGGGTTCTTCAAGGACACTCTGGGGTTATTTTATCTCGTGAGGAACCTTAAGGTGCTTATTGTGGGTGCTAGCAGAACCCTTGATGATTATAGTTATAGTTGACTGGATCTTTGCAGTCTCTCACACAATCAAAGTTATCCTGACATCAATTGAAGCATTTTATTCTAAACTGAGGTCTCCAGAATCTACCTGCTCTTATATTATTGATCTTCAAGTAAAACTTACTATGTAATATCACTGTTGTGATTAGTTATCCTCATCCTTATCAGATGCTTAAAAAATGTAATGGTGAATTTCAGGTAGCACATTTTTTTTATATTGTATTTTTGTTTTTGTTTAACTCCACATGCTTTATTTAATGTAATTCTGTCGTATAATTCAAATAGCATCGTATCTGTCCTCACCATGCACTTATTTGCTCAATTAAATAATTAACTCCATGATCTATGTTTGCAACTATGACATTCACTTATTTGTGCCACTGTGCCAGTTTAAGAATATATATATATTTTGTAATCTCAGGATCTCTTTGTTAATTTTGGACTACATATTGACCTGTAAAATGATTTGGTTATTATATTAAAAACTGATTTACATAAAATGTGCCTTTCAATCAATCGTTTGCTTTTATTTGTAAAGGGTTAACTTAGTAGTTTTATATTGTTTATTTTAAACATTGTGTATAAGGGGGAACTCCCCCAATTTGCAAAATAAATTGTGTTATGTTAATGTTAAAAGATATAAATGCTCTTAAAAGAAGATAGGTATAGTTGGAATCGTTGGTAGAGATGGGCCATTGTATTTAAACAAGCAGTATTCTACCATAGTGACCTATATACTGTAGTAGAAAGACACTTATTTTTTCATTATTGCAAAGCCACACCACAGTAAAGAGATGTGTGTAGTTCTTCATAGATATAGCCTCTTCATTTTGCTCTAAAAGTGCACTAGATCGATGCATTTTACTTTAAAATGTACAACATTTTCTTCCGGGGGAGAATCCCCCTGGACGGGTCCAAGGCCCGTCCCTTAGCATGCTTTCCTATCTGGCTCACTACTCAAACATGTGGGGAACCCCTTGATATACTTACATGTATAGGGCTATTATTCAAATGAAGTTGTTCTATAGCCTCATATCTTGTACACTATAATGCCGCCCGATAATGTCTGTCTCTCTCTCTCTCTCTCTCTCTGTCTGTCCTTCGCGTATCTCGCGAACCGTTTGTCGGATCGACTTCAAACTTGGGGAGTGCGCTTAGGGGGACCTGACGGAGTGCAGTGGGGTGGGGGGGGAGCGCCCATGGGGTGGTGCATGGGGGAATGGGCACTGCACTATAGTTGACAATGATAATTGGTTGCTGTATTTGAACTCTAAGTTACAGTATGTTTTTATTGTCTGTGTTCAATTGTATTTTCCGCTGTTTGTAGTACAGCACTTGTACAGTATATGTGCTCTGGTACCACTGTAATTCACTATGCCAATAAAGCCTCTTTGAATTGAGAGGGAGAGGCAGAGAGGCAGAGGCAGAGACCGAGGGGAGAGAGAGAGACAGAGAGAGGGGGAGAGACAGAGAGAGAGAGGTGGAGACAGAGAGCAGAGTCAGAAGGGGGTGAGAGAGAGAGAGGTGGAGAGGCAGAGAGGGGAGAGGCGGAGAGAGGGGGAGACAGAGAGAGGGGCAGACAGAGAGGGGGGGAGACAGAGAGAGGTGCAGAGACAGAGAGACAGAGAGAGAGGGGACAGAGAGAGGGGAGAGACAGAGAGAGGGGGGAGAGAGAGTGAGAGAGAGTGGGGGAGAGAAAGAGGGGGACAGAGAGAGGTGAGAGAGAGAGAGGGGGAGACATATAGAGAGAGGTGGAGAGACAGCGAGGGGAGAGAGAGGGGGAGACAGAGAGAGTGGGGGAGACAGAGGGGGACCGAGAGAGGGGAGACTGAAAGGGGAAGACAGAGAGAGAGAGTGGGGGAGACAGAGAGAGGTGGAGAGACAGAGAGAGGGCAGAGACAGAGGAGAGGGGAGACAGAGAGAGAGGTGGAGAGACAGAGAGGGAAGAGACAGATAGAGGGGGAGGGACACAGAGAGAGGGGGAGACAGAGAGGGGAGACAGAGAGAGGGGAGAGACAGAGAGAGAGGGGGAGACAGAGAGAGGGGGGACAGAGAGAGGGGAGAGACAGAGAGAGAGGGGGAGACAGAGAGGGGGGACAGAGAGAGGGGAGAGACAGAGAGAGGTGGAGAGACAGAGAGAGGGGGGACAGAGAGAGGGGAGAGACAGAGAGAGAGGGGGAGACAGAGAGGGGGGACAGAGAGAGGGGGAGACAGAGAGGGGAGACAGAGAGAGGGGAGAGACAGAGAGAGAGGGGGAGACAGAGAGAGGGGGGACAGAGAGAGGGGAGAGACAGAGAGAGAGGGGGAGACAGAGAGGGGGGACAGAGAGAGGGGAGAGACAGAGAGAGGGGGGACAGAGAGAGAGGAGAGACAGAGAGAGAGGGGGAGACAGAGAGAGATAGAGTGGGGGAAATAGAGAGGTGGAGAGACAGAGAGGGGCTCACAGGGTGGGTCGTGGGTAGGCAGTGCTGTGCGCGGTCCCTCGGAGCGAAATCAGTTTCTGGCAGCAAATCACTTTTTGGCACAACACCGGCCAGTAGCTGTCTTGTTTCGCACTGTGTGTGCAAAGGAGTCCCAGACGACGACGTGCTATTTAAAACATTTATTTCTTAGCGGAGCGGGCATGTAGGTGGACTGCATTACAGGAAGGCAAACTTCACACTGGCTTGACTGGCTATTCAAGAGACGCCCTACACATCATGTGAACCTATCACAATCAGTTCTGATCAACATCCAATAGGGGTCAATAGAGTATCACATTAGCATGTCCTACTGTAGGTCCAACCATAGACTGTATTATAGAGAGTGAATATTCTGGATAGCATAAATGATACAAACTATATAAGTCGATATTCTGTGTGAATATTACATCCCTCTTCTTTTAAAAGAAAATTGTGTAGTCCTTATAGCAGTGTGATATAACTAATTATCTTAAACATCCTGCATAACCAAACGATTACAAGTGCCCTGTTTTTCTTTTAGTTACCGTTTAGCTTTTCTTTTCTTTTTAGCTGTACCTTAGCTTATATACAGTAAATATATAAACACACTTATCAGTGTAACACAATAGCATCATTAATAACAGTCATTCACATTTTTTTTCTCTTTTTACATTTTACTGTTTTTTGTTTGTTTTTGTTTTTCACAAGTCCAGAACAACTCTGGACTTGACTTCCCGTCCGGATCTTGTCTGGTAAGGGACAGTGGGAGGTACAGTCTCACTTGTTGGCTGTGTAGTGCTCTGTGGTGTATGCTGAGTGTTGTTGTCCTCTGTGTTTTCATCAGCATGGGCACTGTGTGTTTCTTTTGTGTCCAGGAGGTGACGTCTGTTTCGTCTGTAGTCTTGTCCTTCCGTTGTACGTATGTGGTATGACCTGTCAGTATCAGCTGGTTGGATGACGACTGCCGGTTTCCAGTAGCCATGCTCCTGGAGTCGGATGCTTTGATAGATGTAGATAAAAATAATAAAGATTTCCTGTCCATCCCCCTTACTCTCTGTAAACACTGCTCAAGAAGGTCATTATTGTAACCTTTAGCCCTAAAACCAGAACAAAGGTCCATAGCCATGTTCTTCAAAAGTGGCATCAGTGCTGCAAATCCTTCTGTCGTAAAAATTGGCTAAAAGGCAAACCTTTCTTTAGACTAGGGGGGTGTTAGCTCGAGAAATCAAGGAAACTGTCCGTTTTCTTCCTGAACACGCTTGTACATAGTTGCTCCTTTTTAGAAACCGACACATCCAAAAATGACACAGAATCAAGACTGGACTCTAAAGAGAACTTAATAGAAGGCAACCTTGAGTTCATAAATGAAACAAAATGATTCAGTTCTTCACCAGTGCCAGAAAAGATGAAGAAAATATCATCGATGTACCTGTACCAACATTTCAACAAGGTCAAAAAAGGGTTGTTGTTGTATAGAAAATCCTCTTCAAACCTCCCCATAAATAACCCCGCTACAGAGGGAGCGAAAGGAGACCCCATAGAAACCCCTTGGACCTGAAGGTAAAAGGAATCTTCAAACTTGAAATAATTCCTGGTCAAAATCAAATTGGACAGTTCTATCAGAAAACCAGTAGGGGGGGTCAAAACACTTCTCTTATCTAAATAGTATGAAAGAGCTTCCAGACCTTTAGAAAGTGGTACATTAGTGTAGAGGCTGGTAATGTCCATAGTACACAAAAAGTCATTTTCAAGAACGTCCTCAACAGACTCTAATTTAGTTAAAAAAATCAGAGGTGTCTCTTAACACATTGAGTGCCAGCCGTTTTTTCAATCCTGTAGGTAAGTTGTGCCAGGTTTTTTTTTGAGGATTCTGGCTCATTTTACAAGAGCCGAGGATTCTTTTCTGTTAAGACTTCGTGAACACCAATCATCTAAAAAGAACTAATAGAATGTGTGCTTTCTCTGTCTAAAAGAGTTAGTTTGCAGAGTTAGTAGTTATGTAGATATTAGCCGTTGAGTACAGCATGGTTTCAGAGATTTTCAGAGAGTTTAGAGATAAATGGATTTTTAGAACCACCTCACGTGCCTGTGATTATGGGTGCCCTTGGGCAAGTCTGTATACTGTATTGTGTGTGTGTGTGTGTGTGTGTGTGTGTGTGTGTGTTCGCGCGTTGCGCCGCGGCTCTGAGAGGAAGAAATCTCTGTCCGTTCTTTGCCCCCACAGCGTGTCTGTCTCCCACTCTGTGTGC